>NC_000087.7:38096232-38462066 GCF_000001635.26 Mus musculus
CCCAGCTGAGGCATTTGCCAAAGAATATACACCTGCTCTTGGACCAGATCGATCCGTTGGTTTACCAACATGAGGCCTCTCTGTATCTGGGAGTTGGCCATTGCCTGGCTGTTCAGGGCCAATGTCACTCTTGCCTAAAGGTCATTTTATAGTTTGCGTTGTCTGAACCGTAGCAGACAAGGCAAGGGCCGAAACAGTGACAGAGGCAGCTACTGCTGCTATTGCTACCAAGCCAACTATAATAGCAGAGATTCCAAAATCTCTCTTTTCTCTAAATAAGCTTAAATTCTATAGGCTTCCACAGGAACTGGAAAAAATCTAGGCACATGAGTAACCAAAGCAAAGCAATACTTAGTAGCATCCCAACACAGGGTATAGAAACTTTCATTAAGCAAGCAATCTAATTCTAATTGATTATTATTTAAACTTTTATTACTTACAACCCACAGAAAGGGGGTCAAACACAAACCGGGGTGACAGTATAATTCACCCTTTTAAATGATTTATATTTAGTATTAGAGGAGGACCAATCGAAAGACCCCAAACCAGCACTCAAAGTGCCCTACCACTCAAAACCCATTTGGACCTTTTCACTATATCCACCTCCAATCGTTGCCATAGGTGAAAGATCGGTACAGCTCTCATTAACCCCACAAAGTAACCATTGATCAAAAGGGTTAGCATCTGCCCGATCAGAATCCATGAAGTTAAAATCATGTCCAGCACGGATTTCATTAATCTCTACACTTACATGTGGGGAAAAGGAAAAAAAATCCTTCAACCACCCAAAAGGTTTTTCTGGCCTGGCACCCAGTCCAAGGAAGCATGGAGTCCTCTGAGGATCTTCCTTTACAAAAGGGTGCCGTTCTGGGTTGCTGGGGCAGTGCTTTCCTGGATTTATGACTAGGCCTCCAGCCTTGAATTATCAAGGCATTGGCTATTATTTCAGAGTGGGTTCCCCAAGCAGCTGCTTTCAACCAGGCCACTGATTGATTTTATAAGGATATACACTGGCGTTGGTCTTTCAAGTCAGAGATCATTACAAAGCACAGGCTTCCTTTGAGGGAGAAGTTCTGTTTTCCATCAGAACCTGAATTTGTCCATCTAATGGTAAAAAGGCAAGTCCCAGCTCCCTATCAGTAGTAAAGAAATGTGGAAAAACTTGTGCACTGTGCATGACAGGCATGAACAGAATGTTAGACATAATACCCCAACACAATTCCCCCGATATACTAGGAACCATGATCTCCAGTAGAAGGGTCATTATCCATCGTTGTTTCCAGAATTCCCTCTTTTGTCCACATCTTCTGAAGGGGAGATCTTTCAGATGAGGCATTCTGGAACCCAAAGGGGATTGTCTTCTTCCTGTGGAAAGACACAAATAACTCCTTTGGATCTTATTAAAATAGGATGCAGGCCTCTACATTTTCCAGTTAAGACAACTTTCCATTTGATAATTTCTCTAGATCTGTTTGGTTCTGAACAGTGACGATCAGTTGCAGTGTGGCCTTGCTCATCAATATTCAAAAAATTAAGAGTAAAGAGTACCATGGAGATGTCCACTCTCAGTGTTAAGGGTAAGAGCCTCATCGACTCACCCTTTCTTTTTGATAAGGTAAGTTTTAACAGTGTGGTGGGCACGTTCCACAATGCCTTGTCCCTGTATGGCAAACCAGTTAAATAAGTTACATTCCTCTGTAGACAGAATTGTTGAAAATTTTGAGAGGTGTAGGCTAGTCCATTATCTGTTCTAAGAAATTTGGGTTGTCCCCAAGCTTCAAGGCAATGTTGAATTACATGTGTGGCTTTTTCTTAGTAGAGGGATCAGTTTTACTGCCCTCTTTTCTCTCTCCCCTTCCTTCTGAATCCCTGGGAGGGCCCTTTTTCTTAGACATGTCTTTCTTTTTTCAAGCTCCCATTCTCTCATTCTGTTAGGTTTCTGACATACTGTCCTGAACCTCTTCTAGTATTCCCTGTCCCTCCACATTGGCTGTTTGGCAGGTTTTATCCTCTAGACAGTTTTATATTAGCTTGCAAATGCCTTGGTGCCCAGGCGTAAGTCTCCCTCTTTATGCTTAAGGTCAAGGTCACTTCCTAGCTTACTACATAAGGCTACAGTTAGAGACCCCGAACAAGAATACCAGGGAGAAATGCGATCCACTTCCTTAACAAAGTTCTGCAGCGTACTGGAGGCAACCTGCCTGTAATGCAGTGATCACTGACTTTGAGGAGGCCATGATAGAGTGAGTCCCTGCTCTTGATCTACACCCCATTTATAGTACTCCTTAAGCAAAGCGAAAGTAAACACAGTGCTCTGCTCCCTTATCTACGGAAGGCTTAGAAGATACCTCAGTGTTGCCACTTATCTACGTCGGACTGACAACACCTCATTTTTCAGCACCAGCCTCGATGGACAGAATAAGAAACAGAATGAGGGCCAGGGCAACCAAGACTAGAGCTTCTACTGCCCCTTCCTAGGGTGCATCTAGATTAAGACCGAAATCAATAGGGATAAGAGGGTCACGATGAGACATACCACTCCAAACTTACCTTTTCCCTGCAGTTCTGAATCCACCCCATCTCCAGGGGTTCTCGTCAATGCCAGTGATGTTGATCCTGGGTTTATGGCACCGGATGACCTGCGCTACCATCTCGCCAGCAAGAACACATGCAGGACACTCAGATCTTTCTGCAGTAAAGCTTTAATACATCTCCAGAGATAGATGAACAGCTTCAAGACAGGAGACCCAGAGAGCAGAAAATCCCTCCCTTATATAGGTTGCAAAGTATGGTTAGAAATACGGATGGAGACGTGAATCACCAGAATTGTCTGCCCACCATCAGCCTGATGACGCCATTGGAGAGGCAGGGCTCAGGTAATGGAAAGATACCCTGACGCCTGAGCGTACTCACCGTGAGCAATGGTGACAATGGTGTTGTCAGCGCCATCTTGTACTGGTGACCGTGAGGGCGGCTCCTCACAGTGGTAGAAGTAATTACAGGGTTTCTCTGATCCTGATTTGAATTTGGTACCTGATATCTGTCTAAATAAGTGTCCATTTTATCCAGATTTTCAAGTTTTGTTGAGTACAGCCTTGAATAGTAGGATCTGATGATATTTAAAATTTACTAAATTTCTGGTGTTATTTCTCCCTTTTCATTTCTGATTTTGCTAAATTGGATACTGTTCTTGTGTTCTGTATTTAGTCTGTCTAATGGTTTATCTATCTTGTTGATTTTCTCAAAGAACAAGCTCCCAGTTTGTTTGATTATTTTTGTATTGTTCCTTTGTTTCCACTTGGTTGATTTTAGCACTGAGTTTGATTATTTCCTGACTTCAACTCCTTTTGGGTGAATTTGCTTCCTTTTGTTAAATAGTGTTAAGGTGTGATGTCAACCTACTCCTATATCCTCTCTCCGGTTTCTTTTAGAGGCATTCAGAGAGAGCTATGAGTGTCCCTCTTAGGGCTATTTTCATTGTGTTCCATAACTTGCAGTATGTTGTAGCAACATTTTCATTAAACTCTGAAAAGTCTTTAATTTAGTTCTATATTTCTTCCTTGACTGTTTTGTCACTGACTAGATTGTTGTATACATTCCACGTGTATGTGGGTTTTCAATTATTTATATTATTGTTGAAGTTAGTCTGTGGTGATCTGATAGGAAGCAGGAAATTATTTCAATAATTTTATATCTGTTGAGGCATGTTGTGTGACTGAGTGTATGGTCAATTTTGGAGAAGGCATCGTGAAGTCCTGAGAAGAAGGGACATTCGTTTGTTTTAGGATAAAATGTTCTATAGATATCAACTAAACGTATTTGCTTCATAAATTCTACAAGTTTCACCGTGTATCTTTTTAGTTTTAGTTTCCAGGATCTGTCCATTAATGAGGGAGGGGTGTTGAAGTCTTCCAATATTATTGTGTGTGGTACAATGTGAGTTTTGAGCTTTACTAAAGTTTCTTTTATGAATGTGGATGTCATTGCATTTGGAGTATAAATGTTTAGATTTGGGAGTCCATCTTGGTAAATATTAACTTTAATGAATATGACGTTTCCCGCCTTGCCTATTTTAATAACTTTTGGTTGAAAGTCAATTTTATTTGATATTAGAATGGCTGCTCCACCTTATTTCTTCGGATCATTTGCTTGGAAAGTTCTTTTCCAGCCTTTTAGTCTGAGATAATGTCTGACTTTGTCCTTGGTGTTTGTTTTTGGTATGCTGAATATTGCTTACACATCCATTTTTTTTATTCTATGCCTTTTTACTGGTGAACTGAGTCCACTGATATTAAGAGATACTAAGGAAAAATTCTTGTTGCTTCCTGTTATTTTTGTTATTAGAGTTGGAATTTTGTTCATGTAGCTATCTTCTTTTAGGTTTCCTTCAACTTTAATTTCTTCTTTTTTCTTGAGTGTAATTTCCCTCTTTATATTGAAATTGTCCCTTTATTATCGTTTGATGTGCTGGATGCATTGGAAGATATTGTGTAAATATTGTTTTGTCACAGAATACCTTGTTTTCCCAAGCTATGTTAAAAGAGTTTTGCTTCATATAGTAGTCTTGGCTGGCATTTCTGCTCTCTTACATTCTGTATGACATCTGCCCTAGATTTTCTCCTTTCATAGTCTCAGGGGAGAAGTTATGTGTAATCCTGATAGATCTTGCTTTATATATTACTTGACCATTTTCCCTTACTGCTTTTAATATTCTTTCTTTGTTTTGTGCATTTGGTGTTTTGACTATTATATGATGGCAGAAATTATTTTTTTTTCCGGTCCAAATAATTTGGCGTTCTGTAGTCTCCTTGTTTATTTATGAGCATATCTTTCTTTAAGTTAGGGAATTTTTTTCTATAATATTGGTAAAAATATTCAATAGCCCTATAATTTGGAAACCTTACTTCTCATCTATACCTATGCCGGATTTCATGTACGTAATTATGTCATTTCTAAAAGCTGTTTCAAAAATTCACCTGGGCAGTATTTCCTGAGAAATTCAAATCATTAATACTTTATCTCCTTTTACTAATATAGCATATTATGTTTCCATTTTTTTTTGTCTATATAGTACAGAGCCCATCATTTGACAAAGATGAGAATATATCACCTCAGGTAGAAACAGACGAAGATACGGTGTAATATTTTCATTTTTTCCCATTTTGATAGAGTACTTCAACAGTAGTGTTTGTGAAAACTTAACTGGAGAAGTAGATTCAGGAAAAAGAGCAATTCAGGGTCAGATGCTCTTATATGTGTAGTTCAAGACCAGATTGTGGTCCTTTAGACCTTGTGATCACAAAAATATAGCAACTAGTACAATACAACCACCTGCATGAGATGTTCCCAGATATACACACAAAGAAAAGGAGAACCATTATAAAAATAAGGGAAGGACCATTTACGAAGAAGAAGGATCTCAGCAATGGTAGTACAGTTATGAAGAAGTGCTGTGAGGTGTAAATGTATGAATTGTTTAAAGTAAATATTACAAGTTTTTTTTTGGAATTCTACCATGTATTGTATATGGATATGACATTTGATTCAAACCAAATATTATATATTTATTAAAAATAATTAAAATAAGTTTCTGTGTAAAGTTTTGTGTGTGGTAGAAAAAATGTCCTATGGTGAGACTCCAACTTAAAGTGTATCTCGCAGGAAGGTAAATCCCCTAGACGTTCCCCAAGCTTGTTTTCCCTGATCTCTGAAAATACAGCTAGGAAGAAGCTCTTTGTTCTCTATAGCCAGCAAAAAGGCTTTTTGTTTCTATACTTTTCAACCAGAGATGCCTGCCTTCCTGTGCCAAGGACAAGGTGATAAAAATTTAGAAAGGACTCACGCCCCACTCCTGCCTTGTAAATTTCAACAAGAACACCAGGAAGAGAGGAACTCCCCTACAAACATTTCCCAACTCCTCCCAACTCTCCTCCCAACTCCTCCCAATTCCTCAGCTAGCTGTTAAAAGCCCCTTACTGTCACAGCTCGGTGTCAAACTCCCCTGCCCTGCTAGGCAGAGTGACTTTGTCCTCAGCCAGCTAATAGTAAAACCTCTTGCAGTTTGCGTCAGTTTTGGTTTTCTCTTGGGTCATTGGGGTGCTGGCCAGCTCATTCCAGGACTTGAGAGGAGGCCCAGCTTCTGAGGTCTTACATTTGGGGGCTTCTCCACCATGATTTGTGGCCTACCCCAATTCTCAGAGACCCTGCTTGGAGGTAGGATTCTATCTTTGTCTGTATCTTTGTCTCTATCTTTTTCTATAACTTTCCTCTATCTTTGTCTCTATCTTTTTGTGCCAGCTCTGTTTGAATTCACTATTCTCCGTGTGCAGTTGTAAATGCTCGTGAGAGCAACGAACTCCCTTTTTCAGATGGAAAAGGGTTACTGACAGACATGTCAGGAGAAACCGGCTGCCACCCTTTGGGACATCCCAGGAGTTCTGAGGGAGTTCCAGGGATACCTGGAGATCTCCTATCAGTGTGCCAAGTGAGAGTGTGCTCACTCGGCTGTCTGTTTCTGTTACTGGGTGCCAAGTGAGTGTGTGATCTCTCAGCCATCTTATTGGGGCCTGGTCTTGGTTATTGTAATCTTTTTTGTGTATATATTTTTTTCCCTGTATGTGACTCTGATGATGGGACCGACTATTAACATGCCCCTTGGACTGACCCTTGATCACTCGACTGAAATTAAGACTAACACTCACATTCTCTCTGTGTATGTCTGAAATAGATTTTAGAGAACTTTCTGATCTACAGAATGGCCATCTTTGATGATAGTTGGCCACTAGAGGGCACTCTTTGTTTGGTTCTGTTTTCAGCTCTTAAAGTTGTTTTACAGAGGGGACCAGGTTCTCAGCCAGATTACGTGCCCTACATTCTCATCTAGAAAAATTTAGCACAGGATCCCCCCTCTCCCATCCTGTTTAAAGCCTTGGGTTAAAAAGAATAATCCAGGCTCCCCAGTCCTGGCCCTCTGCCACCCAGAGGTGAAAAAAAAGTTAAAACTGGCACAGGTTGAACTGCAGCCCTCGGTTTCTCCCAAGATCTATCCAGAGTTAGAAGAACCTCCAAAATGGCATAGCACCCACCCCCATATTCCCAACTGGTCCCCTCCAAGAACTCTCAACAGGGTGCCACTAGATATTTGGGGAGGGACCAGTTGCTAAAGCCCAAGGCCAGCGAGCTCGAAGCCCAGAGTGACCAGATTCAACCATTGCACTGCCTTTATGTACTTATGACCCTCTTCCAGCAGGCCCCAGACAACTGCTGACCCTTCAGTAATGGCACTTTTCCTCCTCTGAACTCTATAACTGGAAGGCAAATCACACCTCCCTTCTTTGAAAACCCCTCTAGCCTCCTAATCTAATGGAATCTCTCATATTCTCTCTTCAGCCTACTTGGGATGACTGTCAGCAGCTACAGATTCTTTCACCACAGAGGAGAAGGAGAGGATTCTGAGAGGAAAGAAAGAGCATGCTGGGGGCCAATTGACTACCCATAAAACTTCTAAATGAAATGGATGCAGCCTTCCCTCTGACATGTCCTGACAGAACTGACCATATGGAGCAATTTACAATTTTCTGCTGGGCTCTGATAATAGGACTGAAAGGAGCTGGCAGGTGCCCCACCAATTTGGCCAAGGTAAGAGAGATCCTACAAGAGAAAAAGGAGCCCCCAGCAGTGTTTTTAGAGTACCTCTGAAAGGTATAGAGGTGTTACACTACCTTTGACCCTACTTCGGCGTGCCAGCAGGTGACAGGTGTCATGGCTTCCATTGGGCAGTATCCTTCTTACATTAGGAAAAGGTTACAGCGTCTAGAGAGTCCGAAAATATTATCTTTACAACATCTGTTTAAGGAGTCAGAGAAAGTGTACCATAAGAGAGAGAGTGACAAGCCAGCAACACGGTATATTGTGCTCTGAGTCTGCAGACACGCTTAACGTCCCCAAAAGACCCTCAATAGGATCATAAGACCTCTGGTGAATGGAACACAACCTCTGCTCCAATCCAATCTCACAGGATCTGAGACTGCATTAATTAGGGAAGCAGAAAAACTGGCCTGACAATGGTCACAAGTCCCTCTGGTCTGTGCCAGCACCTGGGCAACTTGTTGGACGGAGTCTGAGGACAGCCCCAAGGTCCTCACAGAAACGTCCACGAGATCTTAAGACCTTTGTGAATGGAAAACCACTTCTGCTCCAATCCTATCATGCAGGACCTGAGACTGCATTTATTAGGGAAGCAGATAAACCGGCCTGACCAGGGTCACAAGTCCCTTCCAATCCATTACAGCACCGGGCACCATGGGGGCAGAGTCTGTGGACACCCCAAAGGTCCCCACAGGACTCTCCATGGGATCTTAGTACCTCTAGTGAGTGGATTACAACATCTGCCAGGAGAAAGGTTCGAACACCAGATATCTGGGACCCTTCTCTGCAAGAGGAGATCTTGTCTGCAGAGAGTACTCTGAACACTGAAACTCAGGAGAAAACTAGTCTCCGAGGTCTGCTGATAGAGGCTAACATAATCACCTGACCATTTTTATGGCAACTATTAGAAAACAAAGCATTTAATTGGAGGCTTTGTTACATTTTCAGAAGATTGGTCAATCATCACGTGAGGTACCCCATCACTGGAGCAATAGAGAACTATTGATCCTTAGGCAAAAAGAGAGATTCCGCCATTGTATTGGCTTCTTGAAAACTCAAACTCATCCTTGTTGACACACCTATCCTCCAATGAAGCCACACCTTCTCGTATTCCTTCTAATCTTTAAACTCACTGCCACTTCCTGGTAATGAAATATTCATATATATGTGTCTATAGGGGATTTATTATTCAAACCACCACTTTTCCCATGGCTCGATCAGCTATTTTTTTTTTAATATAACCTAAAGGGCTCCTATTTATTAAGGACTACTTATGAGCTTAGCCACAGTGATGGGCCCTCCCACATCAATCATTAGACTAGAAAATAACCCATAGACTTACCTAATGACTAAGTGATTGGAGACAGATGTTCAATTGTTCTCTCTTCTCAGGTAACTCTAGATTGTCAAGATTGGGAAAAAAATAATGTTCCATCACAGTAATGTTTAACTTACTCCATAACCTACACAAACATTACTCAACACCATCTATTGCATTCTGCCCCTGCATAGACACTTTCCATGTATGGCAAAGTGAAGGGTGACTACCTCCATCAGCAAGGATACTCAATAATATGTGCCATGAACTGAATATTTCCTATAGCCTCACAACCCCCAAATTCTACTGTGTGTTACACTTATTGGGGGACTTGCTAATCTGTCCAATATCCTGCCACCAAAGCTATGACAAAAAAAAAATTCTCATCAGGAAATCCAATGAATTTTACCTGATTTCTTTCTCCTGAGGCAACTGAGAGTTATCCCTTAATGCTTATATTAGTGTCTGATTCATCTGTAATAAACCCACTACTATTAACAGCTACATCACAGGAGGTATGACAAATACCATCTCCCATGAGTTGGCCAAGCCTTTTCAGCAGCTTTTTTGAAGTATCCTTTCTATACTAAAAAATCCATTGATTCCTTTATTTTTAAGTGTGTACTTTAATGATTTTAACACATTTTCACCTCCGTTCCATTTTCCCATCATTTTCTGCTACTTCATATGATATTGCAATCTATTAAAATATAGTAGTGAATACAGTGAAAGGACCAGTGTGTGAAGCAGCAAATTTCTTTATTTCTCAGACAACAGATACACTGCCAGAATCTTCCAGGTACAACTGCTTGGTAACTTTGTGTCTAATGTTAGCATGATTCTTCCAGAAAAAAGCTTAAAGAATTAAACCATGGTTACTCTGTACCAGACAAGTCAGTATCACTAGTGAAAAACATTCATGTAAATCATTTTCATTACTGTTACAATGTGCCTTAGCAGCAAGGAAAACAGGTCCATGGTCACAAGAGTATGAAAGAGGCATCAAGGAGCACAGTTGTCCAACTTATTAGCAGCCAGTAAGCAACAACACAGGAAGTGACCAAAGACAATAAATACCTTCCAAGACATGTTCCCAATGACCATGTTCCTTTACAAGTGCCTCACCCCTTCCATGCACACCCATCAATCAATTAACTCATTGATTAAAGCCCTCAGTGTCCAATCACTTTTCAGATTGTGTATATTGTTCTACCTTTGAACATTGTACTTCGGAACAAAATCTTCATCAAAGACCCACGACTGACATTGCAAACCCATTTCACCACAGAATTCTTTATGTTACAAAATGTGATGGAATGTATCTGTCTCTTTAAGGGTATCTCTGTCTAGAAGTTACAAAAGCAGAACGTCCAGGCCAACAGAATCATCAACTCCATGAGCTTTTTTTTTTTTTTTTAATATGAGTTCAAGAAGAAGGAAAATGCAATGCAAGTTAAGGGTCTTGATCCCCTATCCATCCAGCTTAAAGCCATAGGGTGGACCCAGAAGTTTAGGTCAAAAGTGTAAATTTCACCTATACTACAAACAACTGTGATGATTTCTAGCCATCTCCAGTTTCAGTATGGTATTTAGTCCCACCATCTACATCAAGGCATATTGCCTAATGTGAAATAATGCCAGCCGTTTATTGCAAAAACCACTATGTGTTGACTTGGATGTAAAAGGAGACATCTATAATATAGACACACTTGTACACACACACATACTCACAGAAAGAGGCAAGAAGTAGAGGAGCTGAGTCTTAGGATCATGTGAATCATGAAGGATTTGTTTTACATTACCTACAAGAAGGATCCAGCTCTCTATGCTTATCAGCTCCTGGATGACTACAAGGAAGGTAACCTCCACATGATTCCAGACACTCCTCCGGCTGAGGAGAGATCAGGAGATGACAGTGATGTGTTGATAGGTAACTGGATGCAGTACACCAGAAAAGATGGTTCCAAAAAGTTCGGAAAGGTTGTTTACCAATTTCTAGCCAATCCTTCCATGTACTTTATCAAGTTTCATGGTGACATCCATATCTATGTCTATACTATGGTGCCAAAGATTCTTGAAGTTGAAAAATCATAAAGTACAGAAACGTAAACATATAGGACTGGAAGAAAAAAAAAGTTTTTTTTTTTACTGTGTTAGCTACATAAGGGTCTTTGACAATCCCAGTATCTTTGCCAATAAAATGTGTTTTGTTCTAAAAATGTAAATGTGTGACATGACATGCTGTAAGTGAACAATTTGCTGGAAGAGATGGCCTACAGTGGAAGGAACATCAAATGAAGATGAAAGTTTCATTTCAGGCGGTGAACAGTACATACACCTAAAATCATACATGCTAAAAGGAACAGCTTCTCTGGTCTGCATGCAGAATAAGGAATTGGAGATGGAACTTGGAGGAGCAGGGATGGCAGAAAAAGATGGATGTTTAGGAAGTAGGGGAGAAGGACAGGACATAGTTAGAACCTCTGATGTGAAGACTGAAGGAGAAACAAAAATTTGGGGAAAGTGGGAGATTTAAAAGAAATGTGGCCTTGTTGCACAAGGTGAAACCCAGAAAACTGATTGAAATAGACTCAGAAATCAGAGAAAATCAGGTTTTCTTTGAATAATGACACTTAAAGAAACCTGTCTCACATTTTAAGATTTATTATCTTTACTTATGTGGGTGGGGATATGGCATGTGCTTTTGAGTACAGGTGAACACAGAGACATGCGTTGTCAGGTCCTCTGGAGCTGCCATTAAAGGTGATTATTTGCCATTGGATATGAAATCAAGAAACCAAATCCATTTTTCTTGTGGTGCAAAAGTGTTTGCTACCATTGATTCATCTCTCTAATCCCACAAAGATATCTTTTTTAAGAAATCCAAAATTCACATGCATAAAACAGACCAGATTGAAGATAAGAAAGTTCTAATTGATGGTGACCATTAAAAGTAATAAGGGACACACAAGGAGTAGAGGACACTGAGAGACAAATGAATTCTAAGTTGGAGTTCTCAAAAAGTTAAGCTGGAGACACAGGAAGAAGAGAAATTTTAAGGAAATAGTCAAACTTGGGCCATATCCACATTGGCTTCTTTGTTTTCTTAACAAATAGCCAGCCTGTCATTACAGATGGGTGTGTTTGTGTGTGTGTGTGTGTGTGTGGGTGTGGGTGTGTGTGTTTGTGAGTGTGTGTGTGTGTCCATTTTTACACAGGCAATCTAGACTAGTGAATGTTTATATTTATGAGACTCCCTAAATCATCACAGAAACCTTGATTTTGTGTAATCAGTTCCAAAAGTAAAGTAAAACAGAAAATGAATATGCTGTGAGATAATTTTGGGTTGGAATGGATCAAGAGTTCCTTCCGTGAGCACTCTTTCCCTGTGATGAATCCTGTGATCTTTTGCAGGTCTCCAATGAGATCCCCAGATAACCATAAAAAGCACCACAGTGGCCTGTTCCACCTAGCTCTCCTCTGAACACATGACCCCCTACATACCTATGTATAACTTCAGCCTGTCTATAGCCTGGAAATTCTAGTCTTTTACTTATATGTGACCTCATTCTCAGAAAACACTGAAGGTGTAACCAATGCATATATGCTGACCTCTTTTCTACGCCAGTTGTCATGGGTTTCAAATGTTATGAGTTTGCCCACTTTGTGGGTCACTTCCTGAGGAGCCCATGTACTTCATGGATGTCTGCCTGGGTTCCATCTATACTCTGAGAGGTTTTTTTTTTTTTTTTTCTTTTTTGAGGCAAGAATGCCATGGACTCAGTCATTACAATTTTCCTCTCTAGAATAAGTTTGTATGCTTCAACATTTGATAATAATCTCTATTGTTGATTAATTTTAATATCTGGGAGAGTTTCTGCAGTAACTGATTCTCTTAGGGATTAGTTGCTGTGAGAAGACACCATGTCAAAGGCCACTCATAAGAGACAACATTTCATTAGGGCTTTTCTACGTTTCATTACACGTTCAGAGATTTACTCCACAATCATCAAGGCAGAAAATATGGCTGTGTCTATGCAGACATGGTGGTGGAGAGGAAGTTTAGAATTATGCATCTTCATCCAAATGCTTCCAGGAAAAACTATGTATTCTGTATGCAGGGAGGGTCTCTTCCACACTGGTAGAGCTTTAAAGCCCCAAAATGATATGCTTCCTCCAGCAAGGCCAGACCTATTCCTACAAGGCCACACCTCCTCATAGACATAATACATTTAGAATGCCACACTGGTTTCATAGCAATTGACAAGATCTAGCTTCTTCAAAGAGGAGGAGCCTCAGTTGAGAAGATGCCTCCACAAGATCCAGCTGTTAGGAAATTTCATAATTGGTGGGAGAGCACCCACTCCATTGTGGGTGTTGACATCCTTGTATTAGTAGTCCTGGGTTCTTTAAGAAAGCAAGCTAAGCAAGACTAGAGGAGCAAGACAATAAGCATCACCACACCATAGCCTCTGAATAAGCTCCTGGCTCCAGGATCCTTTGTTGTTTCAGTTTCTGTCCCAACTTCTTTGATAATTAACAACAATGTGGAAGTATAAGCTGAATAAAACCTTTGCTATGGAATTTGCTCTTTGGACATGGTGGATCCTTACAACAATAAACATAGTAAGACTTTCATCGGAAAAATGTCTAACAGTGCCAATGCCACTTATCTTAAAACCACAAATAATAGTGTGTAGACATTTTATTTTTATTTAAAGGTAAGATATACTCGTGTACCTACCTGAGATGTAAATGTTCTAGTTTGCTTCTTTCTCACTATGTAGAATACTACAATCAAAAATAACTTTGGAAATAGAAGGGTTATAGTCTATCACCGAGGAAGAATAAACAGGAAGTTGTATCAGTAACAGCAAAAAACTGCTTATTGGCTTGCCACTGTCTTAGTCACTCTTTTATTGATGTGAAGAGATACCATGGATAAGGCAACTATTAGAAAACAAAACATTTAACTAGAGGCTTGCTTACATATTCAGAAGTTTGGTCATTCACCAAGGGAGGGATCCCATCACTGGAGCAATAGAGAACTATTGATCCTTAAGCAAAGAGAGAGATTCTGCCATTGCTTTGGCTTCTTGAAAACTCAAACCCATCCTTGTTGACACACCCACATCCTCCAATGAAGCCTCACCTTCTCTTATTCCTTCTAATCTTTAAACTCACTGCCACTTCCCAGTGACTAAGTATTCATATATATGTGTCTATAGAGAACTTTCTTATTCAAACTACCAATTTTCTATGGCTTGATCAGCTTTTATTATTTTAGTACAGTCTAAAAGGCTCCCAATTAAAATGACTACTGTTGAGCTTAGCCACAGTGGTGGGCCCTCCCACATCAATCATTACCCAAGAAAATATCCTATAGACTTACCTAATAACCAAGTGAATAGAGACAGATCTTCAATTGCTCTCTCTTCTCAGGTATCCGTTGATTGTCAAGATTGGGAAAAAATAAAGTCCCATTACAGGAATATTTTACTGACTCCACAACCTACCCAAACATTACTGAACAGCATTTCCTCCACTCTGCCCCTTCATAGACCCACTTCCATGCATGGCATAAGTGAAGGATAACTTCTTTCATCAGCATGGATACTCAATAATAGGTGAAATGATGTGAATATGTCCTATAGCCACACAACCCCCCACATTCTACTGTGTGTTACACTTACTGGGGTACAACCCAATCTGTCCAATTTCCTGCCAACTCAGCTATGAGAAAAAAAAAATCTCCTCATCAATAGATCCAATGAATTTTACCTGATTTCTTTCTCCTGGGGCAACTCAGTGTTATCCCTTCATGCATATATTGGTGTCTTATTCATCTGTAATAAAACCACTACTATTAATAGATACATCACAGGAGATATGACAGATACCAACTCCCATGAGCAGCTGCACAGTTGGCCAAGCCTTTTCAGTGCTTTTTTGAAGTTTCCTTTGTATACTAAAAAATCAATTGATTTCTTTAAGTGTATAATTTAATGATTCTAACACATTTTCACCTCCATTCCATTTTCCCCTCATTTTCTGCTTCTTCATATGATATTGCAATCTATTAAAATACAGTACTGAAGGCAGAGGGAGGATCAGTGTGGGAAGCTGCAAAGTTCTTTATTTCTAAAACAACAGATACACTGTCTAAATATTCCAGGTACAACTTTTTGGTAACTTTGGGTCTACTGTTAGCATGAAATTTTTAGAAAAAAAAAACTTAAAGAATTAAGCCATGGTTCCTCTGGACCAGAGAGTTCAGTATCACTAATGAGTCATATTCATGTCAATCATTTTCATCACTGTTACAAGATGCCTAGCAACAAGGAAAACAGGTCCATGGTCACAAGAGTATGAAAGGGGCATGAATGAGCACAATTGTCCAACTTATTGGCAGCCAGTAAACATCAACACAGGAAGCGACCAAATACAATAAACACCTTCCAAGACATGTTCCCAATGACCATGTTCCTTTACAAGTTTCTCACCCCTTCCATGCACACCCATCAATCAACGCATAGATTAAAGCCCTCAGTGTCCAATCACTTTTCAGATTGAGTATATTGTTCTACCTATGAACATTGTACTTCGGACCAAAACCTTCATCAAAGACCCAGGACAGACATTTCAAACCCATTTCACCACAGCATTCTTTATGCTACACAAAGTGATAGGATCTATCTGTCTCTTTAAGGGTATCTCTATCAAGCAGTTCCAAAAGGAAAATGTTCAGTTAAACAGCATCAGCACCTCCAGGAGCTTTTATAAATGTGAGTTCAAGAAGAGCGAAATTGCAATGCAATTTAAGGGTCTTTGTCCCCCATCTCTGCATCTTAAAACCATAGGGTGAACACAGAAATGTAGGTCAAAAGTGTAAATTGCACCTATACTACAACTAATTGGGATGATTTCTAGCCATCTCTAGGTTCTGTCTGTTACGGAGTCCACCAAGTCTGCATCAAGGCATATTGCCTAGTGTGAAATAGTGCCAGCAGTTGATTGCAAACAACACTATGTGTTGACTTACATGTAAAATGAGACATGTATAATATAGACATATTTGTACATACACACATACTCACAGAAAGAGGCAAGCAGTAGAGGAGCTTTGTCTTAGGAACTCTCACGGAAGAGATGGTAGAAATCTTGTAAGGCAGAGAGGTCACTGAGACACTGTATGTCTCTACTGCACAAAATCAGGCCAGTCTGCCTTGCATCCCTAAGTGGTATGGTATCACCATCCATCATCCCCATCTGAGAATATATGGACTATTGATGAAGGATAGAGAATCAGTTTTCATCAAAGGTAAGGCTTTTGTATGTGATAGGTTTGTCATGCTCTACTAGTAGCCCCATGTCCAAGAGTTTATGGGCAACACAATTGATTTGAATTGGGTTGTATCAAAGGGGAGAAAAGTAGACTTGAACTTGGGAGGAGGATTAAGGTGGGAATGGGTCTGGTTTTAGTCTGGGAGGAGTTATCAAGAGAATTGGAAAGTGAATTCCATCAAAAAAATTGTATGAAGTTCTCAAGGAATTAATTAATGTAGTTCTTAATATACAATGTCTGTACTGAACATATACAGACCACTTATATTTCAATCTCCTAAATAGCAACTCATTTTATAGCACTTACATTACATTAAGTGCAAAAGTAATCCAGAGATTATTTAAAATAAAGAAGGATCAGGGGATATGGCCCAGAGACAATGCCAGGAGTGTGTTCAAACATTCACCTACAACACCAGTGCTTAAGATTTTGGGAGGGGCAGAGACAGGAAGATGATTGTGGCTTCCTGAAAGCCAGGCTCACTACCAGCTCAGCAAGAAACCCAGTCACAAGGGGATAAGTTATGGAGGAAAAGAGTAGATCACACTATACCCTTCCCTAGCCTCTGAACTTACCTGTACAGTTCTCTATGCAGACTCACATAAATATGATTAAAATATGCAAGAGGTTATTTTGCATAGCTTATGTTCAAAAGCAGTGTTGTTTTAGACTAGAAACCTGAGGACTTTATATCATTATAGTTCCTGGAGCAAACTCCCAAAATATAGATGATGGGTATATCTTCTTACTGTGCAAAGGAAACCTCAGTTAAGTGTGTGTGTCAGTGACTCCAAACAGCTTTCCTCCTCTATGTTCCTTTATACAGCATAGAATGATCTGTAAATAATAAAAATATGAAAACAAAGCTTTTTTGAGATTTTAGGCTTGTGTTAAAATCATATGTATAACATTGTATTAAATGGAAGTGAAATCTTCAGCTCTCAGGAACAATACAGTCAATGCTGTAGGCTTCTGTTTTGTCCCATTGTGAACAAAATTAATTGCACATCAACAGGTCCCACACTTTTAACTAAATCAGGGAGAAGGGCTATGTTTCCGTACAAATAAGTAATGTCAATGTGATTATTCAAGTAGAAATCTGGCAGGGTTAGGATGCCTTTGGCTTATGTGATAGTGATGACTGATTAGTCTCTTGTTATTCAAATAACCCTTACCTCTGAGAAAAGACAAGTAATGATATAAGATATACTATGAAGTGACATGGACACTTACTAGATTTCATTTTCCTTTACATACTTTAGTTGTTTGAAAAATTGTGGCCCACAGAAGCTCAAATATTCAAAGGTGTTAGTTTTCCAGGTGGTGAGATGTTAAGAAAGAATTAGGATTTGTATTTTTATTAAAGGAGATTTGTCACTATTCTTTGAAATATCAAAAATCCATCAGGCTCTCTCTCTCTCATTCTTACTCTCTACTCATTCTCTCTCTGTCTCTGTCTCTTTGTCTCTGTCTCTGTCTCTATCTCTGTCTCTCTCTCTCTCTCTTTCATTCTCTGTCTTTCTCTGTCTATGTTTGTTGTCTGTAGTATTGCTTGTGAGCTCTCAGCTACTGCTCTACACATGTGTGCCTGAGTGTTGCCATGGTGTTTACCATCATGTCCTGGAGTCGCCTTCTGAAACTTTAAGACCACAATTAAATATTTCATCTTATAATTTGGTGTGGTCATGATGTCTCACATCATTAGAACAGTAACCAAGACATCCATATTCCAGATAATTTTTTCAATCGTTCTGTATTTATTTCATTAAAGTTACCTTTTGTCCATTGAAAAGTTTTAAGAATACTATTAAAGATACTGAACAAATAGTGCCAGTAGGAGTGGCACTGTTAGGAGGTGTGGCCTTGTTGAAGTATGTGTGACCCTGTTGGAGTAGATGTGGCCTTGTTGGAGGAAATGTAATACTGTGCTTGTGGACTTTGAGGTCGGCTATGCTTAAGCTGTCCCCAGTGTGACACACAGTCTCTATCTTCTACCTGTGTATCAAGATGTAAAACTCTCAGCTCCTTCTCTAGCATTGTGTCTGTCTGAATGCTTCCATATTTCCAGTCATGATAATAATGGAGTAAACCTCTGAAAACAAGTTACAAAGTGTTCAAGAGTTACTGTGATCCTGTAGACTCTTCATGGCAAAAAAACCCAAACTAACACAAACACAAACATTCAAAAACACATTTGATATTTTGACTATTCTTGGCCTAGGGAGTGGCACTACTGGGAGCTAATAACCTTGTTGAAGTAAGTTTGGCCTTGTTGAAAGAAATTTATCTTTGTGAACATGGACTTTAATGCCCTCTGCCTAGCTGCCTGAAAGGTAATCATTTCCTAGCACCCTTCAGATGAAGATGTAGAACTGTCAGCTCCAAATGCACATGCCTGCCAGGATCCTGCCATATTCCTACCTTGATGATAATGGACTGAATTTCTGAACCTGTAAGCCAGGGTAAATTGAAAAGTGTCTCTGCTGATAGTTGGTTGCTATTCCAGAAAGACCAAAAGTTATGACGTACCATCCAGAGTCTGAGAATACATTGGTTTAGCTTCTAGCATTTGACAGAAAACAGGATTAACAAGACAATGAGAATAGAAAACTTCCTATTTCATAGAGACACATGGGTTATAGATCTGCGGAACTCAAGGTTTCATGGGTGGTATGGTAGGGTGAATAGTGTCTGTATATGAGTGCAGTGTCTGTTCCCAAGTCTGATGTCACACATACACATATGTTCAGTAATGAGTAGAATATCTTCAACACTTGCTCTCTTAGAGTGAAACCCTCTCACCATTTTGACTAGTTTGACTGGCCAATACACTATTGGGATATCTACCTGTCTCCACCCCACAGTGTTGCAGATATGAATAGACATGCCTGGAATTTTACAGAGGTGCTGAGAATACATGAACTCCACTGAGCCATCTTCCCAGCCCCCAGCAGGGTATTGTTTATTGAAATCAATGATCATATCAGTAGAGAAATGAAAACCAACATGACCCTGATATTTTACCTTACCTCCACCTTACACCAACTAAATGAATTTTAAATATAAATTTAATTTATGTCCAAATGAATCCAGATTTCATTCTAATGAATGATAAATTTGGAGTGTATCCAGATGAAAGCTATGTTAGTATATTTTTGGCCTTTTATATTGAGAATAACCTATATTTTCGGTACACTAGGAGAGCAAATGCATGTAAATGAGTTCAACCAAAGAAAATCTTTGTTCCAGTGAATTTCTTTGTAAAATAAAGTTGAAAATCATGAATTTCAGGTATATATATATAATTATTTTGAGTATGTTATTATGGGAACATGTGAGTTTTCTTGGATTCCGATTGCAGAATTAGAGTATAGGGAACCTGATTATGTGGCACTATTATTTTTTATTAATTAGTTCATTCATTGTCCACCTTCCTACTGTTCCACATCCCATATCTACTGCCCATCCCCTGTCTCCAAGGGAAAGTCCCCATCCTACCGGATCTCTAAACACCTTGATGTCTCTAGTTTGTTGAGAATTTGGTGCATCATTTCTGATTGAATAGAGATCAAGCAGATTTTTTTCTGTGTATGTTTTAGAGACCTTCTGATAGTTCATATATGCTGCCTGTTTGGTTGTCTAGCATTTGGGAGAATTCTAGGTCCATAGCATTTGAGACAACTGGTCCTGTCAGCCTCCTTCAGTCTTTCTCAAATTAAAACAATGGTTCTGCTGATTCTGTCCATTGGTTGTTTGCATACATCTGCATCTGACTGTTTCACCTGCTCATTATTTCTTCATAAGTACAGTCATCCTAGCATTCATATTACAAGTATCTGAATTCAGAAACATACAGAGGCTGTGTACTGCAAGCAGGTCTTCTGCAAAAGCAATATATAATATAAGTACTAAAATTGATATCAGTGCTCTACAATATTCTATTCTATGTGATGAAATCTCTCTCTCTCTTTCTCTCTCTCTCTCTCAATATATATATTCCTCTAACACTTAGTATGAATAAAAATACTCTTATATTCTCTCCTACAAAGGAGATGATATTGGCATGTCATCTGCAACATTCATTCACTTTCCTACACAGTTTGTGCTTTCTCTTAGCAATCAACTAATATCTAAATCACACATGCACTCAGATTACAAAGTAAGGTATCTGAGCTCATACAAACTGTTATTCTGAGTCAGAGTAGTTGGAGGACAATTCCAAACTGTAGTTACGTCCAAGAGCATGGACTTTAACAACTTGTGAATCAGTAGAAGAGACAATGTATAGATGCGTTTGTTTCTTTTGGTTTGGTTTGGTTTAGCTATTGTGGTTACCCACAATCATTATAAGAAATACAGAGAAACAAAAATTAATGCCTGTATCTTGAACTGAATGCAAACAGGGGCCTTAGAACCAACATTATATTTCTGTTACAATATACAATATATATTTTTAGAGATTTTTTTTATTTATTAGCTATTATACCCACTGCAACAAGTTTAAGAAATATTCCTAGTGACCCAAATAGCAGCTTTATGATTCAGATGCAGATATTTCCACCCAATCAATGGATTGAAGCATCTGACCCCTGTTGTTGAATTAATGAGGTCAAAGATATTAAAGAAGAGGGCATCCCTGTGGTAGGATCCCTGTCTCAATTAAAGTGTTCCCCCAAGATGTCTGAAATTGTGGCCCAACAAAGAGACAGAATGCACCTGCTGATATGAGGCCTGCAACACACATACAGGAGAGGATTGCTGGGAGGAGAACTCTACAATTCCACTCTCCCCACTGGAGGGCATTTCATCTAATGTTTTTTTTTTTTTTTATTCCTGAGAGTCTCTCACATACCAGGTCTCTGGTTTACTCTAGAGCGTTTTCTCATTTCCTCCTTCACAAAGTTGCCTGTTTCCATTCTTTTCGCTGGTCTTCATCAATTCAGTCCTGTTTCCCACAACCACAGTACCTGATAAAATTCCTCTATTCTCCTTCTTGTCCCATTTCCCACCCAGGTCTCTCCCTTCCCCTATCTGTATTGATTTTTTAACCTTCTTACCATTTCTAATTATGTTTATGACTAATAAAATAATTGAAGTTTATTTTTTTGATTCATTATCTTATTGGTTTCCAAAGGGATGATATACAAATACCAAAGGTACATTGGTTTAATTTTATTTCATTTCATTTGATTTTTGAGATAGGCAGTTAGTATGTTTTGTATTCTCCAGGAAGGTCTAGAGTGTTGAGGTTCAGCATTCCATGCTAGTACCATTACAGGTATGTAAAAACTTACCTGGCTTTAATTGCTTATAATAAAATAGTCCCAAAAAATCTATAAACACTATAAAATAAACACTTTCCAGTCTGAGAGATGAAAATATTTCCTGTTCATTTACAAACCTCATTGATAGAAAGTATATTTGTTTCTTGAAACAAACTAAACTGCTAACTGAGTGCCATGATTAGCCCCCTCTCTGGTTTCCAGGCTCTGCTGCTTCTCTCTGTTCCCATTATTATTGATGCTCTCGAACAGGGGAATGCCAGGCCTACGACAGGAGAGTGAGTGGGTAAGGGGAAGGGTTGGGGGAACATACAGGGGAATTTTGGGATAGCATTTGAAATCTAAATGAAGAAAACATCTAATTGAAAAAAAAACTTAAGTGTATTCACATATGTACACAGGGACATGTGGCACATATGTACATAATTTAAAATTATCATTCCTTTTCAATACTCTGTTTTTCATTTATTTTATTATTATTAATATATATGGCAATTCTGAAACTTACTTTGTAGACTAGAATGTCCTCAAACTGAGATTTGCCTACCTCTGCCTTCCAAAAACTGAGATAAAAGGTGTGTGCCACCGCCACCTGGCTTCCGAAATATTTTTTACTTAGTGGGAGATGTCCATTATTTTTTTCCTGTTAGAATATATCAAAATCATCAAGATGTCATATTTCCTTAATCAATTTATGAGATTAAATCAATCCCTGTAAAAATATTTCAGGTACTTTTGGAGACAGGTAAGTTTACAAGAAACATCATTTAAAAAATATTTTATTTCTGGAGCCAAAACCTTGAGTAGACCTTGCATGCAAACTCTGTAGCTAGCCTTATAACACCCGGAGGCAACTCCACTGCCAGGCATCTAACATTCATAGGATCCGATGATCAGACAAGAGGAAGACACAACATCTTTCCCCAACACCTTGAGTAGAGGGTAACAGAAAGACACAGGCATGCAGGAACTCCACCAGACCAGTGGTATGGATTGCATCCATTCTGTCAGGGACAGGGCCCTGAGCAGTCCTTGGATGCAAACTCAGCAGCCAGCCCCATAACACCCAGAGGAAGCTCCACTACCTGAAGATCTAACATGGCCAGGGACAGAGGATCCCAGGAACCTAGGAGCTTAGTCACACCAGGATCTCAAGGTTCCAAGGGCAGCTTGACTCCCAGGATGTCAGACCCACCCAGCATCTCATAATCACAGTATACCGTAATAACAGGATCACAGAGACAGCTAGACTTTGAAGAGTTATGACACAACCAATATCACAGGAAGGACAGTCTGATGTAGCCAGGGCATGTAGCACTTGAGATATCCAGATGGTGAGAGGCAAGGATAAGTTAATAAGCAGGAGAAACCAAAGTTATTTGGAATAATCAGAACCCAACACTTGCACCATATCAAGTGGATAACCCAACACACCCTAAAAGTAAGACATGGATCTAAAGTCACTTCTCATAGTGATGATGAAGGACTTTAAGAAGGACATTAGTAACTCTCTTTACAAAATGCAGGAGAACACAGATAAACATGTAGAAGTCCTTAAAGAGGAAACACAAAAATCTGTTAAATAGATTCAGGAAAACACAATCAAACAGGTGAAGGAGCAGAACAAAACCATCCATGATCTAAAAATGGAAATAGAAACAATTGACAATTCTCACTTAGGCCATGAAGCTATGGAACATTCCCATTTACTGAGATCCAGAGGAGTAGCCATTTGGAAGATTGTGTCCCTAAATGTGAAGGTTGTGCTGAAACTCTTATGAAAATTGAGAACAATTTTAAATATGAAAGAAAAAAAACACACAGTAAAAATTCATGTAGGCAAAATTGACAGCCTTCTATGTGTCACAAAACACACAAGCAGAGATTACAATTACAATAATTATTTTTATATCAAGGGGTCAAAACTCCTGATACAATCAATGTCCAAGAAGAGATATTTAGAGCACACACTCACCGGGGACAAACTGTCATGACTGGGACAGCATGGCAGGAAACAAAATGTTGATCTGTTTCATTGAGGGCCAGCATGGGGCCTTCTTACACTTTTGTGGAATAAGCAGCCAAGAGTTAGGTCAGAAATAGCCAGCTCCCTCAATTATGCCAAAGTAACCTATTTCTGCTAGGGAACAGTCCCAAATGTTCCACAAACTTGCTAGACTGTTCCACTAGTTTGAGACACCTGAGACTGTGGGAAAATTTCACACCCAATCTTAATAAAACTGAACCAGGCATGTGTAAAATACTTTTTGAAAATAGTTTCATTTCAATTCAGGAAAAAGGACAGAGAGCCCTGCTTTGTAATGGATGGAGTTAGTCTTTAGCTTCCATTGTGCACCCTAAATGTAACATAGTGTAAAAGAAGCAGTTTTCTATGTAGCAAGTAAGGAGTGAAAACAACACACTAATGGAGATAAAATGCAAAGAACCGGGATATATAGTAACAATTCCAATTATAAGTGTGAAAAAACAAATATACATATATGTGAGTTGTGCTTGTTATTTCCCTAATGGTTTGATTGTACAGGATAAAAAACAATAGTCTGTCCCTATTGGCCACAGTTTCATTCATCATTGTGTTAGTGGATCCAATCTAGGAATTAATCATCAGGGTTTGACAGCAAAATCCATCGGCTCAATACACCAGACATTAGCTGGAAAGTGAGGTACAAGTAGGTAATGTCCTTTGGTTTCTTCTCTCTGAGTCTGTTATATGGGCGTCCTGTCAATGTTTGTTATTGTTGTTGGTTGTTGTTTTAAAATTTGAAATATTGAATGCAAAAGCAAGTGGCAGGAGCCCAACAGGTCTTTGCATTCTTACTTTCTCCTTTCCATCACTCTCCAATTCTTCCAATCCCCAGCTTTCATTCAAGAAACAATCATCAGAAACAATTGAAAATAAGACTCCTTCATCATCTTTACTTTGTGCTTGCATGTTGGCTGTAATCATCTTGAAAACATTAAAAATCAGGCTAAGATTCTGCCTATGTTTGATAGGGTTTCATTGCTGTGAAGAGACACCATGACTCAGGCAACTCTTATAAAGGAAAATTTAATAGAGGTTGTCTTACAGTTTTAGAGGGTCAGGTCAGTACATTATTATCATGGTGGGAAGCATGGCAACATCCAGGTAGAAGGGGCGATGTAGAAGGAAAGAAGTTTTCTATATCTTAATCTGAAAGCAAACAGGAGGAAGCTTGTGGCCAAAGCAGCAAGGAAAAGCATCTCTCTTCATCACTGGGCAGAGTTTGAGCACTAGATAAAAGCCAGCCTACACAATGATCAAGGCCACATCTGCTAATAGTGCCACTTCCCATGGGCCAAGGATATTCTAATCATCAAACTGCTACATACCTGCAAACACTCCTGTATGCATGTATGCACACACACACAAAGACACACACACACACACACACACACACACACACTTTCATGCCTATTGCACGTGAGATTGCATAAAAATATATTTGTCTATTTACACATATATTTATTTTTTACTTACTTGCTTGCTTGCTTATTGCTTACTTATTTACTTATTTACTTACTTACTTAGTTTTAAATGTTTTGCTGAAGAACTTTGTACATAAACATAATGAGTTTGAGTAAATCCATCACCATCTTGTCCTCCTTGAATTGCTCTCCATTTCTCCTCTATCACTTTTAGCCTTAATTCCATGCACATTTTAATAAAGACCACTGAGTGAATTTAGTGCTGACTACATATGTGGGGTTAGGGAAACACATCCACTGGAACATGGGCAGCCTCTGAGGAGCCAAATCTATGTAGAAAACTGGCCCTCACACCTGCAGCCACTAATTGCCAATTTTTTGGGGTGAAATTTTCTCTGCTCCCCCATCTATTCTTCAAGAACTGTGAGACAGAAAATTTTAAAAAAAGGTGTTGAGATCTGCTTAGAAAGGACTTTAATCTCAGGATATGGGAATCAAAACCAGGAAGAGATGAATTCTCTGCTGATCTGCACAGGAAAGCACAGAAATCTAGGACTATACAGAAATATCCAGTTCCAGAGAAGAAAAGAAAAAAAAAAAGAAACAGGGAGGAATTGGAAAGTACAAATAAGAATTTGAATGTACAGATTGTAAATCCTGTCTCTGGGAGTAATAATCAAGATACTTTGAAAGGAACAATCAAGCCATGTTTAAAAGACTGGACATACCATTTGGCATATGTTATATAAATCAGTAAAAATAATTAAAAATGTCTCATTAAAATTCACAACAGTCCCCTTAAGTTTTTTCTTCTGGTTTTCTTCTTTAAATATCTTATTGAATCTGAAGTGATGGCTCAGCATTTCTGAACACTGGCAGCTCATGCACAGCATACACTTGGACTTGCCACATTTCCATTGGCTGTTTACAACTTCTTCTATTTTAGTAACCACAGGGAATCCACACTCCCCCTTCCCATGAGACAATGTATCCATACCTATACAGAGAATTCAAAACAAACAATGTCTCTTCAATCTGTCTCACCAATCATACATTAGGTCCAATGCTTGGGTGCTTTCTGTTTCAGGCTCACAATGATCAATGGTATATACTTTCTAGGTTGTATAACTGCACTTCATTTCTCTACAGGAACCTTTCCTCAGATTCTGTCCTCATCAAGAATCCCATCTAATACCATCAGACACTTCTATGCATCAGAGGGAACAAGGTCTAGCTGTGTGCCTTGCAGGTTGGGTAGAGCACTGTCAATATCCCTTCTCCTCCAGCAAACCCTCTCAAGGCTCACAACGGTTGTCTTCCAGATTCTGATTGCCTAAGAGAAGGAGCAAATCATCTCTGCTTGCTCTAATGTCTAAATGACATTGCAGATTAAGAAAAAACCTAGAGCTTTTCTAAGATTCTCAGTCCGGGAGCATTTGGACAATCCATTACTTTCATAGGGTCCAAAATTGTTTGAATTCTACAGACCAATGAATTGTCCCATTAGAAGCCAACTTTCCAGCAGGTAGCAGCAGCTCCAACTGTTGTCTCCAAAGGCAGTTAAACAAAAGCAACCTGAAGAGGCAGGTGAACTGCTCCTGGTCCCACCAAGGTGACTTTGGTTTCTGGTGGGAGGGGGCAATTACATGCTGTGAGAACTCTGTTCTGTTGATGTGCTCACCCACCAAAACACTCCTCTTGGAAAGACCAGGAATGAGTTCCTCTTCCAAAATCCCTCCTCTTGCATGTGGTGTTCATTCCATGGGTGTGGGGAGTAGGCTCTATTCCTTGGGTAATCTGTTTCTAAATGAGGTGACACACAGTGATCACTCTCTCCTATCTTTCACAGATGATTGAGACTCCTAATCTAGACATTATTTATTTATTTATTTTTTCAATCTGCGAAGGCAGATATGGTTGTTTGCTAACATTCCAGTTTGCATGGACACTTCATATATGTAATACATCAGAGGACAGAAGAGGATACAGCAGCATATGCTGCTGGAATTACAAGGAGGATGAGAAAGAAAGGGGGGGCAGGGAGTGAGAGGGAAGAGAGAAACACAGACTGAGACTGAGATACAGAGAGATAGCAATACAGAGAGTGGGAAAGTTAGAAGGAAAGAGAGAGAGGCAGAGAGACAGAGAGACAGAGAGACAGATAGAGAGACAGAGAAACAGTCACAATGTAATTGCTGGAAATTGAAGCCACGACCTGTGTGATAGCAGCAAGTCTGTCCAATACATACATTGTCTCTTGAGATTTTGGCTCCAATTTTAATTGGCCAAGAAAGACCTGATGCTATGTATTCTGGAGCTGACCTTTTGTATATCATCGTATTCCTGGAAACAGTTTCACATCTAGGGAACATGATCTTTAATCAGTCTTGATGCATCTCACATATCCTATGCCCAGACACCAAAGGAGACATATGGAAGGTTTCCTGTTGTGGTCTTGTAAATGCTCGCAATTCCTGACAAGAATCTCCAGAAGAATAAAGCCAATACAGTCGAAACAACCTTAGCCCTGTTCAGAGTGAGATACCTGCCTTCTTAATGCTTCTCAGTACAGCTTTATATAGTGTATTAGCTTACTCTTGGTCAGAATTCACCACAGATCACAAACATCCTATTCAGATTTCTCTCTCTTTATCTATTTTTTTCTTGCTGTAGTGGTGGTGATTTTTTAAGAGAGCCTTATAAGAATTAATTTACTCTTAGATGAATTTGGACCTTTTGAAAAAGATTGTATTCCTACACCATTTTTCGCTCATGAGAAAATGGGGAGGTGGTACATGGCTTAGAGTATAAGATCATTGGCCCCTGTGCACAGGTTCCAGGATTCAATTACCAGGGCCCATCTTGTTTGTCACAGCCACAGGTAAGTGCTGTTTCAGGGGATCTAATACTATCTAACTTCTGATCTCTACACGGTCCAGTTTAGTGCACAGGCAGCAGACACACCCCTTCAGGTAAAACATTCATAAAATAGAAATAATGAAAATTCTACAGTTTACCAATTGCCATATAAAACTTGATTTCCAAATGATCACACATACTATTAGGAGAGGACCTCAAAATGTGGATGTAGGTCAAAATTTTTGATATATTTGATACTTATTTTTTCTTTCTTTTCTGTTTTACACCACCTAGGACCCCACATCCCAATGACCTGGAGGAGAGTAAGCCAGAGTTCTTCCATAGTCTTTGCTTCAGTTCCTGTCTCCACTTACCAGCTCTGATTAAGGTGTTGTCCAGACTTCTCTAGATAACACAGTATAAAACCTGAAAGTTGAAAACAGAAAGAATCCATTACATCATTTGGTAGATTTGAGTCCCAATTTTTACCTCATTGAAATCAAGACAGGACTGTATGCTTGCAATAATGTTATCTGCCTGTGCTTAAACTTCTGACTAAAAAACTCTTTGTTCAAAACAGTGCAGTGACCGATGAGCATCAGAAAGTTACATAGCAATTGTTGCCCTATGAATTTGGATACATCTCTGATTATATTGAAGTTCAAATTCAATTAAATGGTTTTAGTAGTAGGTAGACAGGCACCTAGTGTTGAGGTAAAACAAATTCCACAGTAGATCAGTTCTAAAACTACATTATTCTGCATGATATCTCAGCACTAATGAATAGGCAGCTGCACAAGCAAAAGAAGAGGAAAAGGAAGAAACACAGGCAGACACAGATGCAGAGGTTGAGAAACAGGCTGAGATAGAGAATGAAGAAGGAGAAAAGGAAGGGCAGGCAGAGTCACAGGGACAGTCAAAGGGAGATTCAGAATCAGAGACAGAGTCAGAATGTGTGGGGTGCATGTACCTAGTGTGTGTCTTTCTAATTTTTAGACCTTTTAGGAAGTTACATTAACTCAAGTGTCCTGAGAGATGGAGTGATTGGTTGCAACAAATTTCTCAGATTACAACCAGTATACCAAGACATGGTTTCGGTCTAATTGGCCACCCAGACCCAAGGAATACTTATAATAGGAGAGATCCCAGGCTAATGGTTTTCTTTCTTATAATAAGTCTGTCTCTCCCAGTCACAGAATAAAAGGAAATTATGATTCATTGGAAAAGAACACATAAATGGCTCCAGAAACTCAGCCAAGTCTATTAAGATATATATATATATATATATATATATATATATATATATATATATATATATATATATATATATATATATATATATTATCACAAAGCTCTCACACAACTTTTTAAAAATCCTGTACTGGATTCATCTTCTAAGTATACACTGTATGTTATGTATAGTATATCATAAAATACTAAATAGGAATATCTAGCTATGTACACTGAATGTATACTGTGAGGAGCTGCCCTTTCAATCTCCATTACAAGATGGCGCTGACATCCGTTGTTCTAACTGGTAAAGAAATAGTCTGTGTATGTGCTGGGGTATTTTTCCATTCTTTGTGCCCTTCCTGTTCTGTGGCGTCATATGGGCTGATAGTGAGCAGCCCTTAGGGTGAAATATGTCTCTAACACTTCTTGTGGTCTATTTAAGGACCGAGTTTCCTGTGTTCTAAGCCTCCTCGCCCAAAAGCTAATCATCTTTCTCTTGAGATGGATTAAAGCTATGCTGCAGAAGGATCTGAGTGTGTCCTGTGTGTGTGTGTTATCGATGGTGAGACTCTTTATCATCACAGACACAGTATACTGAATGCACAGAGCATTAGTACTGTAACTCCATGGATAAATCATGTTCATGAAGTAACACTAACAGAGATTTACACACAATATTTGCATTTCATTTGTGTTCCCGAGATGAAAATTATTTTCATCAACACACATGGCACTGCATAGAACAGGTATGACTAATATTAAAATAGTAAACAGCTGACTGCAAGAAGTATAGAAATCAGAGTTAGTAAGTCTTTGGTGGAATACTATATTTACATACTCACAACATCCATTAGTGAAGAACTCCTGCTGCATTAACTTTGCACAAGATTTATTGTCAAAACTTGTACTTTTAGTCTGGTGGTTGGTGGTTGGTTACACAAGTTGGTTGTGGTTTGTTAGTAGCCATAATTAAAGGAGAAGAACAAGGAAAAAAATTAAATTCAGAGATTTTCTAATTCCTCTCTCTAATATACCCTTATTTCTGTTCTATCTAGCGTTAGGGGTTATAAAAAGAAGATCCTAGAAAATATCAAACACCAACTATAAAAATGAATCCTTAATTACTGTCCACCAGAAACCACCAATTGTGAAGAAATACACTTTATCTTCTTTATCATAAGTTTTAAAGGACACTCTTCAATAGCTTCCTGACTGGACTGTTCTTTTTTCTTCGGTGTTCTTTTTCCTTGTGTGTGTGTGTGTGTGTGTGTGTGTGTGTGTGTGTGTGTGTGTGTGTGTGTGTGTGTGTGTGTGTGCATGAGGGTGAGTGTGTGTGACTTCCTGTGATTAATACCTTCCTGTGTTGTTAACCATTCATATTTGCTGTGGATTTACTCACAACAAACAGATAAACTGAATTGTGAGTATCTTTTTTTTTGGTGTCTGTTTTGTTTTTCCTTTCTGGTGGTGGGTTTAGCATGTATGTAAATCAAACACTACCATCGAGTCACATCTCTAGCTTAGACAGGGTTTTGAATTCTTTAACACTAGTTATTTCTCTCCATATTACTGTAACATTATAATGTTTTTATTGTACTCCTGATCTGTTACTGAAATTTTATTTCTATTTACTCCAAATTTATGTAGGTGCTAAGCAATGTCAACCCATTGCTGATATTTTTTGTCAATAAGGCAAGTTGATCAATAAATGACTTTTTTTTTCTGACTAGTGCCATATTGTGTTTTCTTGAAGACTTGTATCTTATGAGCCGGAGCAGAAACTTGTAATGTACACTTGAGGAGGGTTTTTTTGGGATTTGGAGGGTATTTCAGTGTATTAAATGAATGTCAGGTGCCTGATGTTCTATAAGGGTAATGGTGCTCCTTAAGCTACATGTTCATCTTTATTTTCTCCTACACTTTTCATAACAATATTTTTTCAGTACCACAGAGCAAATGTTACAGGTTCTTAGCTTTTAAACTCTCAGTAAACACCAAAGTCTCAATTTTGGACTTCAGTGCAGCCTCTTCTCTAAAAGCTAGTCAGAGGATGCTTAGTCCTGTGAGCCCAATCCTTTCTTTTTATTCCAAGCATGGAGGGAAGCTGGCATTCCCTGTAAGGGTTTTGCAATTAGAGATTCTGGTGAGCAGATCTTACTTGTCACCCTATTGAGTTTGCTCATCTGTAATAGCAAGTGAAAGAGTGGTAATCAGTACCATGATGGCTCAAAAGAAGTCTAGAACACCACTGCATTCTGCCCCCTTGTGGGTGCCATCCCTGTCACATTTTGAAGAGAAACAGTGCTCCTTCCAGGAAGCTGCTGGGAATTGAACTGCACTCCTATGCATGCTGTCAGACCCAGCCTCCAGGTCTGGACTGACTCTCCTTAAGGATAGTCACTTACCCTCCTGGCCCCAGTCCCTAATTCTCTCTCAGTTCTCCACAAAACAGGAGACTCTCTTTATTTTTTGTGCCAAATGATGCCAGCTTTATTTCAAATATCCTGATAAACTAAACTGGTTGGGTCTTAAAATAATTTCTTTCTCTCAAACACCTATTTATCAGGAAAACTGTCAGTGAGAATGGCTGAGACATCTAGTCTGGGCGAGTTTCCCATGATTAAGGGCAGGGAATATGAAGATAAGGCCAACTTATTAATATACTTCCAAAGTCTAGTTTTAATTGGCATCTCTAATGCTGTGCAGAAGAAATGTGAGATTGTGAGGTGACTTCACAGATTAATATAAGAGGTGACTCTAGAAAATCAGGAGCTGTCTATTGAGAACAGCACTGGACCATGGTCCTCCTTTGAGGATTTACACTTTAAAGCTGAGATAAACTGTAAAAAAATTATGTCTTTCTGAAATTTATGACATGGAACGTCCACATAATATCTTAGTTCATTTGTGTGATGTTTTTATACATGGCTGTAAATGCTTTTATGTTAACCTGTGTGTGCTAGTAAGTGTTTGCCTTCTTAACATGAAGCTAAAGTCACCTGGGAAGAGGGAACCTCAAATTGGATCTGTCTACATTAGATGAGGCTATAGCCATGTTTATTTGTTTTCTTAGAAATTTTTCTTTAAATTTTCCATCTTATGTGACTTGAAAGTATCCATCTCCCTGTTTATCCTCCTACCATCGAACTCAGAGACACAGTGAAACTAACAGAAGTTATGGGCCAAATGAATTTAACAGATACCTATAGAACATCACCCAAAAACAAGAACACACATAATATGCACTCATTCTTAAGTGTATATTAGGCAAAAAAAACATGGAATACCCATGATACAATTCATTGATACTATCCATTATCTCTACCTATGGTCAGGATTATTTTTCTGATTTTTCTTTGTATAGATTCCTGATTCTTGAAGGAGAGAGCTCGATAAAGGCATCCTCTTTAATCTTTAATTCTCTGAGTCTCTCACTCTCTGTGCATTGTCCAGTTGTGTCTTTCTGTGATTATTACCAGTTTTGTAGGAAACTCACCTCTGATGAAGGCTGAGGCATATATACTAACATATGGGTGGAGCCATTAGGATTCATGAGAAGTCATTTTACTGCTGTGGTTATTTAACAAAATTTATGATGGCAGATTTTCACTTAGTGTTTTATGACCTTTCTAGTCTCAGATGCTTGGCCTGATATTTCCCTCCACATTTAACCCTCCTATTTTAGTGTCTTCTTCATTCCTTTATACCACTATATTCTACTTCCCCTTCCTTGGAAGAGCTCCTCCTTCTTTATGGTTCCTTACTAGATAGCTCATCTCTGTTACCCTAAATGAAAAACAAACATATATAAACCTTACAATCTAACTCCATACATAGGTGAAAACATTCCATTTGTGTCGTTCTGGGTCTGATTTGACTGTTGGATATTTTCCCTTTTTTTGTTTTTTTGTTTTTTTTTTTGTTTTTGTTTTTTTTTGATACTTCAATCCTTCTTTTTTAAAAAATATTTTTATTACGTATTTTCCTCATTTACATTTCCAATGCTACACCAAAAGTTCCCCATACCCTCCTCCCCAGTTCCCTACCCACCAATTCCCATTTATTTTTTGGCTCTGGCGTTGCCCTGTACTGGGGCATATAAAGTTTGGTTGTCCAATGGGCCTCTCTTTCAGTGATGGCTGACTAGGTCACCTTTTGATACAAATGTAGCTAGAGTCCAGAGCTCCGTGGTACTGATAAGTTAATAATGTGGTTCCATCTGTAGGGTTGCAGATTCCTTTAGCTTCTTGTGTACTTTCTCTAGTCCTCCATTGGGAGCCCTGTGATCCATATAATAGCTGACTGTGAGTATCCACGTCTGTGTTTGCTAGGCCCTGGCATAGTCTCACATGAGACAGCTGATTAACAGTTGATGGGAGAGGATCCAGTACTCAGTGAGTGGTGCTATCTCTGCAAAGATGGTGATAAAATATATAAGAAAGCAACCTGAGGGTAGTGTTTGAAAAATGAGTCAGTGTTTAAGAGAACTGGCTGCTCTCTTAGAAGGTCAGGATTTGAATCACAGAACTCAGGTGGCAGCTCACAGCCTCATGAAGCTCCAATATCAAGGGACCAAGCTCCCTCTTATGGACTCTGTGAACCCTGGACAAAAAAGGCCCACAGACATTCACGCAAACAAAACATTTTTATATATACATATATGTTATTAAAATAAAAGTTAAAAGGCATTTTTAAATTTTGTAAGTAGAAAAGCTGAGAAAACTGTGTTGAGAAACAAGCCAATAAGCAGCCTTGCTCCATGTACCCTGCCTATAATCCTACATGGGTTCCTGCCCTGATTTCACTGAGTGATGGAGTGTGATGTGGAAGAATAACACAAACTAATCTTTTTCAAAAGAGAAGGGAGGAGAGGGGGATTGGAATGGGGATTTGTTGATGGGAAACTGTGAAGGAAGTTATCATTTAAATTGTAAATAGATAACTAAATTAATGATGAAAAAAATAAGTCCTGTCAAGAACTCCAATGTGACAGTGTGAAACTGCTAATCTACAACCTGCTAAACTCACATGTGCGGGGTGTGGGCATGCCACTGGTCTGTCTGAGCCTGCAGGCCACTTAAATCCTCAAAAACCCTGTGGAGTTCAACCCTGACTTCCTGGCACAGATGATCCCCAAAGTGTATTGGGAAGTGCTTGTGCAGGTAGCAGACACCTCAATCTTGGCCCAGGTACACAAATAGCCAACTAGCTGCTATGAACAGGACAAGATACTTTTGAGGAAGATGTACCCACGTGTGGCTTGAGATTGATGTACTGGATGGTACTCTGCAATGGTCAGAATCCAGTGTTCTTTTCCCCATCATCCACAGGATCACCAATATGCTGTAGAATGATGAGGAGACAGAGAGGTAACCTTGCTAGCCACCACAATGCGATGTGGGAATGGGTATCCAGATGGAGGAAGACCCTCATGAAACAGTGGGGAGGGGATGGGATAGAGGGTTTCTGGAAGGGTGGGAAACTGAAAACGGACATCATTTGAAATGTATATAAAGAAAATATACAATTAAAAAAAGACCAACCAAAGAGTACATAGGGCGGGGCCCATGGCTGCAGCTTCATATGTAGCAGAGAATGGCCTATTTGGACACCAGTGAGAGGTGAAGCTCCTGTTCAAGAGAAGGCTCTATACCCCAGTGTAAGGGAATGTCAGGACTAGGAAGTAGGAGTGGGTATTTTGTTGATTACTGAGAGGAGGGATGGCATAGTGGGTTTTCAGAGGGGAAACCAGGGAAGGGGATAACATTTGAAATGAAAATAAAGAAAATGCCTCATAAAATAAAATAAAATAAAACAAAATAGATTGAAAACAACCACCTAGACACAATAAGTTAATAGCAGAATAATAAATAAGACAGTGTAGTGGTGCATACCTTTTATCCCTGCTCTTGTTAGGCAGAGGCAGGGGCAGGCAAATTTATGAGTTCAAGGCCAGCCTGATCTCCAGATTGAATTCCATGACAACCAGGGCTAAACAGAGAATCCCTGCCTCAAAAAAACAAAAAACAATAAACAAATAAAGAGAAAATGAATGACACACAGGCATAAAGAAGAGGACTGGTCCCAAAGACAGCTCTGTCCTAAATATACTAGAGCACATTGCTTCACAAAATGAATTCTGAACATGATCTCACATAGTGCATTTGAATATACTTTCTAGGTTAACCCCATATGATCACAAGAAACAAAAGGTAACAAGAAGATCAGAGTCAGAAGTATATCTCAGACTCATGTCAAAGACAGTCTGGGAGGCACACCATGCTTCGGTTTTCAAAGTTCAATAGAGTGGTTCTCCACCTTTTTAATACTGCGGTTCCTTCATATATATACTTCCTTATGCTGTGTGGTGCCCCAACCGTAAAAATATTTTTTGTTGCTTCATAACTGAAATGTCCTACTGATATGAATTGTAACATACATTTCTGACATACAGATAGTCTTAGACAACTTCTGTGAAATTTGTCACAAGGACTAGCAACCTACAGGTTGCCAACCACAGTGCCAGCAACTAGGAAAACTAGCCAGCCCCTTGATTTTTACAATGTTGCCTTCCGTAACTGTGGTAGAATAGATGTGCTCTATTTTAGTGGTCTAAGCATGTTAGGATCTGTAACACTACCTGGAAACACACATACCAAATTGGATGAGGGAGTCTATTTTTTCTGTCCTGGACCTTGCAGGTTTGAGTCAGCTCTAACCAAATAGAAGAGAAAGGATACTGGATGAATTCCTACTCAAAGTCTTTGGAGACAACAGGGATTTTATTGGGTTCTCATGGAGAATGGGAGAGTGTTTGTGCTCCATTAAAAAGGTACTCACATTCACTATTTTGATGCCTTTCTTTCTATTTGAGTGTGCTTTGTACTTTTGTCTGCTATGTGTTGTGTTCTGTGTTCTTTGTTACTAACTCTAGGGTTCATACCATACTTGGAAAATGAAAATCAGTTTGAAAACCTTTCATATTTGTTCTCTGTATAGAAACTCTCTCTCTCTCTCTCTCTCTCTCTCTCTCTCTCTCTCTCTCTCTCTCTCTCTCTCTCTCTCTCTCTCTCTCTCTCTCTCTCTCTCTGAGTTTTCAAGACAGTGTTTCTCTGTGTAGCCATGTTGTTCTGGAAATCACCCTGTAGACCAGATTGGCCTCGAACTTAGAAATTCACCTGTCTCTGCTTTTCGAGTGCTGGGGTTAAAGGTGTTTGCCACCACCACTTGGAAATATGATTCTTTTAAAAAATTAGATTATGAGTCCTTTGTACCAAAAATAAGATCAAAATTTCAAGGAAGGTACTTTTAATTGAAAATGCATCTTTCTGATAAAAAAAAATGGGGTATTCCATGGAGGTACAGAAGGTTGAAAATGACCCAAAAGGTATTGTTCTTCAACTAATTCCTTATCAGCTTGTAATTTTCTGAGGATATTGGCCACTGAGGCTTGAAGTATCAAAAACCCATCAGGCTATCTCTCTCTCATTCTTTCTCTCTCTTTCTCATTCTTTCACTCTCTCTCATTTTTTCTCTCTCCTCATTCTCTCTCTCTTTCTCTCTCTCTTTCTCTCTCTTTCTCTCTCTCTCTCTCTCTCTCTCTCTCTCTCTCTCTCTCTCTCTCTCTCTCTCTCTCTCTCTTTCGTTTTAAGCCATTCATCCAGTGGTTGACATCTAATGTTAATCCATTTCTTGTCTATTTCACACAGTGAGGCAATCAATATTGATGATATGACTGTGAAATGGTCCTTCTTACTTTTTTTTTTCTTTTGCTTTTTTGAGACAGGCATGCCATGGACTCATTCATAACAGTTTTTCTCTCTAGAATAAGTTTGCATGCTTTAGCACTTGATAATAATCTCGATTGTTGATTTATTTTAATATCTGTGAGTTTCTGCTGTAACTGATTCTATTAGTTAGTGATTAGTTGCTGTGAAAAGACACCATGACCAAGGCCACTCATAAGAGACTCATTTCATTAGGGCTTTTCTACATTTCATTACACGTTCAGAGGTTCACTCCATGATCATCAAGGCAAAAAATATGGCACTGTCTAGGCAGACATGGTGGTGGAGAGGAAGTTTCGATTATGCACCTTCATCCAAATGCTTCGAGGAAAAACTATCTATTTTGAAAACAGGGAGGGTCTCTTCCACACTGGTAGAGCTTTAAAGCCCCAGAGTGATATGCTTCCTCCAGCAAGGCCAGACCTACTCCTACAAAGCCACACATCCTCATAGGCCAACTATATTTAGAATGCCACACTGGTTTCATAGCAACTTGACAAGATCTAGAGTCTTCAAAGAGAAGGAGACTCAGTTGAGAAGATGCCTCCATAAGATCCAGCTGTTAGGAATTTTCTTAATTGATGGGAGAGCACCCACTCCATTGTGGGTGTTGACATCCTTGTGGTGGTAGTCCTGGGTTCTTTAAGAAAGCAAGCTAAGCAAGATTAGAGGAGCAAGACAATAAGCATCACCACTCCATAGCCTATGAATGAGCCTCTGATTCCAGGATCCTGTGTTGTTTCAGTTTCTGTCCCAACTTCTTTGGTGATAAACAGCAATGTGGAAGTATAAGCTGAATAAAACCTTTGCTATGGAATTTGCTCTTTGGACATGGTGAATCCTTACAACAATAAAAAACAGTAAGGTATTCTTAGGGAAAAAATGTCTAACAGTGCCAATGTCACTTGTCTTATAACCACAAATAATAATGTGTAGACATTTTATTTTTACTTAGAGATAAGGTATACTCATGTACCTACCTGAGATGTAATTGTTCTAGTTTTCTTCTTTCTCACCATGTAGAATACTACAATAAAAAATAACTTGGAAATAAAAAGGATACAGATTGTCACTGAGGAAGACAAAACAGAAAGTTGAGTCAGTAACAGCAAACACTGCTTATTGGCTTGCCACTGTCTTAGCCACTGTTCTATTGCTATGAAGAGACACATTTGGTGACGGCAACTATTAGAAAACAAGGCATTCTTTGTGTAGAGAAAGGCCATTGACTTGTTTGAGTTAATTTTATATCCAGCTACTTCACCGAAACTGTTTATCAGGTTTTGGTGTTCTCTGGTGGAATTTTTAGGGTCACTTATATATACTATCATATCATCTGCAAAAAGTGATATTTTTACTTCCTCTTTTCAAATTTATAGCCACTTGATCTCCTTTTGTTGTCAAATTGCTCTGGCTCATTCTTCAAGTACTATATAATAAACAGGATGAGAAAGAAATTAGGGAAACAACACCCTTCTCAATACTCACAAATAATAAAAAATATCTCGGCGTGACTCTAACTAAAGAAGTGAAAGATCTGTGTGATAAAAACTTCAAGTCTCTGAAGAAAGAAATTAAAGAAGATCTCAGAAGATGGAAAGATCTCCCATGCTCATGGATTGGCAGGATCAACATTGTAAAAATGGCTATCTTGCCAAAAGCAATCTACAGTTTCAATGCAATCCCCATCAAAATTCCAACTCAATTCTTCAACGAATTAGAAGGAGCAATTTGCAAATTCATCTGGAATAACAAAAAACCTAGGATAGCAAAAACTCATCTCAAGGATAAAAGAACCTCTGGTGGAATCACCATGCCTGATCTAAAGCTTTACTACAGAGCAATTGTGATAAAAACTGCATGATACTGGTATAGAGACAGACAAGTACACCAATGGAACAGAATTGAAGACCCAGAAATGAACCCACACACCTATGGTCACTTGATCTTCGACAAGAGAGCTAAAACCATCCAGTGGAAGAAAGACAGCATTTTCAACAATTGGTGCTGGCACAACTGGTTGTTATCATGTAGAAGAATGCGAATCGATCCATACATATCTCCTTGTAGTAAGGTCAAATCTAAGTGGATCAAGGAACTTCACATAAAACCAGAGACACTGAAACTTATAGAGGAGAAAGTGGGGAAAAGCCTTGAAGATATGGGCACAGGGGAAAAATTCCTGAACGGAACAGCAATGGCTTGTGCTGTAAGATCGAAAATTGACAAACGGGACCTAATGAAACTCCAAATTTTCTGCAAGGCAAAAGGCACCGTCAATAAGACAAAAAGACCACCAACAGATTGGGAAAGGATCTTTACCTATCCTAAATCAGATAGGGGACTAATATCCAACATATATATAGAACTCAAGAAGGTGGACTTCAGAAAATCAAATAACCCCATTAAAAAATGGGGCTCAGAACTGAACAAAGATTTCTCACCTGAGGAATACCGAATGGCAGAGAAGCACCTGAAAAAATGTTCAACATCCTTAATCATCAGGGAAATGCAAATCAAAACAACCCTGAGATTCCACCTCACACCAGTCAGAATGGCTAAGATCAAAAATTCAGGTGACAGCAGATGCTGGCGTGGATGTGGAGAAAGAGGAACACTCCTCCATTGTTGGTGGGATTGCAGGCTTGTACAACCACTCTGGAAATCAGTCTGGCGGTTCCTCAGAAAATTGGTCATAGTACTACCAGAGGATCCAGCAATACCTCTCCAGGGCATATATCCAGAAGATGCCCCAACTGGTAAGAAGGACACATGCTCCACTATGTTCATCGCCACCTTATTTATAATAGTCAGAAGCTGGAAAGAACTCAGATACCCCTCAACAGAGGAATGGAACAGAAAATGTGGTACATCTACACAATGGAGTACTACTCAGCTATTAAAAAGAATGAATTTATGAAATTCCTAGCCAAATGGATGGACCTGGAGGGCATCATCCTGAGTGAGGTAACACATTCACAAAGGAACTCACACAATATGTATTCACTGATAAGTGGATATTAGCCCAAAACCTAGGATACCCAAGATATAAGATACAATTTCCTAAACACATGAAACTCAAGAAAAATGAAGACTGAAGTGTGGACACTATTCCTCTCCTTAGAAGTGGGAACAAAACTCCCATGGAAGGAGTTACAAAGTTTGGAGCTGAGTTGAAAGGATGGACCATGTAGAGACTGCCATATCCAGGGATTCACCCCATAATCAGCATCCAAAAGCTGACACCATTGCATACACTAGCAAGATTTTATCGAAAGGACCCAGATGTAGCTGTCTCTTGTGAGACTATGCGGGGCCTAGCAAACACAGATGTGGATGCTCACAGTCAGCTAATGGATGGATCACAGAGCTCCCAATGGAGGAGTTAGATAAAGTACCCAGGGAGCTAAAGGGATCTGCAACCCTATAGGTGGAACAACATTATGAACTAACCAGTACCCCGGAGCTCTTGACTCTAGCTGCATATGTATCAAAAGATGGCCTAGTCAGCCATCACTGGAAAGAGAGGCCCATTGGACACGCAAACTTTATATGCCCCAGTACAGGGGAATGCCAGGGCCAAAAAGGGGGAGTGGGTGGTTAGGGGAGTAGGGGTGGGTGGGTATGGGGGACTTTTGGTATAGCATTTGAAATGTAAATGAGCTAAATACCTAATAAAAAATGGGAAAAAAAAGAAAAAGAAGAAAACACGGCATTTAACTGGAGGCTTGCTTACATTTTCAGAAGATTGTACAATCATCACGAGAGGGACCCCATCAGTGGAGCAATAGAGAACTATTGATCCTTAGGCAAAGAGATAGATTCTGCCATTGCATTGGCTTCTTGAAAACTCAAACCCATCCTTGTTGATACGCTCACTTTCTCCAATGAAGCCACACCTTCTCTTATTCCTTCTAAATTTAAACTCACTGTCAATTCCTGGTGACTAAATATTCATATATATGTGTCTATAGGTGACTTTATTATTCAAACCACCACTTTTCCCATGGCTCGTTCAGCTATTTTTTTAAAATACAGCCTAAAAGGCTCCCATTTACTAAGGACTACTGATGAGCTTAGCCACAGTGATGGGCCCTCCCACATCAATCATTAGCGAAGAGAATATCCCATAGACTTACCTAATGAACAAGTAAGTGAATAGAGACTGATCTTCAATTGTTCTCTCTTCTCAGGAAACTGTGGATTGTCAAAATTGGAAAAAAAAATATCCCATCACAGTAATGTTTAACTTACACCATAACCTACAAAAACATTACTCAACACCATCTATTGCATTCTGCCCCTGCATAGACACACTTCCATGTATGGCATAAGTGAAGGGTGACTACCTCCATCAGCAAGGATACTCAATAATAGGTGACATGAGCTGAATATTTCCTATAGCCTCACAACCCCGAAATTCTACTGTGTATTACACTTACTGGGGGACTTGCCAATCTGTCCAATTTTATGCCACCAAAGCTATGACAAAAAGACTCCTCATCAAGAAATCTAATGAATTTTACCTGATTTCTTTCTCCTGAGGCAACTGAGTATTATCCCTTCATGCTTATATTGGTGTTTGATTCATCTGTAATAAACCCACTACTATTTACAGCTACATCACAGGAGGTATGACAAATACCATCTCCCATGAGTTGGCCAAACCTTTTCAGCAGCTTTTTTTGTAGTATCCTTTCTATAATAAAAAATACATTGATTTCTTTATTTTTAAGTGTGTAATTTAATGATTCTAACACATTTTCATCTCCTTCCATTTCCCCTCATTTTCTGCTACTTCATATGATATTGCAATCTATTAAAATACAGTAGTGAATACAGTGGAAAAAACAGTGTGGGAAGAATCAAAGTTCTTTATTACAAAGACAACAGATACACTGGCAGAATCTTCCAGGTACAACTATTTGGTAACTTTCGGTCTAATGTTAGCATGATTCTTCTAGAAAAAAGCTTAAAGAATTAAGGCATGGTTACAATGGACCAGAAAAGTCAGTATCACTAGTGAGACACACTCATGTAAATAATTTTCATCACTGTTCCGATATGCCTAGCAACAAGGACAACAGGTCCATAGTCACAAGAGTATGAAAGGGGCATGAAGCAGAACAGTTGTCCAACTTATTATTACCCAGTAAGCATCAACACAGGAAGTGACCAAAGACAATAAATAACTTCCAAGACATGTTCCCAATATTCAAGTTCCTTTACAAGTGTCTCACCCCTTCAATGCACACCCATCAATCAATTAACTCATTGATTAAAGCCCTCAGGGTCCAATCACTTTTCAGATTGTGTATAGTGTTCTATCTTTGAACATTGTATTTGGGGCCAAAACCTTCATCAAAGAACCACGACTGACATTGCAAACCCATTTCACCACACAATTCTTTATGTTACAAAAAGTGATAGGATCTATCTGTCTCTTTAAGGATATCTCTGTATAGCAGTTACAAAAGCAAAACGTCCAGGCCAACAGAATCATCACCTCCATGAGGTATTTTAAAATATGAGTTCAAGAAGAAGGAAAGTGCAATGAAAGTTAAGGTTCTTGATCCCACATCCCTCTATTTTAAAGCCATAGGGTGGACCCAGAAGTTTAGGTCAAAAGTGTAAATTTCACCTATACTACAACCAACTGTGATGATTTCTAGCCATCTCCAGTTTCAGTGTGGTATTTAGTCCCACCATCTGCATCACAGCATATTGCCTAGTGTGAAATAGTGCCAGCAGTTGATTGCAAACCCCACTATGCGTTAACTTGGATGTAAAATGAGACATCTATAATATAGACACACTTGTACACACACACATACTCACAGAAAGAGGCAAGAAGTAGAGGAGCTGAGTCTTAGGATCCCTCAATGAAGAGATAGTGGATATCTTGTAAGGCAGAGAGGTCATTGAGAAACTGTATGTCTCTATCTGCACAAAATCAGGCCAGTCTGCCTTCCATCAATAAGTGGTAGGTTCTCACTATCAATCATCCCCATCTGAGAATGTATGGACTGTTAATGAAAGATGGAGAGTCAGTTTTCATCAAAGGTATGCCCTTTGAAGGTTATAGGTTGGCCAGGCACTACTGGTAGCCCCATATCCAAGATTTTATGGGCAACACAATTGATTTGAATGGGTTTTATCAAAAGTGAGAAAAGGAGACATGAATTTGGAAGGAGGATTAAGGTGGAAATGGATCTGGTTTTGGTTCGGGAGGAGTTATTAAGAGAACTGGAAAGTAAATTCCATCAAAATATATTGTATGAATTTCTCAAGTTATTAATGAATGTAGTTCTTAATATACAATATCTGTACTGAACCTATACAGACGACTTATATTTCCATTTCCTAAATAACAAACCCTTGTATAGCAGTTTCATTACATTAAGGGCAAAAGTAATCCAGAAATTATTTAAAATAAAGAAGGATAAGAGGTTATGGCCCAGGGGCAAATTCATGCCTGTGTTTATTTACTTACAACACCAGTGCTTAGGATTTTGGGAGGGGAAGAGACAGGAAGATGACTGTAGCTTCCTGAAAGCCAGCCTCAACATTAGCTCAGCAAGAAACCCTGTAGAAAGGGGATAAATTGGGGAGTGAAGGAGCAAATCACACTATACCCTTCGCTACCTTTGAACTTACCTGTACAGATCTGTGTGCAGACACACATGAATATAAATAAAATATACAAGAGCTTATCTTTCATAGCTTATAAGCAGTGTTCTGTTATCTTAGCCTAGAGTCCTGAGGACTTTATATCATTAGAGTTCCTGAAGCAAACTCCCCAGATATAGCAGATGGGTATATGTTGTTACTATGCAAAGAGACCTCAGTTAAGTGTGTGTGTCAGTGACTCCAAAACACCTTTCCTTCTCTACCTTCCTTTATATGGCACAGAACGACCTGTAAATAATTAAAATATGAAAACAAAGCTTTTTCACGAATTTAGGCTTGTGTTAAAATAATATTTATAACATTTTACTAAATGGAAGGGAAATCTTCAGCTCCCAGGAACAATCCTGTAGGCTTCTGTTTTGTCCCATTATGAACAAAATAATTGCACATTGACAATTCCCACAGTTTTAACTAAATCAGGATGAAGGGATATGTTTCCATACAAATAAGTAATGCCAATATGATTAATCAAGTAGAAATGTGGCAGGGTTAGGATGCCTTTGGCTGATGTGACAATGATGACTGATTAGTCTCTTGTTATGCAAATAACCCTAACCTCTAAGAAAAGAAAAGTAATGATATAGAATATTCCAAGAAGTGGCATGGACAATTATTACTTGATTTCAATTTCTTTTACATACTTTATTAGTTTGAATAATTGTGGCTCACAGAAGATCAAATATTCAAAGGAGTTAGTTTTCTAGGTGGTGGGATGTTTAGAAAGAATTAGGATTTGTGTTTTCATTAAAAGTGATTTGGCACTGGGCTTGAAATATCAAACACCCTTTGGCATATCAATAACTCTCTCTCATTCTTTCTTTCTCTCTCTCTCTCTCTCTCTCTGTCACTCTCTCTCTCTCTCTCTCTCTCATGTTTTAAGCCATCCATCCAGTGGTTGACATCTAGTACTAATCCATCGCATGTTTATTGCACACAGTAAGGCAATCAACATTTATGATATGGATGTGAAATGGTCCTTCTTGCATTTTTTTTTTTTTTTTTTTAGTTAACTCAACCTGGGAATATAGAACCGCAGATAAAGAACTGCCTCCATCACATTGGTCAGTTGCCACACCTGTAAGGAATGATCTTTTTTGGATGGCTGATGTTGAAGGGTCTAGCCCACTAAGGGTAGTGTCAACATCTATGAAAAAAATATACAAGGTGTGGTGGTTATTGTGTAAGGGCCTGAAATTAATTTTTCTGGAAGAACTAAAGATCTATATGGCATGAAAAATTAAAGTGCGTGATAATTTGTAAGTAAATTCCATACTTACCAGCATTCAATATTTTGTCTACCCATATTTCAAAAGTAAAATTATCAAATCTATTTCACCCTGTTTTACTGCATTTAATCTATTAAATTACTTGTAACCAGAAATACTAATAAATTTTAAAGGCCTTTAAAACATGACTGGTTGATATTGTGTTTAACTTCATCACAACTTTGTAAGCAGGAACAAGAGCTAGATTGCCTTCTCATTTTCCAAAGAATCCATGATTCACGGTTGCAAATAGCTTCAATACAAGGTACTTAACCCTGTAAAATTCCTGCTTTGTTTGAATAAAATATTTATTGCTCTAACTTTGGGTTTTCATAAACAGAATTTTGATGTGCTATCCAATGTGCTGCCTCAAAGAGTCTGGCACAATTTCTGACACTAAGAACAGTTTAAAGATAACCAGGGAAAGGTTGGAACAGGGAAAATAACCACCAAGGATGTTGGTGAGTCAGAAACTGAAGGCTTCCACAGGAGGAAAATAAAAACAAAAACAAAACAAACAATCAACAAATGAATAAACAGAAACCCAACCACCAAAATGATAAAAACAATACAGGAGTGAATTACTTGGGCAGAATTTGACTCAAGTCATCAGGACATTTCAGTAGGGATTATATTTTGTATTTCGAGAAGGCCATATGAAAAGGTAAAGCCTAGATGGTTAATGTCTCTGGTGTAATTAGGGAAGGAACCAGCATGAGTGGGGTTCTATCATGCAAGCTGAACTAGGTGATGTCACAGAGCACTGGCCATAGATTGCACATCTATTCCACTTGGAGGCACTAGAATCCCTAGAAGGTGTGTCCACTATTTTCCCAGTGGTGTATGAAAGGCAGGCCAGCTCCTGAACCCCAACGTTGTTCCTCAAGTTTTTTTTGCCTGGTCTGTATCAAAAGACAGAATCTTGATGACTAAGACATTTTCTTTGGGTAAGTACATTTATGAAGTGAATGGGACCCTCATAGCTATAGAAAGCTGAAAGTTTTCCCTCCCACACTGAGTAACTGTACATTCTAAATTCTCCCATGTTTGGGGCCAGGGGCATGATTGATACAGTTTAGTTGATCTCCTGAATTTATTATCCTTGCTAACAATACCTCCTTCACAATTCCATTAAAATGTCAAAGCTCTTCTTTGTCCGTATGTATTTTAGAAAATGTTAGTTCTAAATGGCTGATATTGCCTGGACTTGTTGAGGCCAGAGTTGCAGTGGCAAATAATCACCAAATAATCCTGAGGCTGAGTCAGGTGACATAATACAGAAGGCCAGTGGTGTGCTGTGTCCCTGGGATATTTGTGAATATTGCCACCTAATTCAGAGCTTGCAGGTACAAGAGAGGGTAGGTGACAACTCTGACTCATTTTCTTTATTCTTTAATCCTTGATCATTTTGTAAAAGGCATACCAACTTCCACATTGACATAGACATGAAAGGAGATGTTCCTCAGCAGAGGCAAATTAGCTCAGGGCTGAAGACATATTCATCTGAGTATGTTATTCTGAGCTCTCGAGAATTACTTGTTAATTTCCCTTCGATAATTTCCTTGTTTCCCTTATTTATTTATTTAATTATTTATTTATTTATTTATTTATTTTTTGTTTTCTTTGTTCATTTTTTCTTTGGATGGGTGATTAATTTTAATTTGAGTGTGTTTTTGTGTAGCTTTGGCTGTTAGGAAAATCACTCTGTAGAATAGACTAGCCTTTATCTCACTAAGGTTTGCCTCCCTCTGCCTCTTGAGTACTAGGATTTAAGACTTGGGTCACTAACACCTCCTATTAACTTCTGATTTGATTGTTTGTTTTGTTTTTTGTTTGTTTTTCATTTTTTTTGTTTTGTTTGTTTGTTTGTTTGTTTTTTGTTGTTGTTGTTTTTTTTTGTTTAAGTTGTTAATGTTGTTGCTGATTTGGAGACATGGTTCCTTTGTCTACCACTGGCTGCCCTGGAACTCACTTTGTAGACCAGGCTGGTCTCTAAGTCAGGAATCTGCCTTATCCTGCCTTCTGAATGCTGAGTTTAAATGCTTGTGCCACCATAGCTGGATTATGAACTTCTTATTTGGATCAAATTAAGTTTAGAAGCCCAAATATGTTTAGCATAGCCTTCTTGACCTACTCAAAAATTCCATTAGAGAAGAGCATTTCTCCAGCATTCTCTCCCATCCTACACTCATTGCCTTTCAGTAACTCATATATATGACAGTAGCAACAGCATTGTGTCTGGTGTAAACAGGCAATACCTTCAATCCAAGGCAATGGGCAAGTATGATATTTGAACACAGAATGATACCCACAAGACATCTGCCCAGGGTTGGTATGGTCTACCACACCAGGGCTACAGCCATGTAGAAGACAATACCTCTGAAGAGTCTTAGCATGACATCCCTCATGAAGAAGAAGAGGAGGATGTCTTCTTCCAACGTCTTGAGGAATATTGTTGGCTGCAGAATTTCTCAAGGTTGGAAGGAAGGTAATGAGCCTGTCACTCAATGGAAGACCATAGTTCTAGGTCAACTGCCAACAAACCCTTCTCTTTATTTGGTGAAGTATGATGGAAATGACAGTGTCTATGGACAGGAGCTCTACAATGATGACAGGATTTTAAACCTTAAGGTTTTGCCTCCCAAAGTAAGATTTCCTCAGGTAAGGGATGCCCACCTCGCCAGAGCCCTGGTTGGCAGAGCGGTACAACACAAATTTAAGGGTAAAGATGGCTCTGAGGACAACTGGAGGAGGGTTGTGCTAGCCCAGGTGCCAATCATGAAGGATTTGTTTTACAGTACCTACAAGAAGGATCCAGCTCTCTACTTCTATCAGCTCCTGGATGACTACAAGAAAGGGAACCTCCACATCATTCCAGACACTCCTCTGGCTGAGGAGAGATCAGGAGATGACAGTGATGTGTTGAGAGGTAACTGGGTGCAGTACACCAGAAAAGGTGGTTCCAAATAGTTCAGAAAGGTTGTTTACCAAATTCTAGCCAATCCTTCACATTCAATTTCACATTTGCAAAGTGTCACAGAAATGCTGCTTATGACCAGAGTGCTTAAACTTCCTTATTCTCATGAAGTTTGTCACATTACCTCCTTGATGAAGGGCACAACCTTCCTACTTCTGTGCAAATTTGCCCAAGCTCCTCCCCTATCTTACTTTAGGAAGATTTAGACATTCACAACAGAGAGTACTCCAACCTGTGTTGAGCACAGTGTGTTTGAGGAAATCCCCCAGATTCACCATCTTCCCAGTGTATGTCCTACCTATAACTTCTAATTTCCATGGTCTGGGAAGCACTGTTCTGACCTAAGAGATTTCTGAACACTCTGGACTGAAATCCCAAACAGAAGAGTATCAAGGTAAGGGTAAATCAGATTACTATCTTTGTTTTGTTACCTTAGACAGAGACATCATGGCCTCCATGCAGAGGAATGTGTGGATGGACATATATTTAAGGAAGACACTAAACCAGAAATACCACATTACACCCTCTTAAAAGACTTCTAAGATTGTTGTCATGCCTACCACAGACATTCAGATGATGTGTATTCTTGATTGTGATTTCATGTTTGGAGCTGATAAAGGAGAAAGTACCTGGAATGTCTTAGAATTCTCAAGGTATCAATCAGTGTTCAATTTCTGCTCAATAGTGCTGCAGACATAGGAATAACAGGATAAAACTATTCTATACAATCCTATGAAGCTCCTATCACCATCCTCCTATTTTAGAGAATCTTAGATCTATCACTAATCCTGAGACAGGCAGAAACAATTCTTCTCCTGCACATAGGGGTACTGCATATGTCTCCCCTTACCCAAAGTATTCAACTTACTGTCTTTTACTGAATTGGCTTTTAGACTATACCTGAAATATTCCACTTTTCACCAAAGGATCTATCAGCCCTCCCTGTTCTAATAGAGAGCTACAGTCCACCAATATCCAAAGGGTTCTCAGACATTCTAAATATGCCCCTGTGGGAGTAAACTTACTAAGTCTATTTAATTGGGCCTCAGATCCTTCTGCTTTGACCAAAAGGATTTCAATCTACTGACTCTGAGTTACCAGGGGCCTCAGATCTCATTTTCCCCAAGTGGTCATCAGATGTCCCTTTCTGACCAATAATGACCTTGCAATGTTCTCCTCTGATTAAGACACTTAGACACCCCCCCTCCAATTTTAACTCCCAAATGGACCTCCAGACCACCCAAGCTTAAAGTACCTGAGCCGAACATTAAGAAGTACAGCCCAGAACAAAAGCTCATTTCCTCAAGGCAGAAACTAAAATGATGTACTCCTCACCATTCATACCTAGACCCAGGAGATGAACATATGCCTGAGAAGAAGAACTAGTGTGGAACTGTCAGCCAGGTTTTTGATGAGTGCTCAGACTGCTTCCTGATCTGGCACCACATTTACTATAGTGGACAGATGCTCTAGTCTCTGATGAGGAGTTGCTAGCTGTTAGGAAGAACCTGGAATGGGCTCCACTGCATGAGGTAGGCTGTGTCTTTGATCTCACGTCAAGGAAAGAACATGCAAATTTGAACTCTACCCAACCAAACATACTAGTTTACCTGTACAAAGGGGATTTAGATTTCCAATTTCTCACAAAGATACCCCTCTTACCATTGAGTTCCTATCTATTTTTCATGGCTCATAGGGTCTCATTTCTTCCCAATGTCCATTACTAGCTCACTTCTGACCACTAGCCATACATCTCTGATTAGTGTTGGGGGTGTTCTCGGTATGACACTAAGACCAACAATAGTGCCTACATGCCATTTCTGAATAATTGGATCTTAAATTCCACCATTGTCCAAGTGTACTTCTGAAAGACTTTTCTCATTACATGGGGTCTCTACAGTAGCATCTTTGTTCATCAGGCCTCTAGTTGTACCTTCTGGCCTAAGCAGGTCTTATACTTCACTTAAAGAGATGCCAAATTTACACAATGTAGACAAAGATGCATTGAGCATTCTCATACTCATTAATATAACATTCCTCCCCTCAGGTTTGAAGTCTCCAGAGCAGCAAAGAGAGTGGGGAGTAGAACTCATCATCTTTAGGTCACTCAGCATCGATGGGTTGTTTGCAACCTTAGTATACAGACATGGATGGTTGAACAGAAATCTGTCAGGCTGATAAAGAACTAGACATCTACTAACGTCCTTGGAACCATGTTCAGATTGCTGCACATCCTCCTGAAGATGCCACAGATGACATGGTTCCTTGTGATTGTTGTTCTCTTCTTGTTGTTGCTGTTTTCTTTTAACTTTTGAAGAGGATACTTTATTAGTCTGTTGCTATGTTAGTCATCTCCTGGCATTAGAAACCAACATCCCACTGTTTAAATGTTTTACATTTCCTACTCTTTTTGGAAAACACAACGTATGCGCATCATTTTTTCCTATTGTTTCAAAGACATACCACTATGTAATTCAACTTTACAATTGTAAACATTTTGACCAATATTCACATGAATATAAATTTTATGTGTAAAATTCTTCCTGTGCTGTGTTATTTTTCACCAGATGACAGTTTCATTTGAGGTCATTTGAAAGATCGTTCCTTACTATGTGTCTTTAAAAGATATATTTTGGAGCTGAGGGGTATGGCTGAATATCTTCAGCACAATAAACACCTTCTATAACATTACTATCTAGTGGATTATAAGTATCAGGTTGTACACAGTAGTAACTAAAATAATGGACAATTTGAGAAAGATTTTAGGGTGAAATCTCTCATAATATACAGAAAAATAGGAAATCCTAGATATTAATCAAATCTATGCACACCAAATGAACATTGTGGGTTTTGTGGGTTTGTTTGTATATGTCTTTGTAGTTCGAATGTCCAACCTTTATGTCTTAATTGATGATTGTAAACAGTGCTCAGAGTGTGTGCATGTGAATTAAAGGGCACCATGTCTTTAGTGTTTAGATTAATTTCACATATAATTATCTGTCTATCTGTCATCTATGTATGTATGTATGTATGTATGTATGAAGTAATGATTGAATGTATTTATATAGATATGTATGCAACTATTTCTCTATCATCTACCTATCTCTCTCTCTTTCTATTTCTCTCACCCTCTTTCTCTGTTTATCTCTTATGCATGAATATATGCATGCATGTAGCTAGGTAGGTGTGGTATTTTTAATGTAATTGGTTCCCATCGGCCCATAGGCTGTATTAGGATGATTAACCTTGTTGGACTAGGTGTTTCCTTGTTGGAGGAAGGGTGTCACTGGAGGAGGTGGGTGGTCTCACACATGTTCAAGTTAGTTATGCACAGTAGGGCTCTGTGTGTTTGCTGTCTCTCTGTCTTTCCAAGAGTAGCTGTGATAGAGTGTTCAGTGATTCAAGGAGGGGATGTTGGTTAGATGGCATATAAAGCAGGCAAGACACATTTACATACATGTTAGAAGAAGCAAGCTTTAAGAAGCACAAACAATCACACACACACACACACACACACACACACACACACACACACATTTGTTGGACAGTGCAAAGCTTCAACCACTTTAAATATATACTCACATTTGGTGGATGGAACAAAGCACCAACTTTATTTTTCTCACACTGCTTATATATCTCTGCACAATCTTTCAATTAGTATAAAATTTATACTGGTTACTTTCTATTTTCTTCTAGTGAATAATTATGAGTATGTATAAGGAGAAGCATCTTCTCACTATACTTTTATGATGAGCTATTTATAAATTATGTTTATAAATATCCAATATTATTCCCAAGAACCAACACGCATTTCTAACTAAAAAACTTGTTATAGATTAACAAGTTGTAAGCAAGTAGGGTAATTTTTATTTCAGCCAGTTTCTCTTACTGGTAGACTGAAATTTGCCGTTATACAGAAAGGATTAGTTTTTATCTATCTCAAAAAATAATCCTTCAAAAATCTTAAAAGAATCACAAAACTAAACTTTTATATAAAAACCTATCATCCCTTTCTACTTTGAATCCTCAGGGTGCACATCTGTTCATTAACCATGTTTTTCTTAAATCATATCAGGAATCAGAATGAGGAAATAGGTACAAGGAAATAATAATCATCTGAACACCAGCCTGACTTTGAAAAAAAAAAAAGGCATGTTTTTTGTAGTAATTCTTTCCAAGATTGTGGTTGAAGTATTAATCGCATCAGCTGCAATCCTTGAGAAAGTTCGATCTAAATAACACTGTGGGTGGCAATGATATTGCCCAGTGAGGGGCTGGAACCCCCCTTAAATTTTCATACAATCCATAGATTATGAGGAATGTGATGTGAGGGCAGCAAGTACGGAGAAACTCTACAACAGCATGAGTGGTAACAGAGTGGTACCAGCTTTTAAGTGTTTAAGAGTGGTAAGAGCTTTTAAGTGGTTCACCTCACCAAGAATCCATCAAAGCCCTCTATTTTGGAGGTAAAATGTACATTCTGGGGAGCCAGTTCCTCCCCCTTTCGGTCATCATTCATCAAATACTTCTCTTTCAAATATCTCTTCCTGCATTTCCTTATTCAACCCCATCTCCCTCCACCATGCCACCTGATCTTCTCCTTCTTGTCCACCTTTGTACACTAATAAATCCATTCTATTTCTCCATACCATGGGCATCCATGTATGCACCCAAGTCCTTCCTCTATACCTAACTTCACTGGATCTACAGATTGTAGACAGGCCATCACATATGTAATGTTGAATGTCTTAATGTTTCTATTGCTGTCACCAAAAACTATAACCCAAGCACAAGTTGGGGAGGGTAGGACTTATTTGCAATGTGGGTACTGTAAAGAAAAGAGACACTGAGCAAGAGACTGCCCCAAGAAAGAGACAGATACCAGACCACCTAAGTCCTTTTCTCAGAGGATATTGACTACATGATATGGGGAACAGACACCCTACGTGACACTAGGGTAACCCCAGCTGTAGAAGAGACCCTTATGGCTTCCTTTCATGATATCAGAGCAGAGTTTTTAGTCCTGACAGAGCCACTGGAGAAATTGAGGACCCAGAAATCCTTAGTATTCGGGGCTACTGGTCAGAAACCATACTCTTAGACCACTGATAAGAAAGTTAATCTATGAATAAGCCAAGTAACTCATTCCTCCCTCATCATTCCTCAAGCCCCACCACATTGTTGTGGAGAGACATACTAGCATATTTAAAATCCCAAATAAGCTGCTCTTTGGAAGGAACTTCAATCCCTTGGCAAGCCTGTCCCTAATAATTTAACTTTAAAATTAGAAGAAGAATATAGATTACATGAGTCTCAAGCCCCGTCAAGAAAAGTACTAGAATGGACCTATTTAGAGAGATATCCAACAGACTGGGCAGAGACTGGTGGTATAATTGAGACAAAAATGGTGTCCCCCCATCATTGTGACATTGAAAACTGGTGAGATTCCTTTCGGGGTACAACAATACACCATGAGCAAAGAGGCCAGTGAGGGCATCAGACCTCACCTTCAAAGGCTCTTAGAACTAGGCGTGTTTGGTCCTTTGTCAGTCTTCCTGGAATACTCTGTTGCTACCAGTTAAAAAGCAAGGCTTTGCCACCTGGCACTCCCTAATAATCTCCCCTTACTAAAGAGACTGGGACTTTCTCATGGACCCCATATATGGGGAGGCCTTTAAAAAGATTAAAAGATCGTGCTTAGTGCCTCAGCCCTAGTCCTGACAGATGTGACCGAGCCATTCACTCTCTATTTAGATAAAAGAGCAGAAATAGTGAGATAGGTCCTGAACTAAGCTCTGGGGACATAGAAAAGACTTGTGGCCTACTTGTAAAAAAAAAAAATAGACCCAATGCACAGTGGATGGCCGTCTTTTTTAAAAGATATCAATACTTCTCAAAGATGCTGACAAACTGACTCTAGGTCAAGGAACTATAGTAGTAGCCCCCCTCTGCCCCCATGCCTTAGAAAGCATTGTTAGGCAGCTGCCAGATTGCTGGATGACTAATGCTCACAGGACCCATTATCAGAGCCTCTTTCTGACTGAGAGAGTGTAGAGAGAGTGTAATTTGCACCCCTGCTATCCTGAATCCTTCCACCTTGCTGCCTGAAGCTGACAACTCCCTACCAGTGAAGGTGTATAGACATCCTGGCAGAAGAAACCAAAACTAAGGAAGAAGTCATTGACCAGCCATGGTCAGGTTGCCCCAATTGGTACACAGATGGTATCAGCTTTTTGATTGAAGGTAAAAGAAAAGTGGTGCCAGCAGTGGTCAACGGAAAAGAAACCATCCGTGTAAGCAGCTTTACTGAAGAAATGACAGTCCAGAGAGAAGAGCTAATCACACATACCCAAGCCTTGCACCTGGCCATAGAAAAGAACATCAATATCTAAACAGACAGCATGTATGCCTTTGCCACATGCATGGTAGTATCTGTAGAAAAAGGATGCTACTCACTTCTACTGGGGAAGATATTAAAAATAAAAAGGAAACCTTGAGACTATTAGAAGCCATACACTTTGCAAAAAACTGGACATCATACATTGCCATTGTCACCACAAAGTCCATGAGGCCATAGTGAAGGGAAATCTGATGCCTGAACTGACTGGCCTAAAAAAATAAATGAATAAAATAAAGAACGTGAAGACCATTATAAACTCAAAGATGCAGGCTTTGACTATACTCCAGAAGATCAGAAATTAACAGGCAAAATACCTGATATATGTGGGTGTACTACCCAGGGAGTCTCTAGGACCAAGATGGTTGCTCTGTCCTGCCCACAATAGAAAGGTAACAATATGTCTCCAATCTAAACCACCTCATGCACTTGGAAATTGAGAAGGTCAAAGAAAATGTTGAGAGCTCAAACTGCAATGTTATAAGATTGCCAGATGTTGCCCAGGGGATTGTTAATGAATGCCAAGCATGTGCCCTCACCATTGCTGGGCACCACAAGAACACCCCCCCCCCAGAAGGTGGATAAGAGTTGACTGGCCATAAGCATACTGAAAAGTAGACTTTACTGAAGTTAAACCAGCCAAGTACAGTAATAAATATCTATTTGTTTTTTTGTAAACACCTTTTCAGGCTTGGTCGAAGCCTTCCCCACTAATAATAAGAACACCCATGCCATGGAAAGAAGATATTAGAGGAAAGTTTCCCAAGATTTGGCATCTCTAAGGTACTTTCATCAGACAATGGCCCCTCCTTCATTGTCCAGGTAAGCCAAGGGTTAGCCAGACAATGGGGGATTCATTGGAAGATATATTGTTCTTACAGATTCCAGACTTCAGGACAGGTAGAGTGGGTGAATAGAGCATTAAAAGAAACCTTGACTAAATTGGTTTTAGAGACCTACAGAAAAGATTATGCAGCTCTTTTTCCCTTTGCCTTGTTCTGAGTATGGAACACCACAGGGAAATTTAAACTTACACCATTCAAACTCCTCAACTTGGGACGCCCCTCCCTTTAACAGAAGCAGGTGCAATGTTTGAACTTGATGTTTCTTTTTCAGAACCCCCTCTAGCTCACTTTAAGGCCCTACAATTGGTCAGAAAAGATGCCTTGGAAATGCTGAAACACAATAAAAAACAAAAACAAAAACAAAAAAACAAAAAAACATACTAACCAGGAACCATCTTCGTGCCACATAAATTTCAAACAGAAGATCCTGTCCGGGTCCGGTGCCACCATTCTGGCAAACTTGAACTCAGATCAAAAGGATGCTCCCTGGTGCTTCTGACAAGCCCTTCTGCCGCACCTCCAGCATGTAACCGCTTCTGGCCTGCCATGGCCCACTGGCCTGGCACTGCTCACACACAGTGGGCACTGCACAGGATCCCCCCTTCTTCCCTCCTCCCACTGGCAAGAGTCTCTTTCGTCTCATTCAAGGGGCTTCTGAGGTTCTCAATCTTACAAATCCTAAAGCTGTGACCTCAGGTTGGCTTTATTTGGCAGCTGGGCCAGAGGTTTAATTTTCTAACTTATAAAATTAGAACTATGTACTAGAAGGAGTGGGAAATGTGAGACCCCAACTTAGAGCATTTCTCCCTGGAAGGTGAAGCCCCTGGACATTCTCCAAGCTTGTATTCCCTGAGCTCTAAAAATACAGCCAGAAAGAAGCTCTATGTTCTCTACAGCCACCAAAAAGCATTTTGGTTTCTGAGCCTTACAGCTAGAGATTCGAAAATTGGAGTTTTGCCAAGGACATGTGGGCAGAGAAGAACACTCCTCCCGACTCTTCCCAACTCTCCAAACTCTCCTCCCAACTCATCTCAATTCCTCAGGTAGCTAATAAAAACCCTCTTCTGTCACATCTCAGAGTCATACGCCCCTGCCCTGCACAGTGGAAGGAGTTTGTCCTTAGCTAGCTGAAAATAAAACCTCTTACAGTTTGCATCAGGTGTGGATTTCTCTCAAGTCATTTGGGTGCTGGCCATCTCATCTGAGGACTTTAATGGACTTGAGAGGAGGTCCATCTTCAGGGTCTTACACATGGAGACCTAAGACCAAAATTCTTCAAACTATTATGCAAAATCAAAAGAGAAGGAACACTATTGAATTTGTTCTATGAAGCCAGATTACAATTATATTCAAACCATACAAAAACTCAATGAAGAAAGGAAACTTCAGATCATTTTCCCTTATGAATATCGAAGCAAAAATACTCAATAAAATTACTGCAAACCAAATAAAAGAATACATCAAAACGATCATCCATCATGGTCAAGTAGGCTTCATCCCTGTGATGCAGGGATGGTTTAATATATGGAAATTTGTCAACTTAATCCACTATAGAAACAAACTCAAAGACGAAAACAACATGATCACCTCATTAGATGCTGAGAAAGCATTTGACAAAATACAACACCCATTCATAATAAAAGTCCAGGAAAGGTCAGGAATTCAAGGCCCATACCTAATATAAAAAAAAAAAAGTCAGCAAACCAGTAGGAAACATTAAACTAAATGAAACAATCGCATTAAAATCAGGGACGAGACAAGACTGCCCACTTTCTTCATACCTATTGAATATAGTAGTTGAAGTCCTAACCAGAGCAATTAGACAACAAAAGGAAAACAAATGAATACAAATTGGAAAGGAAGAAGTCAAAATATCACTATTTCCAGAATATATGATAGTATGTATCAGTGACCCAAAAATGCAAAAAAGAGAAATCATAAACCTTATATACGACTTCAGTGCAGTAGGTGAACATAAAATTAACTCAAACCTATCAGTGGGCTTTCCCTACACAAAGGAAAAGGAGGATGAGAAAGAAATTAGGGAAAAACACCCTTCACAATACTCACAAATAATATAAAAAAGCTTGGTGTGATTCTAACTTAGAAAGTGAAAGATACATATGATAAAAACTTCAAGTCTCTGAAGAAAGAAATGAAACAAGATCTCAGAACATGGAAAGATCTCCCATGCTCATGGATTGGAAGGATTAATATAGTAAAAATGTGTGTTCTGCCAAAAGTAGTTTAAAGATTCAATGCAATCCCCATCAAAATTCCAACTCAATTCTTTACTGAGTTAGAAAAGGCAATTTACAAATTCACCTGGAATTAAAAAAAAAAACCCAACAACAACAACAACAAAAAAAACCTAGTATAAGAAAAACTATTCCCAACAATAAAAGAACCTCTTGTGGAATCACCATGCCTGAACTCAAGCTGCACTACAAAGCAATTGTGATAAAAACTACATGGTACAGGTTTAGTGGTAGGCAGGTATATAAATGAAATAGAACTGAAGTCAGAAAAATAAACCCACATACCTATAGTCACTTGATCTTTGACAAAGGAGCTAAAATCATCTAGTGGAAAGAAGACAGCATTTTCAACAAATGGTGCTGGCTTAATTGGCAGTTAGCATGTAGTAGAATGTAAATTGATCTATTCTCATCCCCTGTACAATGCTCAAGTCTAAGTCGATCAAGGAACTGCACATAAAACCAGAGACACTGAAACTTATAGAAGAGAAAGTGGGGAATAGCCTGGAATACATGGGCAAAGGGGGAATATTCTTGAAAAAAAAATACCAGCAATATCTTGTGCTATAAGATTAAAAATGGACAAATGGGACCTCATAAAATTGATAAGATTATACCCAGAAGTTCAAACTTGTAATAAGGATACATGCTTCACTATGTCCTTATGTATTATAACAAGAAGCTGAAATGAACCCAGATGACTCTCTTTAGAGGAATGTATATAGAAAATATGGTACATTTATTTAATGAATTACTACACAGCTATTAAAAACAATGAATTCATGAAATTTTTATACAAATGGATGGATCTGTATGATATCTTTCTAAGTGAGATAACCCAATCACAAAAATCACACATGATATTCACTCATTGGTGAGTGGATATTATCCCTGAAGCTCAGAATAACCAAGGTAAAATATGCAAAACCCATGAAACTGAAGAAGAAAGACCAAAGTGTGGATAAGTACCCCACAATTCCCTGGGACTAAACCACCAATCAATGAAAACAAACAATGGGACATATGATTCCAGCTTTCTATGTAGCAGAGGATGGACTAGTCAGGCATCAATGAGAGGAGAGACACTTTTTCCTGTAAAGATCCTATGCCCCAGTATGGGGGAATACCTGGGCTGGAATTGTTAATGGTGTGTTGGGGAGATGGGGGAGAAGGGAGAGGACAGGAGATTTTTGGAGTGTAAACTAGAAACGGGGATAATATTTGAAATGTAAATAAGGAAAATATACAATAGAAAAAGAAAGGAAATAATTTATTTGAAGGTTTTATGAGATAAATTCATGTTTGGCAAACATATTATACGAACAATGTTCAGGTCTTTTGTTGAGGCAAAATCAAGAAAGTTCTTCTTTCTCAAAATATGGTGATATAGTTCCAAGAGTAGGTATATGTGCTGCTAAACCTTGTATATAAGAATAGATAAATATAGGTAAAATTAGAAATGAAGTATATGTAAACTTAACAAGACTTCCTCCATTTCAGGTGACTAGGTAAAATCTAATGAACTGCAGGACACAATTAATACCTGACACTGGAAATGCTATACCTTCCAAAAGAGCCTCCTCTGAAACTTTTATGTCATCGTGCTCATCATCAAAGTCCAAGTGTAATAAGTAACCTTCCTTTGGTATCACCATCAATTTCTTAAGTGCCATTCTTCTCTTAAGAACTCAGTAGTCTTAGTTAAAAAACAAACAATAAAAATAAAAAGGAAAAAAAAGAACTTAGTTACCTGACTAAAAATTATCATTTAAATAATTAAAAATAACAAAACATCAAATAATTATTTTAGCTCAATGAAAGATAATTTCTTTTGTTACTTAACATGTATATTTTTAATCAATTGCCTTTTTCAGAGAGTTCTGTATACATATTCAATATGGTGATGCATATATATATATACTTACCCGTACCATTTTCTCCATGTATCCCATTTATCATGTCCCTCTCCCTCACAACTTGTTTTAAAAACTTCTTTAACTCACTTCTTTAAAAACCTCCTTTAGAACCAAAGTTATCAATCTGCCATTTCTCAGTTTAAAAAAAAACAAAACAAAACAAAAACTGGCCAACCTTCAACATGTGAGTCCTCCCCTCCTCCCAATAAACAATGAGCAACATCCTTTAACCTTTGAGGCATCTGAATTTTGGTCCTATCTCCCACAGATTCTTTTTAAACAAAACATCAGCAATTCTGTTTAACAGTTTATCTCAGTCTAAGGTATACTCACAGTTCTATCCAGAAAGATAAAGAACATGGTAACTGTATATTCATATCAAAAAGATCCACCACTAAGTCTACAAAAAAACATGAACTACCACCACCACCCACACAGAAAGACCTTATATTGGAGAAATTAGGGATTTGGGGAAGCCGAGGATTTCAAACATCTGAAGATTGTAAGTTAAAGGCCAGACCAAGCTGGGCCAGCTGAAACTACAAAGATAGATCCCATCCTACAGAACCTAAACTGAGAGAAAAAGCTGAACTTGGTGGTGCAAGTCTTTAATCCCAATACATGGGAGATTGGGACAGAAGGATCTGTGGTCAGAATCCATCCCCAATGACTTATGAATCTCTTACAATATCTCCTCTTCTTCTTTTCATTCATCTTCCTATGCCATTCTACTGTCTGCAATGTTCATACAGTCTATACCAAAGGAACACACCATAGAGAAGACAATGAGGAGGGACGAATCCTCAGTGTGTTTCTAAGGGATCCTGTACAGCACACAGGACAAGCGCCAAGGCATCTCATCCATGGCTCCCTGTTCCCTGACCCACAGTCCTGCAGCTGGTTCTCTGATCCTATCCCCAGGCCCAAAGCTTTTCTCTTCCAAGGGTTCTGAATTCTCTATGGCCCTGAACTGTTCAATCCTCTTCCATGAATACGGTCCTCCACCTTCCATTCACCCTCAGATTCCACAGGAAATGGCGATCAGGAGGCTTTTCCTCACTTAGTGGCCTCCTGGGCCTGAGATTCCCCACCCTGTCACACTTCGATTAACTGTACAACAACCCTGATCAGGGCAGATTATCACTTACAGGTCATGTATGAGGAGAACACCTTCACAACTGCACCCTTCTGTGCTTAGCTCCTCAATGGCAAAAAAAAAAAAAAAAAAAAAAAAAAAAAAAAAAAAAAAAAAAGTTGTCAGGAGCCAGACCCGGACAGAAGCCTCAGAGGATCTTTGTGATGCCAGCTGGAGCAAACAGGTCTCACCAAAGGACTGTGCTGATTGGCTAAATACCCCCTGCACATGCGTTCATGGAATACCAAGTACCAACACTTTGAAGGGAGATTTTAGAAGGTGGGAATAAGCCACTGGCTTTAAGGCAAATGATTTCCAGTTTGTTGGTTGATAAGTGCTTACAAACTTGAAAATCCAGAACAAATATGAAACATATGAAATACAGCAAATGGCTCTACTTAATTTCAGCTGTAGAGGCTCTTGTATGCATTTTTGGTTTTTTATTTATTTATGTGCATAAACATTTAATAATGTGGACTTCTGCATGTACACACGCACACCAGAAGAGTCTATGCTGCCCTAAGAGTTCAGAAGGGAGCATGCACATTTCCTTCAACCCCTGGTACTCTCCTGTCTCTACTTTCCTAGTCCTCAGCTTGATTAGAAGAGTGTGCTATGCAGTGCAGGCCCTCTCTCTCTCACTTATGTGCTTGGCCACTCAGGCCCACTCTCTCACTTAGGCATTAGGCTGGGCAGGCACTCTCTGTCTCTCTCTTTCTCTCTCTGTCTCTGTCTCTCTCTCTGTCTCTCTCTTTGTCTCTTTGTCTCTTTGTCTCTCTGTCTCTGTCTCTGTCTCTGTCTCTGTCTCTGTCTCTCTCTCTCTCTCTCTCTCACTTAAGTGCTAGGCTGCACATGTCCTCTCTCTCTCTCTTATGTGCTAGACTGCCCAGGGCCCCTCTCTCTCTTATATGCTAGGCTTCCCAGGACCTCTCTCTCACTTAGATGTTAGTCCTTGCAGGCCCTCTTTCTCACTTATGTGCTAGGCTGGGCAGGGCCTCTCTCTCACTTATGTGCTAGCTGCCCAGGTCACCTCTCTCACTTATGTGCTAGGCTGAGAAGCCCCTCTCTCTCACTTATGCCGCAAGAGAGCACTGATTCTCTGAAACTGTGATTGTGCATATGTTATGAGCCACAATGTGAGTGCTTTGTGCCTGGTCCTCTACATAGAACAGGTGCTTTTCTTTTCTTTTTTGTTTTTATTATTATTATTATTATTATTATTATTATTATTATTATTATTATTATTATTATTGTTATTATTATTATTATTGTTATTATTATTATTATTATTATTAAATTTCAAGACAGGGATTCTCAGTGTAGCACTGTCTTTCCTGGAACTTACACCAGGCTGGCTTTGAACTCAAAAATCCTTGTCCTCTGCTTCCCAAGTGCTGTGATTGAAGGCATGAACCACCACTGCCCAACCAACAGTTGCTCTTAACAGCTAGTTTTTCCATTTTTTCAACTAGTCTAGTGTGTATTTCATGTATCCTAGAGCATTCCGCCCATTTACTTGCAGTGTTTTCCTACTTGTGCATTAGATTTTCAAGGCTGGTTTGGTGAAAAGAAATGAAAGGAAGTAGTTAGGCACTTTAATAATAATAATAATAATAATAATAATAATAATAATAATAATAATAATATAAATATTTTAATGTCTTTAAGTCTATCATTTTTAAAATGTATGAGTGCTCTGTTTATGGGTTCACCTTCATGAAAGAAGGGGTCATCAGATCCCTTTATATATGGTAGTAAGCCACCATGTTATTGCTGGGAATTGAAATCAGCAACTGTAAAATAACAGCCCCTTCTCATAACTGCTAAGCAATCCCACCAGTTCTAGAAATATGTTTTGATTTAATTTTTATTGCATTATGATAAGAAAATATACATAATTTCAATTTATCTGAATTTGTTAACAACTAAAAACATATTTTGAGTAAACAGACTTACATCACATTCTTCTTTTTATTTTGTACCCCAACTCCTCCAGCTGATGCCCACTCAAAACCTATCAAACCTTTCATTTTTATCATGATCCTTAATATTTATAAAATATTTAACAATAAAAATGAATATTAAAAAAGTTGTTTGATATAAAACAACAATCAATTGAATAGTCTTATTGATATGTTTGTCTGCAGCAATACTGAAAATACATTTCTCTCATAAATTTTAAATAACTCCAAATATATTAACTGTAAAATAATATATCACTATTAGTTTTTTTGGTGAACATAAATAGTCTTTTGGTTTGTTTGTTGTTTGTTTGTTTTGTTTTTAGTAGATCTTAAAAATCTTGACTTACAGAAGATGCTAACAGGACCCTGAAGTTGTCTTGTGTGATGCTAGTCCAGTGACTGGCAAATACAGAAGTGGATGCTCACAATCATCTATTGGATGGAACACAGGACCCCCAATGGAGGAGCTAGAGAAAGTACCCTAGGAACTGAGGTGGTTTGAAACCCTAAATAAGAACAACAATATTAACTAACCAGTACCTCCAGAGCTCATGTCTCTAGTTGAATGTGTAGCAGGGGATGGCCTGGTAGGCCATGTGTGGGGGGAGAGGCCTATGGTTATGTGAAGGTTATATGCCTCAGCTCAAGGTACTACTAGGGCCTGGAGGTGGGAATAGGTATTTTGGGGATCAAGGAGGTGGGAGAGGGGAGGCGGGAGGGGACTTTTGGAATGTAAATGAAGAAAGTATCTAATAAATATAAAATTAATATAAAATCTTGGCTTACTGTGATACAAAAAAAAAAAAAAGAAAAAAAGAAGAACAGTTTATGGACACTGGATTTCATTGTAATAAGGCTGTACTTGAATGTCCCTCACATCACCAAAGTATTTTACCTCCATAGTAGCTAAGGGAAGAGTTGACATATCTGCTGCAGCAAGGAATGAACTGTAGGCATTATTTTTGGGTACTAATTTCCTGCTATGTACAAAGCTATTTGATTTGAGTGATTGTTGTCATTCTCAGGCCACAGGTAACAGGGTACATTCACTTAAGGAATGGGTGTTTATTAACATGGTCTATCCATGATGTCATTGATCAACAGTTTCAATGAAGAATTGTTCTGCTTCGAGAGTGTCACAGACATTAGTTGATGATAGAATTCAGTTTCATTGGATGTGATGTTTTTTGCAAAAGCATTCATCTCAGAATAGTAACTTTATTGCAAACTTGAAAAATGGAAAAACTCAGAGTAGAAGTGGAAGCTAAAATACTACCACCTTTTTGCTACTGTGATGACAGATGACTGATAAATCCTCTCTCACTCTTTGTAGGAATGTGTAAACAGGAACAATCAGCAATGGGTTTGGCTAAGATTGTTTTCCTGCTGTCCAAACCCTGTTACTCAGTATGCTTTGTGGTGGCCAGGAAGCTGAGTTCCTGAGGAAGTAAAGTTCTGGAGGAAGCATGGTAGGCAGAAGTCTCTGTGGAGGGAGTCAGTGAACTGTTGAAAGATGGTTAATCCTGGTTCAGCTGGGGGTCCCAGTGGGATGATGGTGGAGGGATGGAGGTGTTACTAAAGGAGAAAGGAGAGCAGGTGACCCTCATTGGACTCCTGTGGTTAATGCTTCTGGGTTCACAATCCACTTTACCCAAGAAAAACAGAGAACTTTTTCGCTATGGGCAGGAGATTGAACAAATTATCACCTAGCTGAAACCAGGAAGGCTAGAGAATTGGAGACCCTAAAAGTATTCTTGGGGCCTGGGGATGTGAGTTGTGAGTAAACTGGCGGTCAGTTACTGGTGGAAACAGACTAGATCCTTTTCTGTACTGCTGCTGCCCACCAGGAATTCAAAAAACAAACTGAAGACCAGTCTTCATTTTCCTTTACCTGGTTTTGAAAGGCCAGATTTCCAAAATTTGCGTATATAGGCGCCAAAGTGCTTCCAAATCCAGAGGCTCCTCTCAACCTCAGAAGAGCTGGTACTTCAGACATGATTCAGGGAAGGCTGTGTTTATGTATGTGTTGTTTTGGTATAGGAAGGTGAGCTCTAACTCTGTATCTCAGTATTATCTTAGCACATGTGCAGTTTGGACTGGCCTTGAAAATGAAGTACTCAGCCTTACAAATTTACTGGGGCCTAAGGAAACATGTCTTCTATATTTTTTATACTTAAATTTTATTTTTTATTTATTTATTTTTTCATTGTTGAAGATTGAATCCAGAGCTTCTTTGTGTAGCATTAAAATATAAGTCCAGTCAGGCGAAAAGTATTTCATTAATATTTGCAAAAAAAAAATAATAATAATTGTTTATATATCTTGTTGTATTACCAAACAAGAACAGAATCTTCAGTAACTAATGATAATTAAAATGCAAATTCTGAAGAAGTAATTGGAGATACACTGTATTATGTTCAAACTTATTATTTCTTTCTTAGTGTAAGTATTTCAATGAAAGTATAATTGATTGTATAGCAAGTAATCTATGTTAACATTTTGTATATGATGTATATTCCAAACAATAATTCTGTATGATTAATCTTTAATTTTAATGGTTTTCTTGGAGGGTATAGTGTTGTGGGTCAAACTCTCATTGTCATGCCTGTATGTCAAAAGCTGAGCCATCAAACTCTAAGATCTGCATCTGTACTATTTAAAACATTAATTTCTTTATAGATTTCCAGTACAAAATCTTCAGGGAAAATTTGAAGGTACATTTTTGAATATATAATTTTTTAAACTATATAGTATTAGCATAATTTCTGTATTAGGAAATATTAGTTAATATACTGTATGACATCATAGTGAATTAATCTTTTTATATGTAGTATTTAGTAACTATTTTTATTTTTATTTATTTATCTATCTATCTATTTATTTATTTATTTTTACTAGATATTATGTTTCTTTACATTTCAAATATTAGTCATTTCTTTGTTTCACCCCAGATAATCCCTATTCCATTTACCCTCTCTGTGTTTTTATGAGGGTCTCCTCCATCTTTCAATTTTACCCTCCCCACCCTGGTACATGCCTACACTGGAGAATCAAGCCTTCACAGGACCAAGAACCTCTCCTCCCACAGATGTCTGACAAGGTCATACTCTGCTATATATGCAGCTGGAACCATGGGTTGGTGCTTAGTCCCTGGGTGCTCTGGACAGTCTGGTTGGTTCATATTGTTGTTATTCCTATAAGGTTGCAAACCCATTCAGCTACTTCAGTTCTTCCTGTATCTTGTCTACTGGGAACCCCATGATCAGTCTGATATTTGTCTGTGAGCATCAGCCTCTTTTCTTGCCAAGAAATGGCTGAGCTTCTCAGGAGATAGCCATATTTGGCTCCTGTCAGCAAGCAAGTGTTGGTATCCACAATAGTGACTGGGTTTGGTGTCTGTATATGGGATGGATCCACAGGTTGGGCAAACAATGGATAGTTATTCCTTCAGTCTCTGCTCTGCACTTTGTCTCCATATTTTTTTTCCAAGGAGTATTTTGTTCCCCATTCTAAGAGGGATTGAAACACCCACACTCTCATCTTCCTTCTGCTTGAGCTTCATGTGGTCTGTGAATTACATTTTGGATATTCTGAATTTTTAGAATAATATCCCTTTATCAGTGAGTGTGTACCATGTTTGTAATTTTGGGATTGGGTTACCTCACACAGGATGATATATTTGATATCCTTCCATTTGCCTGTGTATTTAATAAAGTCATTGTCTTTGTATCATTTGCATATATTTTTATCTCTATTGCTCTATTCTACAGCTTGAGGTCGAGGATGTTTCCCCCTGTACTTCTTTTATTGTTGAGAATAGTTTTTCAATATCCTGGATTTTTTTTTATTTCAGATGATTTTGTAAATTGTTCTTTCTATCTTTATGAATAATTGAGCTTGAATTTTGATTGTGATTTCACTGAATTTATAGATTGCTTTTGGCAAGATCACCATTTTTACTGAATTAATCGTGCCAATCTATGAGCAAGGTAGGTCTTTCCATTTTCTGAGATTTTCAATTTCTTTCTTCAGAGACTTGAAGTTCTTGTCACACAGATCTTTCACTTGCTTGGTGCGAGTAACAGAAAAGTATTTTCTACTTTAAGTAAATGTTAATGAGACTTTAAATTTTGATTTACATTTGTTGTGGAAATACGGAAGTATTGCACAAAGTTTTAGAAATGTACTTTATGGTTTATTATGTTTAACAGTATAGAAAAAATCAGTTACATAATCAGGCAATTTGTATATTTTAATTGAATTATGTTTTACACTAAGTCTTAACTGAGTCAATATAGGAAAAAAAATTAGACTTTCTATTGGGTAGAACAGAATAAAACCCTACTTTGAAATACAATTAATTTACTAAAAAAGATTACCTATCTATCTATCTATCTATCTATCTATCTATCTATCTATCTATCTATCTATCTATCTATCTATCATCTATCTACCTCTCTATTTTCTATCTATCTATCATCTATCTATCTATCTATCTATCTGTCTGTCTGTAAACTTTAATTTTGAAAATCTAAAACATAAAATAAAACTTCTCTGATAATCTCTTAGAAAAAAAATCTGCAATTACTTCCCATTAGATGATTTTTTACTGCTATTTTTCTTTTTATAGTATGAAAAGAACAATTTAATTTTTTTGAGCGTTCTTTTCCTATTTGTATAAATTTGACTGCTTTCATTACTTTGCTTTACAGGGTCATGATCAACAACAAATTATATGAGCAGTATAAAAATATGTTTCAGAAGTTGTATGAGGGTGTAGAGAAATTCGATAAAGAACAAGAAAAACAAGTGGTTGGTATAGTAAGTAACTTTATAATTATCCTCGTATACCTATGTATCAATTAGGAATGGAGAAACTAGCCTTGTGTTCGACTTGAAACTAAATTAAGTCTCATTATCTATCTATCCTTGGTTCTGTTCAAGTCCTACTGAATTGTAAATCAGAGAGGTATGGTCACATACTATACCAATGAAAACCACTAAGAATTTTAATGGAGACGAGATCATAAATTTCCAAGAGACAGACATTTGCTGAGAGATGAAGAGAGGATTACCAGTTTTTACAATATGTCAGCCTCAGGTATAGTTGAAAGATAGAGAAAGATTACTTACTGTTGTCATCTGGACTCTGTCGTTAATTTTAGAAAACCAAATCAAACTAGCAAAGTAGTTTTAAAATCCTAAACTTAGTCCCTATTTAGTAAAAAAAAAAAAAAAAAAAAAAAAAAAAAAAAAAAAAAAAAAAAAAAAAAGGGTATGGAAACAACTTTCCTAACAACCATGGCAAAATAATCCTGTGTAATAATATCACCAAACTATTTTAGATCGTCTCCCCGTTAATGTAACAATCATTGTAGTCATCAAATGGTTTCCAAGTAAGATCTGAGGCAATTACCATATTAACCATTTTTTTTTTTTGGTTGGTTAATTGTTTGGGGGGTATTCAATTTGAAGTAAACAGGAGATCATTTCCTGCATGAGAACAACGTGGAGGGAGCTGCCATTTTGAGTCAGTTCAGGAAACAGATAGGGACTAAAGATAAAAAATAAATAAATACTCCAAATGAAGGCAATTTTTAAACCTTTCATAGCATGGCAAAAAACACTGTAGTCATTTACATACCAAAAGCTAGAACCTCTTTGTAGTGTTGGCATTGGGCTTACCATCCTAGTCTCAGTATACTAACTTACTTGAAAATTATCATAAAAACAAACACTGAATATTTTGTCTTTAGATCTCTAAAAACCTCAGAAAAACTTATCAAAATAACAGACTACAATAAATTCAAGAGAATCAGTTTCATTTTATTTCAAAAAAATTTAGGCTTTTTATAATATTAAATATTTGTTATGAGTAATTCTAGCTCATTTGGTCATAAATATATATGTTTTTAGGAAAATAATTCTAAAAACTTAAAATGCATGTTTTGTATTATTATGTATAACATTGGCAAATTAGATAAGACACGCTCATTCATGTTAAACTCATAAATCTACTCCTATTTTCTGAATCTGTTAAAAATCAGAAACCTCGCTAGGCAAGATCTTAAACTACTGTTCTCCTGTAGGCCATGACATTTTTAGCAGATATTTAAATGTATTAACTGATCTACTAATGAGTAGAAATCTGAAAGACCAGAATCTCTGTTGCCTTTCACATAATGACTCTATTCAATGTAAACTATGACTACAATTAGAAAAATACTGAAATCCTAAAGTCAAATCCTCACCTCTTTTATCAGTCATAGAAAATCTTTTAATAGCTATGATACTGTAATCTGTAATCCCAGCACTTGGCAGTTGAATGCAAGAGGATCAAGGCCTTTGACTGTCCATAGCTATATAGCAAGTTTGAGGTCAGCATGAGTAATGTAGGACTGTCTCAAATAAACCTGTCCCCTACAAATCAAACAGAAATATAATGTTAGTATAAAGATATAAAAATAGTAAATATTGCTGTCACTTCAGTAGGAAATTGTTGACCAGAAATACTAAAATAAATGTACAATTGGAATTTTTTTACTATACTTTTGAAGGGAAAACTATTGAAATCTGGATATCCATAGAGTTCCCTGTTTAGAACATTATCCTGACAGCATATAGCCCAGAACTGGTAAGACGCAAGGCTTGGAGAATCACAGGAGTTGCCCTGCCCAGACTTTAGAGATGGCAGCAAATAACTGTAAGTATCACCTGTTATTTTAGACTGAGGAAGTGCAATTAATGATGACATGTTCCAATATAATAATAGAAAAACAAACAAACAAACAAAAAACTAGTATTTCTGCTTTAGATCTTGGCAGGGCCATTCTAGCCCCATCGTTTGACAAAAGCACAGCACACCTCAGAAAATTGTTTTGATGACATCAACAATTGTCAGACTTAAAATCTATTGATGTGCTTCAAACATCTCTCATTTTCCGGGGTTATACATGGTGGTATTTATGAGACCTCTAAATGATCCCTAGGAATAGGAGCATAGTGTGTAGAGTTGGGAGTGGATATATAGACTGGAGAGATAAAATGGGAAGCATGGTGATCCTTGGATTGCCTGTGCCATATACCTTTGCAGTTGTGGTAATAGATTCAGTGCAGATTGACACTATGAGCACAACCCTAGCACACAGTACAGTGCTTTCTTTTCTTTTTCCGGGCTTTTGCCTGTGAGAGGGAATGAAGCTTGGATACTACTGGTTGGTGTGTGGAAGATATCAATCATTGGATCAGTTCAAAGCTATGGGAGCTGCCAGTTAATAGGCTAAGCTTCAGACCACATCCTTCCAATGGATAACTAGGGTCCAGTCTAGATGAATTTCTGGATCCCCAGGATACATGAATAGCATGCAGTATTCTAGAGTAGTATCCAGCTTAATGATACTTCTGTTGCTCTTGTGTCTTTCCCTCTTCTGTATCCCCCAAGTTCATTCCGCTTTCTTGGCATGACTCACAAATGAGCCTTTGTGTATTATCCTGTGGTATATGAGAGGAGTTGTCTGAATAGAGATGAAATATTGAGTCATGGCAATGGAAACCATCCAGGGGCAAATGTTGTAAAATTAACATAGTCTGTGAAAGAAAAATGCTTTTGCTTTCAGAAGGAGAGTGAATGGAGTTTTTCACTAAGCTGGAAGGGGGCTAATAAAGACCCTTTTTAACTGGAGAATTTAATAAGAATTAACCAAAACCCAGGTGCAATTATTCTTACAGGAGAGAACTGGATAGATGGGTAGAGTTTGGCTAGTATAAGATACTTGATTTAATGACTTTTGAGGTCCTTTTTCGAAATCATGATCAATAAATTCTGCCCTCTGTGACATATCTACTATATTTGTTTGAAAGATGAATAAACTAGGATACATAGATATAGCTTTATAGTATAGTTCTTGAACTTTCATGATGTGACAATTAAATCTGTATGATCAGGACATATTTAGAGCTCTGCATTAGGCACACATAATCTATAGCTCCTGGGGACATACACGCAAATGAACAAACATGACTTTATAGTGTTTCTTGTTTTCAGAATGGAATACATTTTATAAATAATCTAAAAGCAATAGGTTCAGTTTCTATGTTCTTAGAGACAGAACCTTAAAGACCCTAAAAACTCTAAAAAATAAAAAAGAAAAAAGAAGAGAAAAGAAAATAAACTTGAAGCTTTAAATAAACAATAAAAACCCTAAAACAAACAAACAAACAAACAAAAAAAACATAAAATTTTTGAAAAAATAAAACTAAAAGAACCTAAAACCCTAAAGAAAAACAAACAAACAAAAAAAATCAACAAAAAAATTCTAGATCTCTACAAAGACCCAAAAAACCATAAAATAATTACCACAAACAAACAAACAAGGAAAGAACAATAGCCACAATAAGCCTTAAAAAAAATCTTGCCAAATACACTGAGAACAACCCTAAAATCATTTAAAAACCTTAAAAAATCCCTAAAACAATAAAGCAAAACCTAAAACCCTAAAAAACCCTAAAATTATTAAACAAACACTAAATGACCCAAAAAAGCTATTTTTTAAATTCTTAATTAACATTTTTAAAACCCTAAAATTCTATAAATAAGAAAACACAAGAACTCTAAAAAGACCCTAAAAAAATTATAAAACCCTAAAAAAAAAAATCCAAAACTCTACAAGTCTAGATCCCTAATGAGACAATAAAAAAGCAATTAAAAAAAAAAAGAAAATGAAAAGATACAAAACCACCACCCCAACAACTACAAATTCTTCTGCCTTAAAAAATCGCCAAAAACACTGGAAAAGAAAATCATTTTCCAAACCTTATTAAAAAAATGCTTAAAACAATTTTTAAAAATTCCTTAATTAAATTAAAAAACAAAACAAAACTAAAAAATAAAGAAATACCCTAAAATTCTTTTTTTTTCTTATAAAAGAAAACATTTATTTGGGGGCTTGCTCACAGTTTGAAAGGGTTAGTCCATTATCATCATGGTGGGAAGCAGACAGGCATGGTGGCGGAGAGGTAGCTGAGAGCTTCGAATCCTGATCTGAAAGCAGCCAGGAGAGAGAGTGAGGGGGAGAGACAGAGAGAGACAGAGAGAGAAAAAGACAGAGAGAGAGAGAGAGAGAGAGAGACAGAGAGAGAGAGAGACAGAGAGAGAGAGACAGAGAGAGAGAGAGAGACAGAGAGAGAGACAGAGAGAAACAGAGACAGAGACAGAGACAGAGACATAGTTTCAAAGTCCTGGTATGGACTTTGAAACCTTAAAGATCACTCCTTACTAGGAGTGATCACACCTGTTCCAACAAGGCCACACCTCCTAATCCTTTCCAAACACTTCCATTAACCAGGGAATCAAGCAGTCAAGCATATAAGCCTACGTGAGGTTGTCTTATTCAGACCAAGACACTCATTAAACCTTGTAACAAAGCCAAGTTGAAAAGCAGTACTGTACAAGTGTTATGAGAAAAGTTGCTGGGACCAGGCTTACATTGCAATGCAGTGACCTGGCAACTCACTCAACAACAGTAAAAAGACCCACAAGAACTGTAAAGCCCTAAAAAAAGTTCCTTTAAAAAGTTCTAAAAACACATCAAAACTCTGAAACTCAAAATAAAATCCTTGAAAACCCGCTTAAAAAAGCAAAACAAAAAACCAAACATACAAACAAACAACAACAACAAAAAACCTACAATACCCTGAAACCCTAAGTAAAATCCTGAGACTATAAAATCAATCCTACCCTCCCCCAAAATACCTACAAAACCCTGAAACATTAACTAAAATCCTAAGATAAAAAAATAATCCTAAGCCTATAAAAAAAAGCAAACACACACACAAGAAAACAAAAAACCCTTACAAAATCCTAAAACCCTATAAAACACTAAAAGTATAAAAAGAAACAAAAACAAAACAAAACACAACAACAAGAAGAACAAAATCACACAAAAAAACTACAATTATCCTAAAATTATTTATAAACACTAAAAAGCCCTAAAACCCTGAAATACCTTAAATAAATAAATAAATAAATGAATAAATAAATAAATAAATAAAATAAAAATAAACCTCAACCCTACCCAAAACAAACAAAAAAACAAACAAACAAAAAACTTATAAGGACAAAACAACCTACCAAATTTAAAACCATTAAAACCCTAAAACTCTAAATAACACAAAGGGCTTTACCCTCCCGCACACCCCCCCCCTAAAAAAAAAAAAAAACCTGAAAACTGTAAAATACTAAAAAGCCCGAAAAAAGCCTAAAACATTAGAAAAAGTAAATCAAAAGAAAAAAAAAAACTAGAATCTTTAAACAAATACTGAAATAGTCCTAAAATACAAAAAAAAAAAAAAAAGAAAAAAGAAAAAGAAAAAAAAGAAAAAGAAGAGTAAAATAAAATTCTGAAAACACACCTATTAGCTAGGCAATCATTCAACTTACAGAGGTTAGCCTGCTTCTGAGTGCTGGTATTAAAGGGGAATAAAACTATACTTGACTCCTTTTTGTTTGTATAATTGTTTTCTAAAATATTTTTTTTTCTCTGTGGGTGAGTATATGTGTGTGTGCGTGTGTGTGTGTCTGTGTGTGTGTGTGTTGTCCAAAGAGGTCATCAGATCGTCTAGAACTAGAATGGCAGGTGGTTGTGAACAACCATGTGGGTGTTAGAAATTGAACCCTGGTCCTGTGCAAAAGCAATCAGTGGGCCTAAGCAGTGAGCTATCTCCTCAGTCCTTTCTGCTTGCTCTAATCTCTACTTCACTATTCATCTTGCCTAAATATGTCTTTATTCCTACTTCTTCTGTCTGTTTTTATGTGATGAATTCTTGTTTGCTTTTCTCTTGTTTCTCCAATTACAGCACCAAGATTCTTCATTTCCTTTTGTTTTGGAAGATTCTCAAGGAATCTTAAATCCAGACTTTAGGGCAGTTATTTAAAATTCACACCTGGGGATTAATCTTCAGAAAATTATTTTTGGGAAACACATGTGATTATTTCAACATCTATAGTAGAGTGGGGGCATTATTCTCCCTACGTCATGTACACTTAAGATCTTTAGATACCTCCTTCCCTGTGATAGCCTTGCAGCTCACGGAGTGACATGTGCATTTGATGATAAATGATACACAAACTTTGAAGCACCTTACCATATCCTGTCACCCATATCATGTTCAACATAGCAAGAACCACAAGTGAGTTGAAAAATACAAATACATTTTTTAGTGTCTTGAAGCTAAAATCCCCAAATTAATCAAAATATTATTTGGATTCTGTTACTTTATACCAGTGTTTTTTTTTAAGTGTACAAGTCGCAGGCCTTTTCTGTGACCCTTTGCACAGGTTTACAGTGTCCTTTTACCATCTTCATCCTCCCCACTATCCTCCATTGCTATCAGAACTCCCCCCTCCTGCTGAGCTTACTCTTCCAAAATACCTCCTATTTTTTAATGTCCCTTATTAAATTTATATTTTTACAATAGTCATTTTGAGTTTTACTTGTCTAACCTAATATATAGTATTTAACCATTCCATCCATTTTTTTGAAAACAAAGCGCTACACTAATACACATAGATGAGAAATATATTTATCTCTCTCTCTCTCTCTCTCTCTCTCTCTCTCTCTCTCTCTCTCTCTCTCTCTCTCTCTCTCTCTCTCTTTCTCTCTGTCTCTCATTTTTAAGGCATTCATCCAGTAGTTGACATCTTAAATCACTCCATAGCATGTATGTTTCATACAGTGAGGCAATCAATATTGATGATATGGATATGTAGTGGTCCTTCTTAGATTTTTTTTTTTTTGTGAACTTAAATCAACTTGGGAAGATAGAATCTCAGATAAAGATCCTCCATCACATTGGCCTGTGGCCACACCTTAAGGAATGATTTTTTTTTGATGACTGTTGTTGAAGGATCTAGCTCTCTATGGATAGTGTCATATCCTATGAAGATGATGTACAGGGTACGGTGGGGACCGTGGAAGGTACTGAAAAGGATTTTTTTTGAAGAACTGAAGATCTATGTGCCATGAACAATTAAAGTGTCCTCTAATTTGTAAGTAAATTTTATACATACCTGTGTCCAGTATTCTGTCTACACATATTTCAAAAGTAAAATTACCTCATCTATTTCATCCTGTTTTACTGCATTTAATCTATGAAATTACTTATAATCAGAAGTGCTGGTAAATTTTAAAAACCTTTAAAATATGACTGGGAGATATCAGGTATTTTTTTTTTAATTTTATCACAACTTTGTAAGCATGCCCAAGATCTATGTTGTCCTCTTACTTTCCAAAGAATCCATAATTCATGATTGCCATTGGTTTCAATACATGTCATTTAACCCTGTCAAATTCCAGGTTTGTTTGCATAAAAATAGTCCTCCTCTAACTGTGGGTTTTCATAAAGTGAAAATTGGTGTGCTATCCAGTGTGCTGCCTCAAAGAGTCTGGCAATATTTATGATAAGAAGCACAGCTTAAAGATAACCAAGGGAAAGGTTGGAACATGAAAAATAACCACCATGGATGTTGTCAAGGCAGAAACCGAAGACTTTCTCAGAACGAAAATAAAAACAAAAATGAAACAAAACAAAACACAAACCAAACAAATAAATAAAAATTCAACAACCAAACAATAAAAACCATGCAAGGGTGTAATTCTTTGGCAGAATATTACTCAGATCATCAGGCCTTTCAATTGGGATTTCATTTATTATTTCTAGGAGGCCATATGAAAAGGTAAATTCGAGATGCTGAATGTTTCTGAGTGTAACTAGGGAAGGAACCAGCCTGAGAGGGGTTCTATGATGTAAGCTGAACTAGGGTGATGTCACAGAGCACTGGCTGGAGGTTGCGCATCTATTCCACTTGGAGGCGCTAGAATCCATTCAAGGTGAGTTCACTATCTTCACAGTGGTGTGTCAAAGCCAGGTCATTTTTTCCCACAGGCTTTTGGTGCCTGGTCTGTATCAGGAGATCTTGACGACTAGGATATTTTTCTATGGGTAAGTACATTTATGAAGTAATTGGGACCCTCATAGCTACAGAAAGCTAAAAATTTTCTCTCCTACAGTGAGTTACTTTACATTCTACTTTCCCCATGTTTATTAGCAAGGGAGATGAATGGTCTAGGTTAGTTTATCTCCTGAATTTATTATCCTTGCTAACCATATCTAGATCACAATTCCACTAAAATGCCAAAGCTCCTGTTTGTCCATGTGCATGTTAGAAGTTATTAGTTCTAAAAGGCTGATATTGCCTCGACTTTTTGAGTTGTTCTTGAGTTCAGTGATGCAATGGCTTCATCGAATAATTCTGAAGCTGGGTCAGGAGAAACAATAAAGAAGGACAGTGGTGTGCTGTGTCCCTGGGAAGATATTTGTGAATGCAAGAACTTAGCTCAGAGCTTACGTGTACAAGAGAATCATGGTGACCCCTCTGGCCTTTTTTTTTTTTCTCTTCTTCTTGATCATTGGGGGTAATAGTCATAGCACCACCTAAATTGACATAGAAATTCAAGGAGAGGATCCTCATCAGAGACAAATTTTCTCAGGTCTGAAGAAATAAATGTTGATCTGAGTATGTTATTCTGAGCTCTAGAGAATTACTTGTTAATTACACTATTTTTATTTCCTTGTTTCCCTTGTTTCTTTGTTTCTTTGTTTGTTTGTTTGCTTGCTTGGTTAATTTTATTTGAGTTTCTATATGTTTAGATTTGGCTGTCAGGAAACTCACTGTGTAGACCAGACTAGTCTTTCTCTCACTAAGGTCTGCCTCACTCTGCCTCTTGAGTACTATGATTAAAGTTATGGGTCACTACCACTTCCTATTAACTTCTCCATTTGATTGTTTGTTTTGTTATTTTTTTGTTTGTATTTCTGTTTTGTTTGTTTTTCGTTTGATTTTCGTTTGTTTTCTTTTACTTGATGTTGTTGTTGTTGTTGTTGTTGTTGAGACAGGGTTCCTCTCTATAGCACTGACTGCCCTGGAACTCACTTTGTAGACCAGGCTGGTCTCTACTTTAGAAATCTGCCTGTCCTTGCCTTCTGAGTTTTGGGATTAAATGCGTGTACCACCATGGCTGACTTATTAACTTCTTATTTTTATAAAATTAATTTTAGGAGCTCAAAACTGTTTAGCATAATCTTCTTCACCTGCTCAGAAGTTCTCTTAGAGAAGAGTCTTGGTCCAGCATTCACTCCCAACCCATAACCATTGCCCATCAGGAATTCATATATATGACAGAGGCAACAGCATTGTGTCTGGTTTAAACGGGCAAGATCTTCAGTCCCAGGCAATGAGCAAGTATGATATTTGAAGGGAATGGAAGCCACAAGACAGTGTGATCTACCACAACAGGTCTACAGCCAGGTAGAAGACAATACATCTGAAGAGTCTGAGCATGACATCACTCAAGAAGAAGAGTAGGAGGAAGCCTTCTTCCCAGGCCCTGGGGAATATTGTTGGCTGCAGAATTTCTCACGGGTGGAAGGAAGGTAATGAGCCTGTCACCCATTGGAAGGCCATCATTCTAGGTCAACTGCCAACAAACCCTTCTCTTTATTTGGTGAAGTATGACGGAATTGACAGTGTCTACAGACAGGAGCTCCACAGCGATGAGAGGATTTTAAATCTTAAGGTCTTGCCTCACAAAGTAGTTTTTCCTCAGGTGAGGGATGTCCACCTCGCAGGCGCACTGGTTGGCAGAGAGGTACAACACAAATTTGAGGGGAAAGATGGCTCTGAGGACAACTGGAGTGGGATGGTGCTAGCCCAGGTGCCATTCTTACAGGACTATTTTTACATTTCCTACAAGAAGGATCCGGTCCTCTACGTCTATCAGCTCCTGGATGACTACAAGGAAGGTAACCTCCACATCATTCCAGAGACCCCTCTGGCTGGGGCGAGATCAGGTGATGACAATGACTTCTTAATAGGTTCCTGGGTGCAGTACACCAGAGATGATGGATCCAAAAAGTTCGGAAAGGTTGTTTACAAAGTTCTAGCCAATTCTACTGTGTACTTTATCAAATTTCTTGGTGACCTCCATATCTATGTCTATACTCTGGTGACAAATATCACTTAAATTGAAAAAAATCACACAGTACAGAAATGTAAACTTATATGATTGAAAAAAAATGTTTGTTTTCCTGTGTTGGGTACCTATGGGTCTTTGACAACCTCAGTATCTTTGTCAATAAAATTTGTTTTGTTCTAAAAATTAATACGTGTGACATGACATGCTTTTAGTGAACACTTTGTTGGAAGAGATGGACTATGGTAGAAAGAACATCAAAAGAAGATGAAAGTTGCAACGCAGGCTGTGAACAGTGCATACATCTAATATCACACAGGCTAAAATGGACAGGACTTAGATTCTGTGGTCTGCATAGTGAGCAAGGAATTGGAGATATGACTTAGAGGAGCAGGGATGGCAGCAAAAAATGGATTTTTAGGAAGAAGCGGAGAAAGACAGGACATAGATAGAATCTCTGGTATGAAGTCTGAGGGAGAAACAACAAGTTGGGGAAAGAGTGATAGATAAAAGGAATGTGGCCTTGTTACACAAAGTGCAACCCAGAAAACTGATCCAAAGAGATTCAGAAATCAGACAAAATAAGGTTTCATTTGAATAATGAAACCAAATGAAACTTGTCTCTCATTTTAAGATTTATTATCTTTATTTATATGGGTGGGAGTAGGGCATGAGCTTGAGAGTATAGGTGACCACAGAGACATGAGTTGTCAGATCCCATGGAGCTGGCATTAAAGCTGATTGTTAACCATTGGATATGAATTCAAGAAAACAAATCCAGTTTTTTTGCGGTACAGTAGTGCTCTTGACAACATGGTCATCTCTCTATTCCCATTAAGATATCTTTTTAAGAAATCCAATATTAACATGCAGAAAAGAGACCAGGTAGAAGTTAAGAAAGATTAAATTGATGGTGACCTTTAAAAACAATAAAGGACACACAAAGGACTAGAGGACACTGAGGGACAAATGAATTCTAAGATGAAGTTCTCAAAATGTGAAGCAGGAGACCCAGGAAGAATAGAAATTTTGTGCAAATAGTTAAAATTGGGCATATCCACATTAGGTTCTTTGGTTTCTTAACAAATAGCCAGCTGATCAGATCAAAGAGTAATTTAAAAGAGAAAATGAATAAACTGTGAGATAATATATGGTGGGGTGTGGATCCTGAGTTCTTTCCCTGTGCAATCTTTTCCTGGGATGAATCCTGTGATCTTTTGGAGGTCTCTGTTGAGTGCCCCAGATGACCATCAAAAAGCTCACCACTGGCCTGTTCCCCTGGCTCTCCTCCAAACATCTGACTCCCAACATACCTATGTACCATTTCAGCCTGTCTATTCCCTGGAAATTCCTGTCTCAAATTTATGTGTGACCTCCTTCTCATAAAACAGTGAAGGTGTACTCAATGCATATGTGCTGATCTCTTTTCTATGCCAGTTCTCATGGGTTTCAAACTCTATGAGGTTGCCCAATATGTTGGTCACTACTCCTGAGTAGCCCCTGTGCTTCATGGGGGTCTTAATGGGTCCCATATGCACTCTGAGTGTTTCTTTTCTTTGTTTGTTTGGTTGGTTTTATTGTTGTTGTAGGTTTTTTTGTTTGTTTTTGTTTTGTTTTTTGTTTGTTTTTTGTTTGTTTGTTTTTGTATTGTTTTTTGTTTTTGTTTTTAGTCAGGCTTGTCATGGACTCAATCATTTGTGTTTTTTCTCTAGAATAAGTTTGAATGCCAAATGACTTGAAAATACTCTCTATTGTTGATTAATTTTGATATCTGGGAGAGTTTCTCTGCTAGCTGGATGTCTTAATTAGGGTTTCAATGCTGTGAAAAACCACTATGACTAAGACAACTCATTAGAAACATTTAATTAGGGCTTTTCAACGTTTCATTGCAGTTTCAGAGGTTCAGTCCACTATCATCAAGGAAGTGAACATGCAAGTGTCTGGGCATATGTAGTGGTGGAGAGGAAGCTTAGAGTCTTCTGCATGCAGGGATGTTGTCTTCCACACTGAGCAGAGCTTTAAAGCCTCACAGTGATATGCTTCCTCCAAAAAGGCCACACCCACTCCTACAAGGCCACACCTCCTCATAGGCCAACTACATTCATTGTGCCATACTGGTTTCATAGCAACTTGAAAAGATCTAGAGTCTTGCAAGAGGAGGAGCCTCAGTTGAGAAAATGCCTCATTAAGATCAAGCTTTTAGGAATTATCTTAATTGGTGGGAGAGGACCCAGTTCATTGTGGGTGGGGACACCCTTGTGGTGGTAGTCTTGTGCTCCTTATGGAAGCAAGACTTAAGGAGCATGTCAATAAGCATCACCACTCCATGGCCTATGCATGAGCTTCTGGCTCCAGGAACCTGTGTTGTTTCAGTTTCTTTCCAAACTACTTTGATGATGAACAGCAATGTGGAATATAAGCTGAATAAAACTTTTGCTATGGAATTAGCTCTTTGGACATGGTATGTTCTTACAACAATAGAAACCTTAAGTAAGACAATTTCTTAGAGGAACAAAATATCTAATACTACCACTGTCACTTATCCTATAAGGACAAATAATGTGTAGATATTTTATTTTAATTTAAAGGTAAGATATTCTCATGTATATAATGACATGCAATTGTTCTAGTTTGCTTCTTTCTCACACTGAAGAATACTAACATCAAACATAACTTGGGAATATAAGGGTTATTAGCTTACATGTTACAGACTATTACCAAGGAAGGCAAAACAGGAACTTGAAGCATTACCAGGAAAGAGTGCTTATTGCTTGACCCTATCTTAGTCATTGTTCTATTGCTGTGAAGAGACATCATGGATAAAACAACTATTATGAAACAAAGCATTAACTGGGGGCTAGATTACACTTACAGAAGTTTAGTCAAACATCAAGTCAGTGACCGCAGCACTGGAGCAATAGAGAACTATTGATCCTTAGACAGAAACAGATATTCTGCCATTACATTGGTTTCTTGAAAACTCAAAGACCACCCTTATTGACACAACCACTTCCTCCAATCAAGCCACATCTTCTCTCATTCCTTCTAATCCTTAAACACACTGCCAATCCCTGGTGACTAAATATCCATATATATGAATCTATAGGGTATATTCTTATTCAAACCACCAAAAATCATGTGGCTTGATCGAATATTTTATTTTAAATACAGAGTAAAAGCTTTCCTTTTATAAATGACTACTGATGAGCTTACCCACAGTTGCCTACCCTCACACATCGACCATCAATGAAGAAAATGTCCCATAGACTTACCCAAAAACCAAGTGAATAGAGACAATTCTTCAATTGTTCTCTCTCCTAAGGTGACGCTAGATTGTCAAGTTGGAGATAAATAAAATCCCAGCACATTAAGGTTTATCCTGCTCCATAACCCACACAAACATTACTCATCACAATCTCCTCATTCTGCCTAGGTGTAGACCCACTTCCCTCCATGGCAGAAGTGAAGGGTAAGTACCTCCAACAGCAAGAATACTCAATAATAGGTGACAAGTAGTGAATATGCCTTATAGCCTCACAACACCTACATTCTAATTTGTGTTACACTTTCTGGGAGACACCCCAGTCTGTCCAACTTCCTGCCAACTCAGCTTTGACCAGAAAAATTCTCATCAAGAAATCCAATGACTTTTAATTGATTTCTTTCTCCTGAGGGAATGGAGTGTAACCCCTTCATGGATGTATTGGTGTCTGATTCATAAGTAATAAAACCCACTACTATTAACAGCTAAATCACAGGTGCTATGACAAATAACAACTCACATGAGAAGCATCACATTTGGTTAAGCCTTTTCAGAAGTTTTATTGGAGTTTGATTTATATACTAAATAAATCCATTGATTTATTTATTTTTAAGTGTGTAATTTAATGATTCTAAACACATTTCACCACTGTCATTTTTCACTCATTTTCTGGTACTTCATATGATATTGAAATCTACTAAAATACAATAGTGAATTCAGAAGAAAGACCAGTGGTGTGGGTAGCAGCAAAGTTCTTGAGTCTCAAAGACAACAGATACCATGGCTGAATATTCCAACTACAACAACTAGGTAACATTGGTTCTACACTTAGCATGCCGTTTCTAGAAAAAAAATTTAAAGAATGAAGCAATGTTTCCTCTGAACCTGACATGTTACTATCACAAATGAAAGAAGGATCCATGATCACATGAATATGAAAGGGGCATGAAGCAGCACAATTGTTCAAATTATTGGCAGCTAGTCAGCATTAACACAAGAAGGGACCAAAGACAATAAACAGCTTTGAAGACATGTCCAAATGACCGCGTTCATTTACAAGTTTCTTACCCATTCCTTGTATATCCATTGATTGATTAACTCATTGATTAAAGCCCTCAGGTTCCAATGACTTTTCAGAGTGCATATTGTACTACCTATGAACATTGTACTGTGGACCAAAGCCTTCATCTAAGACCCATGACTGACATTTCAAAACAATTTAACCACAGAATTCTTTATTTGAAACAAAGTGATAAGATCCATCTATCTCTTCAAGGATATCTCTGTTTTGTTCAAAAAGGAGAAAAATGCAATCCAAGTTCAGGATCTTGATCCCTTATCCATGCATCTTAAACCCATAGGGGCTAGCCAGCATGTAAGGTCAGAAGTCTAAACTTCACCTATACTACAACTAACTCTGAAGATATCTAGCAATCTCCAGTTCCTTTCTGGTACTTACCCACACCAAGTCTGCATTAAGGAATATGGTCTAGTGTGAGATAGTGCCAGCAGTTAATTGCAAAATCCCACTATGAGTTGAGTTGTATATATACTGAGACATCTGTAATATAGACACACATGCATATTCACAAATACTCACAGAAAGAGGCAAGAAGTAGAGGAGCTGAAACTTAGAAATCCTCAAGGAAGAGAATGAAAATCTTGTAAGGCACAGAGGTAAGAGAAAAACTGTGTCTTTCTGCACAAAATCAGGACATTCTGTCTTCCATCACTGAATGGGAAGGCTCACTATCCCTTATCGCTATCTGATAAGGTATAGACAGTTGATGAAGGATGAATAGTAAGTTTTCATCAAAGGTATTGACTTTGAAGGTTATAGATTGTTCATGCTCTACTGGAAGCCAGATGTCTAAGAGTTTATGGGAAACACAAATGATTTGAATGGGTTGTAACAAAGGGGAGAAGACGAGATATGAAGTTGGCAGGAGAAGTTAGGTGGGAGTGGGCCAGGTTTTGTTCTGGGAGGAGTTACTAAAATAATTGGAAAGTAAATTCCATCAAAATATTTGTATGCAATTCTCAAGGTATTTAGGAAAGTAGTTCTTAATATACCATGTACTGAACACACACAGACCACTTATATTGCCATCTTCTAAATAACAAATTCTTATAGAGCAGTTTCATTACATTGAGGGCAAAAGTCATCCAGAGGTTATTTAAAATAAAGAAGAATCTAGGGAGATGGCCCAGTGGTAAAGCCAAGTGTTTGGTCAAACATTCACCTAAACACCAGTGCTTAGGAATTGGAGTGGCAGAGACAGAAGAATGACTGTGGCTTCCTGAATGTCAGCCTCACTCCTAGCTCAGCAAGAAACCCTGTCACAAGGGGAAAATTAGGGAGTGAAGTAGCAGAAAACAGTATACCCTTGCCTATCCTCTGGACTTACCTGTATAATTTTGTATGCATACACACATCAATATGATAACTGTATAAAAGAGGTTACTTTGCATAAATTATAGGCAAAAGCAATGTTGTTTTAACCTAGAGACCTGAAGACTTTTATATATTAATGGTCCTGGAGAAACTCTCCATATATAGAGGATTGATATATCTTCTTCCTGTGCAAAGGAAACCTAAGTTAAGTGTGTGTGTCAGTGACTTTAAACACCTTTCTTCCTCTAGATTCTTATTTATACCACAGAATGGTCTGTAAATAATGAAAAGATGAAAATAAGACTTTTTCAGGGTGTTGCCTTCTTTTAAAATCATATTTATATTTTACTAAATCGATGGAAAATCTTCAGCTCCAAGGAACAATGGATTCAATATTGTTGACTTCTGTATTATCCCATTATGAATAGGAATTAATTATACATCAACATTTCTCACGATTTGAACTAAATCAGGAATAAGGGATATGTTTCCATAAAAATAAGTAATGCCAATATCGTTAATCAAGTAGAAATGTGTGTGTGTGTGTGTGTGTGTGTGTGGTGGGGTTAGGATGCCTTTGGATTATTTGAGAATGATTGCTGATCAGAAATATGTTATGCAAAAAACCCTAACCTGAGAGAAATGAAAAGTAATGATATAAACTATACTACCAAGTGTCATGGCCACTTATTAGTTGATATCATTTTCTTTTTCATTCCTTTATTCGTTTGAATAATTGTGTGCCACAGATGATCACACGTTCAAATGTGTTAGTTTTCCGGGTGATGGGCTGTTTAGAATGAATTAGGAGTTGTTTTATTATTAAAGGAGATTTGTCACAGAGCCTTGAAATATCAAAAACCCATCAGACTCTCTCTATCTCTCTCTCTTTCTCTCTTTCTCTCTCTCTCTCTCTCTCTCTCTCTCTCTCTCTCTCTCTCTCTCTCTCTCTCTCTCTCTCTCCCTCTTTCATTACTCTCTGCCATCTCCATCATAAGTTGTTCGCTCTCAACTACTGCTCTACATGTTTTGCCTCTGTGTTGCCATGGTGTCTACCATGATATCCTGGACTTGCCCTCTGGAACTCTAAGACCACAATTAAATGTTTCCTCTTATAAGTTTGTTTGGTCATGATGTCTCTCACAGCATAGAACAGTAACCAAGACATACATACTCCTGTTTATTTTTTGAAACATTCTTTATTTCTTTCATTAAAGTTACCTTTTGTCCATTGAACAGTTTTAAGAATAATGTTAATGGGCCCAAATAAATAGTGCCAATAGGTGTGGCACTCTCAGGAAGTGTGAAATAGTTTCATGAGGTGTGACATTGGTGGAGTAGTTGGGACACTGATGGAGATGTGTCTTTGTTGAGTTGGTGTGATCTTGTTGGAAGAAATGTAACAATTTGGTGGTAGGCTTGGAGCTCTGCTGTCCTTAAGCAATCCCCAGTTTGACACAGTCTCCATCTGCTTCCTGTATATCAAGACCTAAAACTCATCTCCTTCTCCAGCACTTTGTCTGTCTGAAGGCTACCATGTTTCCAGCCATGACAATAATGGAGTAAACCTCTGAAAAGAAGTTACAAAGTGTTCAAGATTTACTATGATCCTGGTGACACTTCATGGCAATAAAACCCATACTAATACTCACATAAACACTCAAAAACACATTTCGTGTTTTGTGGGAACAGACTTTTCAGGCCCTCTGCCTACTGCCTGGAAGCTATTCATTTCCAAGCAGCTATCAGATGAAGTTATAGAACTCTCAGCTCCAAATGAACCATGCCTGCCTGGATCCTGACATATTCTTACCTTGATGATAATGGACTGAACTTCTGAACCTGTAAGCCAGCCCCAATTAAATGGTTTTCTAATAAAACATGCATTGATAAGTGTGTCTGTTTACAGCAATAAAATCCTAACACACACATGTACATATACACCTAGATATACTGAGTCACAGACACACACACACATGGAAACATTCACACACACACACACACACACACACACACACACACACACACACACACACACACACACACACACACATTCATTTACAGGGGCTTTAGATTCAGCCAGTACCCATGCAATTTAATTGGGGTGTTGAATACATGTGTTTGTGGAACATGACTATTGCTCTTTCTTTTAGGAGTTATGTGGACAAAATCTGCACACTCACTTCATTCCTCTTCAACATCAGAAATCTCAATTTAAAGAAAGTGAGATAATGAGAAGTAGTTTTAGATACCTCTCTTTTTTTTCCTGTGAGTAGCTTCCACTTCAAATCACCAAAGAAAAATAAACATAACAGGAAAGAAATTCATATTCAAATGCTCTTGACAAGCTCATAATACATTCCCCATAATGAATATAAACTTTTATTTAGAATTCCCAAGGAAATGAGACTTTTGAAAAATCCTTACTTTCAGATAGGCTTTGGTATTTCATTTCCCTGCAAAAGAACACCAATGTAAAAAGACAAAATGTAGATTGCTTTGTGCACAAGTTGAATCAGAAACATTTGATAATGTGCATACAGGGACTCACCACATTTTTACAAACATATATATATATATATATATATATATATATATTGGGAGGGTGAAAGGAGACATCTGGAGAACAATAAGACCCTCATTAGCATTAAACATTCCTGAAGTCAAGTAATAACATCTAACAACATCAATAACAACAACAACAAAAACAACAACAAGAATAGATGTTCATTAGGAAGAATTTTTTTAAATAACCTTCCATTAGCCACATAAAGAGGGGGCATGATCCATCTGCAACACTTTATAGATACTTATTACAATTACCACTAAAATTTTTAAAATAATACGGATTTTTAAAAATGAAATTGAAGTAAAATAGATTTTTCAGCTGTTAAAAGGGGGAAAATGTGTTCTAGAACGAAATAAAGAGTGTAAGAAATAATTGATTTTTTAATAAAGAACATCCTTATAACTCATGTGTCAGTAAGTATCAGGATTATAATGCAGTTGATTTTCTCATTGTAGAATAATTTTAATGTGTTTGAATATTTCCAGTTGTAAGAATGGATCTCAGAATTTTCACAGGACAAGAAGAAGACACCAAGTAGTTCCTCACTTTTGTTTCAAAATTCTTAATTCCTTTTTTGCAGAGTCCCAGACATTCCAGGGAAGGGTTTGAAACATCCAACAACTTCTGAGACCATAACCTCAGAGAGAAGCTACCTTTCTCAGTAAATGGAACTAGGAAAGCTGAAAAGATCCATCAAATCGCTTTAGAACAAAAATGGCAGCTGGTTCACAGAACAAGGTATCATTTAGCAACTCAGCCAAGAAATAAGAGGATTTGAAATGATAATAACACAGAGTAATAAAAACCACTATGCAGTTGTAATTTAATCGTATATATATACTTTGGACAGAGAAAGCAATCAAATCTTGAGATCTCTCTGCTCAGCCCAATGAAACTCTGGGTCATGCTGCAGATGTCCCAAGTTCATGGCTCATCACAGATACTGGAAGTCTCTGGGAAACTAGAACTACATCACGTAAGTGCTGTGAGTCCAAAGACATGATTTCAGAAATTGTTCAAGTCCTCATCTTGCTTGAAAAAAAAATCACATAGCACCAGAAGTAATAAGAAGTTCATGGTATCAATGTCAACAGGTAAGCACTACTAACAAATATCTGTTAAGCATTGGATTGTTACCAACTCAAATGAGGAGATGATTTTTAAATTTAAATGCAGTTACATTTTAATAATTTGTAGTAATGTTAAGTGTCCAGTGTGAAACTGTGGGTGTAGGGCAAGTTGGTGAAGTGAGAGAGAACATGGACGGCAGAAGGTTCTGTGCTCTGTGAAGGCTGACATGGGAGGAGTGAAGGATAATTACCATGCATACCTGATTGTGCATCTGGCTGTGTAAATCCACTGAAACTACACGGATGGGGGTGAACTAGGGGAAGACAATGGTACCAGATTCTTTGTCTCTGGCATCCCATATTGGACCTAAAAAACATAGACAGTCTAATGTTTTAGAGCTTTATTTTAGACAGCAAGGAGAAAAAAAAGAGTAAAAAGATTGTTAGACTTGCCATGGCCAAAAGGAGAGATGGGGAAAGACATAGCAGGAAAGACAGAAAGCAAGTTAGAGAGTAAGAAAGTTGAACGCTTAGAGAAAGAGGTAAAAGTTTACAGAGAGTAAGGATTGTAAAAGTTAGAGAGAGAGAGAGAGAGAGAGAGAGAGAGAGAGAGGGAGAGAGAGAGAGAGAGAGAGAGAGAGAGAGAGAGAGAGAGAGAGAGAGAGAGAGAGAGAGAGAGAAAGAATGAGAGACTGATGTAGGGCCAAGTAGCCTCTCATATATTGGGCTTGTTATCTTGCTGTTGCTAGGTAACTAGAAGTTATCTAACCTGAAGATCAGAACCTTTGGTCATTTTGTATGTGACTGCTAGCCATTAGCCACTGTAGGGCGGGAGTGCTTGTGGGTATGGTAAATTCACCAGGAGCCAGGGTTCCAGAAATACGGAGGAAATGCCTTCCTTCCCATGTAGATGAAAATTACGACCCATTAGGTTTCATCAGGTTTAAGGACTTCAGCATGACTGGAGACCAGGCATTTGGTACATAGCACAATGCCCCAAGCTCAATGATCAAATTTAACTCTAGCCTCCAGATTTTGTGGTTTCTCAGGCAGAACACCATCAGAGAGGATGTGAGTTTGAAACTCTGGAGACTCTCACCAGAAGAAATTAAGGCATGGAGGTGGGGTGGGGTAAAATGATCTTAGAAGAAATCTGTAAAACAGTGAAAGGACAATTGAAAATACATATGGAAAAGATCAGTAACAGGGGATGCCTCAGGAGACCATCCTTGTCTTCATAGCTTGGCAAGACAAAATTCAAATGACCAGTAGTACTGGAGGAGAGTCTGTGAATGCATCAGGGAGGGTAGGGTAAGGGTAGGAGGGAGTGAGGGAGGGTGAGATAGAGAAAAAAGTAGGAGAAAAAGAAAGAGAAGGAGAAGAATATGGAGAGGAAGAGGAGAAGAAGGAAGGGAAGAGGAATGGGTGGAGCAGAACGACAAGGAGAAGGAGAAGGAGGAAGAACAAGAGAAGAGGAAGAGGAAGAGCAAAAGGAAGGAGGAGGACTTGGAGAAGTAGAAAAGGAGAAGGTTAAATAAGGAGGAGAGAAGGAGAGAAGAAGAATGAGAGAAGGAAAAGTCAAAGGCATGAAGAAGAAGAAGAAGAAGAAGAAGAAGAAGAAGAAGAAGAAGAAGAAGAAGAAGAAGAAGAAGAAGAAGAAGAAGAAGAAGAAGAAGAAAGAAAGAAAGAAAGAAAGAAAGAAAACGGAGTAGGAGGAGAAGGCAAAGGAGAAAAGAATAAGGAGGAGAAGGATAAGGCAAAGAAGGAAAAACAATAGAAGAAGAAGGTAAGCAAGGAGAAGAAATGAGTTTAGATGAGAGGCATAGATAGACAGACAGAGACAGAAAGACAGAGAAACTTAGACATACAGAGTGAGACATGCACATAAACATTCACACAGAGACACACAAGTAGGCACAGAGACAGAGAAAAATATACATAGAAAGAGAGATATGCACAGAGACATTCACAGAGTTACACACATTCACACAACTTAATTAAGAAGTATTTAGAAAAATATATCTATGAAATTACAAGGATATTAAGTACTAAATTATGTGAGCATTGAGGAGGAATGAGTTCCAAACAAATTTTGCAAGTCCTGCAACATTCTGCATGCTTCCACACAGCTTTAGCTGTGGGAGTATCAGTTATAGGGCTGTAACTTTTGTTTTCTTCATTTATAATTTACTGTGAATCTCCTTTCTCCACCATTCAATATGGTCAGTAGTTTTCATGTGGAAGGACTTTCCAATGCATGGCATCTAGTGAGAAAGAGAAAACAATTTTAAAGAAGAGTCTCTATGCTAGAGCCAACTGTACAAACAATTCGTAGTTATTCTCCAAATGCAGGGCTCAAAGAACACAGAGGCTCCTCTAGCTGCTACACAGATCTTAAGTATGGCCCCACAGCATCACTGGGAACCTATTGACAATTCTCACTCAGGTCATAAAACTATGGAGCATTCCAATTTCTTGAGTTCCAGAAAAAAAAGCCATTTGGAAGCTTATCTCCCTAAAATTGAAGATTACACTGAAATTTATGAAAAGTGAGAATAATTTTTAATGTGAAAAATCATTCCACACACACACATTAAAAAAATACATGAAGGCAAAATTGACAGCAATATATTTGAAACAACACCCACCCACACACACCTACACACACCCACACACACACAGAGAGAGAGAGAGAGAGAGAGAGAGAGAGAGAGAGAGAGAGAGAAAGAGAGAGAGAGAGAGGGAGGGAGGGAGGGAGGGAGGGAGGGAGGGAGGGAGGGAGGGAGGGAGGGGGAAGAGGAAGAGGTGGAGAGACAGATGTACACTTACAGTACTTATTTTTAAGTCAAGTTGTCAAAACTCCTGACACAATCAATGTTCAGGAAGAGATGTATATGGCAAAAACTCACGAGGAACAGACTGTCATGATAAATAGAACATAGGAGGAAACAACAAGTTCATCTGTGGCATTGAGAGCCTGAATGGGCCCTTCTCACATTTGGTTGGATTTAGAATCCAAGATTTAGTTCAGAACCACCCAGCTCGCTCCTTCTTGCCCCACGGATCTACTTCTCCTAGGGCACAGTCACAAAGGTTCCACAACATTTCTAGACAGTTTTCTCAGTTTTAGACAACTGGGACTGTGGGAGAAATAACCCCCCCAATCTTAATTAAACTAAGCCACACAACTGCAAAATATATTTGAAAACAGTTTAAATTCAATTTTGGAAAGAGAACAGAGAGCTCTACTTTGAAATGGACTGAAATAGTCTTTAGGTTCCATTGTGCACCCTAAATGAAATATATTGTAAAAGATTCCGTTTTCTATGTAGCAAGTGAGGGCTGAAAACAACACACTAATGGAGATAAAATGCAAAAAAAAAAAAAAAAAAAAAAAAAAAAAAAAAAAAAAACTGGGAAATATAGTAACAATTCAAACTGACTGTGTGAAAAACCATGTATTTATACACGTTAACTGTCCTATTGACCACAGTGTCATTCATCATTGTGTTAGGGGATACAATCTAGTGATTAATCATCAGGGTTTGACAGTAAAATCCTTAGGCTCAATACACCAGACATTAGCTGAAAAATGATTTACAAGAATTTAATGCCCTTTGGTGTCTTCTCTGTGAATCTGTTGTATGGATGCCCTGTCGTTGGTTGTTTTAGTTGTTGGTGTTGTTTTAAAATAGATATATTGAATGCAAAAGCAAGTGGCAGGAGCCCAAAAGGTCCTCTCTCTATCTCCTTCCCAAAACTTTTTAATTTTCCCAATCCCCTCATTCATTCAAAAATTCAGAAGTTCAAAAAATACAGAAACTCATTCATCATCTTTACTTTGTGCTTGCATGCTCGTTGCAATTATCTTGTAAGCATTAAAAATTAGGCTAACATACTGCCTATGTTCAACAGGGTTTCATTGATGTGAAGAGACATCATGACACAGGAAACTCTTATAGGGAAATTTAATTGAGGTTGTCTTACAGATTCAGAGGGTCAGTACATTATTATCTTGGTAGGAAGCATGGCAGCATCCAGGAAGAGGAGGTGCTGGGGAAGGAAGTAATTGGTCTATATCTTAGTCTGAAGGCAACAGTGTGGAAGCTTGTGGCCACAGTTAGCAAGGAAGAGGATCAATTTTTGTCACTGGGCAGAGATTGTGCACTACATAAAAGCAAGCCTACACAATGATACACTTCCTCAAACAAGCCAACACCTTGTAATAGTGCCACATCCCATGGGCAAAAGATATTCTAATCAACACACTGCATCATAGGAAAATGGCAGAGAGAAATAAAGAAAGACACTGCATGATTGCATTCCTCTGGTCACAAGTGCTACATACCTACACGCTTATATGCACACACAAACACACACACACACACACACACACACACACACACACACACACACACACACACACACACACACACACACACATGCCTATCTGATGTGCATAATAATAATGTGCAGTCTAGGGTCCTGGGCAATTTGATTGGACCAGGCGCTGTGTTCCACCCACCAGAGGTCTTAGGATCCCGTGGAGGATCCTGTGTGGGTCCTTGTGGGTGTCCACAGAATCCCCCGGTCCAGGGACCATGGTGCTCCCTTGATCTACTTCTGTTGTCTAATTGCTCTGGCTAGGATTTCAAGTGATATATTGAATAGATAGGAAGAAAGTGGCAGCCTTGTCTAGTCCCTGATTTTAGTGGGATTGGGTTTAGTTTCTCTCCATTTAGTTTGATGTTGACTACTGTTTTGCTATATACTGCTTTTATTATGTTCAAGTATGGGCCTTGAATTCCTGATCTTTCCATGACTTTTATCATGAATGGGTGTTGGATTTCGTTAAATGATTTCTCAGCATGTAAGGAGATGATCATGCGGTTTTTGTTTTTCAGTTTGCTTATATAGTGGATTACGTTGATGTGTTTCCTTATATTAATCCATCCCTGCATCCCTGGGATGAAGCGTACTTGATCATTATTGATGATCTTTGTGATATGTTCTGAGATTCAGTTTGCATGGACTTTATTGAATATTTTTTGCATCAATATTCATAAGGGAAATTGGTCTGAAGTCCTCTATTTTGTTGGGACTTTATATGGTTTAGTTATCAGAGTAATTGTGGTATCTATAGAATGAATTGAATAGGGTACGTTCTGTTTCTATTTTGTGAAATAGTTTGAGAACAGTTGGAATTAGTTCTTTTTTGAAGGTCTGATAGAACTCTGCACTAAACCCATGTGGGTGGTCCTGGGCATTATTTGGTTAGGAGACTATTAGTGACTGCTTCTATTTCTTTAGGGGATATGGGGCTGTTTAGATCTTTATTCTTATCTGGATTTAACTTTGGTACCTGATTTCTGTCTACAAAATTGTCCATTTTGTCCAAGTTTTCCAGTTTTTTTAGTATAGCCTTTTGTAGTAGGATGTGATGATGCCTAGGATTTCCTCAGGTTCTGGTCTTATGTCTCCCTTTTCATTTATGATTTTGTTAATTAGGATACTATCCCTGTGCCCTCAAGTTCATCTTGCTAAGGGTGTATCTATCTTGATACTACTTTCAAAGAACAGGCTCCTGGTTTGGTTGATACTTTGAATAGTTCTTTTTGTGCCCACTTGGTTGATTCCAGCACTGAGTTTGATTATTTTCTGCTATCTACTCCCCCTTGTAAATTTGCCTCCTTTTGTTCTAGAGCTTTTAGGTGTGCTGTCAAGCTCTTAGTGTGTGCTCTCTCTTGTTTCTTTTTGGTGGCACTCAGAGCTGTTGGTTTTCTTTGTGGGACTACATTCATTGTGTCCCATAAGTTTGGGTATATTGTCCCTTCAATTTCATTAAACTCTAAAAAGTGTTTAATTTCTTTTTTATTTCTTCCTTGACCAAGTTATCATTGAGTAGAGTGTTGTTCAGCTTTCACATGAATGTTGGCTTCCTATTATTTATGTTGTTATTGAAGATCAGCCTTCCTCCATGGTGATGTGATAGAGTGTATGGGATACTTTCAATATTTTTGTTGAGTCCTGTTTTGTGACTGATTATATGGTCTATTGTGGAGACGGTACCATGAGGTGCTGAGAAGAAGTTATATGCTTTTGTTTTAGGGTAAAATGTTCTGTAGATATCTATTAAATCCATTTGTTTCATAAATTCTTTTATCTTCAATGTGTCTCTGTTTAGTTTCTATTTCCCCGATCTTTCTATAGATAAGAGTGGGTTGTGAAGTCTCCCTCTATTATGGTGTGCAGTGCAATGAATGATTTGAGGTTTACTAAAGTTTCTTTAATGAATGTGGATGCCATTGCATTTGGAGCATAGATATTCAGAATTGAGGGTTCATCTTGGAAGATTTTGCCTTTCATGATCATTAACTGTCCCTTCTTGTCTTTTTTGATAACTTTGGGTTGGAAATTGATTTTATTCTATATTAGAATGGCTACTCCAGCTTATTTCTTCAGACCATTTGCTAGGAAAATTGTTTTCCAGCCTTTTACTCTGAGGTAGTGTCTGGTTTTGTCCCTGAGGTGGGTTTCTTTTTTTTTTTTTCTTTTGTTTTTTCCATTTTTTATTAGGTATTTAACTCATTTACATTTCCAATGCTATACCAAAAGTCCCCCATATCCACCCACCCCCACTCCCCTGCCCACCCACTCCCCCTTTTTGGCCCTGGTGTTCCCCTGTACTGGGGCATATAAAGTTTGCAAGTCCAATGGGCCTCTCTTTCCAGTGATGGCCGACTAGGCCATCTTTTGATATATATGCAGCTAGAGTAAAGAGCTCCGGGGTACTGGTTAGTTCATAATGTTGTTCCACCTATAGGGTTGCAGATCCCTTTAGCTCCTTGGCTACTTTCTCTAGCTCCTCCATTGGGAGCCCTATGATCCATCCATTAGCTGACTGTGAGCATCCACTTCTGTGTTTGCTAGGCCCCGGCATAGTCTCACAAGAGACAGCTACATCTGGGTCCTTTCAATAAAATCTTGCTAGTGTATGCAATGGTGTCAGCGTTTGGATGCTGATTATGGGGTGGATCCCTGGATATGGCAGTCTCTACATGGTCCATCCTTTCATCTCAGCTCCAAACTTTGTCTCTGTAACTCCTTCCATGGGTGTTTTGTTCCCAAAACTAAGGAGGGGCATAGTGTCCACACTTCAGTCTTCATTCTTCTTGAGTTTCATGTGTTTAGCCAATTATATCTTATATCTTGGGTATCCTAGGTTTGGGGCTAATATCCACTTATCAGTGAATACATATTGTGTGAGTTTCTTTGTGAATGTGTTACCTCACTCAGGATGATGCCCTCCAGGTCCATTCATTTGGCTAGGAATTTCATAAATTCATTCTTTTTAATAGCTGAGTAGTACTCCATTGTGTAGATGTACCACATTTTCTGTATCCATTCCTCTGTTGAGGGGCATGTGGGTTCTTTCCAGCTTCTGGCTATTATAAATAAGGCTGCTATGAACATAGTGGAGCATGTATCCTTCTTACCAGTTGGGGCATCTTCTGGATATATGCCCAGGAGAGGTATTGCTGGATCCTCCGGTAGTACTCTGTCCAGTTTTCTGAGGAACCGCCAGACTGATTTCCAGAGTGGTTGTACAAGCCTGCACTCCCACCAACAATGGAGGAGTGTTCCTCTTTCTCTACATCCTCGCCAGCATCTACTGTCACCTGAATTTTTGATCTTAGCCATTCTGACTGGTGTGAGGTGGAATCTCAGGGTTGTTTTGATTTGCATTTCCCTGATGATTAAGGATGTTGAACATTTTTTCAAGTGCTTCTCTGCCATTCGGTATTCCTCAGGTGAGAATTCTTTGTTCAGTTCTGAGCCCCATTTTTTAATGGGGTTATTTGATTTTCTGAAGTCCACCTTCTTGAGTTCTTTATATATGTTGGATATTAGTCCCCTATCTGATTTAGGATAGGTAAAGATCCTTTCCCAATCTGTTGGTGGTCTTTTTATCTTATTGACGGTGTCTTTTGCCTTGCAGAAACTTTGGAGTTTCATTAGGTCCCATTTGTCAATTCTCGATCTTACAGCACAAGCCATTGCTATTCTGTTCAGGAATTTTCCCCCTGTGCCCATATCTTCAAGGCTTTTCCCCACTTTCTCCTCTATAAGTTTCAGTGTCTCTGGTTTTATGTGAAGTTCCTTGATCCACTTAGATTTGACCTTAGTACAAGGAGATAAGTATGGATCGATTCACATTCTTCTACACGATAACAACCAGTTGTGCCAGCACCAATTGTTGAAAATGCTGTCTTTCTTCCACTGGATGGTTTTAGCTCCCTTGTCGAAGATCAAGTGACCATAGGTGTGTGGGTTCATTTCTGGGTCTTCAATTCTCTTCCATTGGTCTACTTGTCTGTCTCTATACCAGTACCATGCAGTTTTTATCACAATTGCTCTGTAGTAAAGCTTTAGGTCTGGCATGGTGATTCCGCCAGAAGTTCTTTTATCCTTGAGAAGACTTTTTGCTATCCTAGGTTTTTTGTTATTCCAGACAAATTTGCAAATTGCTCCTTCCAATTCGTTGAAGAATTGAGTTGGAATTTTGATGGGGATTGCATTGAATCTGTAGATTGCTTTTGGCAAGATAGCCATTTTTACAATGTTGATCCTGCCAATCCATGAGCATGGGAGATCTTTCCATCTTCTGAGATCTTCCTTAATTTCTTTCTTCAGAGATTTGAAGTTTTTATCATACAGATCTTTCACTTCCTTAGTTAGAGTCACGCCAAGATATTTTATATTATTTGTGACTATTGAGAAGGGTGTTGTTTCCCTAATTTCTTTCTCAGCCTGTTTATTCTTTGTATAGAGAAAGGCCATTGACTTGTTTGAGTTTATTTTATATCCAGCTACTTCACCGAAGCTGTTTATCAGGTTTAGGAGTTCTCTGGTAGAATTTTTAGGGTCACTTATATATACTATCATATCATCTGCAAAAAGTGATATTTTGACTTCCTCTTTTCCAATTTGTATCCCCTTGATCTCCTTTTGTTGTCGAATTGCTCTGGCTAATACTTCAAGTACTATGTTGAAAAGGTAGGGAGAAAGTGGACAGCCTTGTCTAGTCCCTGATTTTAGTGGGATTGCTTCCAGCTTCTCTCCATTTACTTTGATGTTGGCTACTGGTTTGCTGTAGATTGCTTTTATCATGTTTAGGTATGGGCCTTGAATTCCTGATCTTTCCAGAACTTTTATCATGAATGGGTGTTGGATCTTGTCAAATGCTTTTTCTGCATCTAACGAGATGATCATGTGGTTTTTGTCTTTGAGTTTGTTTATATAATGGATTACATTGATGGATTTTCGTATATTAAACCATCCCTGCATCCCTGGAATAAAACCTACTTGGTCAGGATGGATGATTGCTTTAATGTGTTCTTGGATTCGGTTAGCGAGAATTTTATTGAGGATTTTTGCATCGATATTCATAAGAGAAATTGGTCTGAAGTTCTCTATCTTTGTTGGATCTTTCTGTGGTTTAGGTATCAGAGTAATAGTGGCTTCATAAAATGAGTTGGGTAGAGTACCTTCTACTTCTATTTTGTGAAATAGTTTGTGCAGAATTGGAATTAGATCTTCTTTGAAGGTCTGATAGAACTCTGCACTAAACCCATCTGGTCCTGGGCTTTTTTTGGTTGGGAGATTATTAATAACTGCTTCTATTTCTTTAGGTGATATGGGACTGTTTAGATGGTCAACTTGATCCTGATTCAACTTTGGTACCTGGTATCTGTCCAGAAATTTGTCCATTTCGTCCAGGTTTTCCAGTTTTGTTGAGTATAGCCTTTTGTAGAAGGATCTGAAGGTGTTTTGGATTTCTTCAGGATCTGTTGTTATGTCTCCCTTTTCATTTCTGATTTTGTTAATTAGGATTTTGTCCCTGTGCCCTTTAGTAAGTCTAGCTAAGGGTTTATCTATCTTGTTGATTTTCTCAAAGAACCAACTCCTCGTTTGGTTAATTCTTTGAATAGTTCTTCTTGTTTCCACTTGGTTGATTTCACCCCTGAGTTTGATTATTTCCTGCCGTCTACTCCTCTTGGGTGAATTTGCTTCCTTTTTTTCTAGAGCTTTTAGATGTGTTGTCAAGCTGCTAGTATGTGCTCTCTCCCGTTTCTTCTTGGAGGCACTCAGAGGTATGAGTTTCCCTGTTAGAAATGCTTTCATTGTGTCCCATAGGTTTGGGTACGTTGTGGCTTCATTTTCATTAAACTCTAAAAAGTCTTTAATTTCTTTCTTTATTCCTTCCTTGACCAAGGTATCATTGAGAAGAGTGTTATTCAGTTTCCACGTGAATGTTGGCTTTCCATTATTTATGTTGTTATTGAAGATCAGTCTTAGGCCATGGTGGTCTGATAGGATACATGGGACAATTTCAATATTTTTGTATCTATTGAGGCCTGTTTTGTGACCAATTATATGGTCAATTTTGGAGAAGGTCCCGTGAGGTGCTGAGAAGAAGGTATATCCTTTTGTTTTAGGATAAAATGTTCTGTAGATATCTGTCAGGTCCATTTGTTTCATAACTTCTGTTAGTTTCACTGTGTCCCTGTTTAGTTTCTGTTTCCACGATCTGTCCTTTGAAGAAAGTGGTGTGTTGAAGTCTCCCACTATTATTGTGTGAGGTGCAATGTATGCTTTGAGCTTTACTAAAGTGTCTCTAATGAATGTGGCTGCCCTTGCATTTGGTGCGTAGATATTCAGAATTGAGAGTTCCTCTTGGAGGATTTTACCTTTGATGAGTATGAAGTGTCCCTCCTTGTCTTTTTTGATAACTTTGGGTTGGAAGTCGATTTTATCCGATATTAAAATGGCTACTCCAGCTTGTTTCTTCAGTCCATTTGTTTGGAAAATTGTTTTCTAGCCTTTCACTCTGAGGTAGTGTCTGTCTTTTTCCCTGAGATGGGTTTCCTGTAAGCAGCAGAATGTTGGGTCCTGTTTGTGTAGCCAGTCTGTTAGTCTATGTCTTTTTATTGGGGAATTGAGTCCATTGATATTAAGAGATATTAAGGAAAAGTAATTGTTTCTCCCTTTTATTTTTGTTGTTAGAGTTGGCATTCTGTTCTTGTGGCTGTCTTCTTTTTGGTTTGTTGAATGATTACTTTCTTGGTTGTTCTAGTGCGTGATTTCCGTCCTTGTATTGCTTCTTTTCTGTTATTATCCTTTGAAGGGCTGGATTCGTGGAAAGATGTTGTGTGAATTTGGTTTTGTCGTGGAATACTTTGGTTTCTCCATCTATGTTAATTGAGAGTTTGGCCGGGTGTAGTAGCCTGGGCTGGCATTTGTGTTCTCTTAGTGTCTGTATAACATCTGTCCAGGCTCTTCTGGCTTTCATAGTCTCTGGTGAAAAGTCTGGTGTAATTCTGATAGGCCTTCCTTTATATGTTACTTGACCTTTCTCCCTTACTGCTTTTAATATTCTATCTTTATTTAGTGCATTTGTTGTTCTGATTATTATGTGTCGGGAGGAATTTCTTTTCTGGTCCAGTCTATTTGGAGTTCTGTAGGCTTCTTGTATGATCATGGGCATCTCTTTTTTTATGTTTGGGAAGTTTTCTTCTATTATTTTGTTGAAGATATTAGCTGGCCCTTTGCGTTGAAAATCTTCATTCTCATCAATTCCTATTATCCGTAGGTTTGGTCTTCTCATTGTGTCCTGGATTACCTGGATGTTTTGAGTTAGGATCCTTTTGCATTTTGTATTTTCTTTGACTGTTGTGTCGATGTTCTCTATGGAATCTTCTGCACCTGAGATTCTCTCTTCCATTTCTTGTATTCTGTTGCTGATGCTCGCCTCTATGGTTCCAGATCTCTTTCCTAGGGTTTCTATCTCCAGCGTTGCCTCGCTTTGGGTTTTCTTTATTGTGTCTACTTCCCCTTTTAGTTCTAGTATGGTTTTGTTCATTTCCATCACCTGTTTGGATGTGTTTTTCTGTTTTTCTTTAATGATTTCTACCTGTTTGGCTGTGTTTTCCTGCTTTTCTTTAAGGGCCTGTAACTCTTTAGCAGTGCTCTCCTGTAATTCTTTAAGTGACTTATGAAAGTCCTTCTTGATGTCCTCTATCATCATCATGAGAAATGTTTTTAAATCTGGGTCTAGATTTTCGGTTGTGTTGGGGTGCCCAGGACTAGGTGGGGTGGGAGTGCTGCGTTCTGATGATGGTGAGTGGTCTTGATTTCTGTTAGTAGGATTCTTACGTTTGCCTTTCGCCATCTGGTAATCTCTGAAGCTAGCTGTTTTAGTTGTCACTGTTAAGAGCTTGTTCTTCAGGTGACTCTGTTAGCCTCTATGAGCAGACCTGGAGGGTAGCACTCTCCTTAGTTTCAGTGGGCAGAGTATTCTCTGCAGGCAAGCTCTCTTCTTGCAAGGCAGGTACCCAGATATCTGGTGTTCGAACCAGACTCCTGGCAGAAGTTGTGTTCCACTCACTAGAAGTCTTAGGATCACGTGTGGAATCCTGTGTGGGCCCTTGCGGGTGTCAGGCGACTCAGCTGGCAAGGTAGCCCGGGGCTCGAGTGGAGTGGAAGGGGTTTGTGCCCCAGATCAAGCCCGGGTAGCCTACTTCCCTATGTACCCAAGTCTCAAGTTCCGTGCGATTGGATTGGAGCAGGCGCTGTGTTCCACTCACCAGAGGTCTTAGGGTCCCGTGGGTAGTCCCGTGTGGGCCCTTGTGGGTGTTGGGCAAGACTCTGCTGGCAAGGTATCCCGGGGCTCGAGTCTCGAGTCGAGCGGAAGGGCGAGGTGGGTTTCTTTTATGCAGCAAAATGTTGTGTATTGTTTATATAGCCAGTCTGTTAGTCTATTTGTTTTTATTGGTGAATTGATTCCAGATTAAGGCAACTTCAGACCAACTTCTTTTATGCATATCAATGCAAAATACTCAATAAAATTCTCCCCAAACTAAAAGGGCTATTAGGTCATTTTCTGATAGTCAAAACTGCAATGAGAACTGCCAGTTTTCCTAGTGTCACTGGCTAATTGCTATTAGATAGTAACTAGGCTTTCTCCTATTCAGAGCACATTCCAAGAGGTTGTATAACAATTAACCAAAGGTCATCAGAAGGGAACTAATGATTTATTATAGGTTCTAGGGTAAAAGATAAAATATTGATTGGGTTTACCTATAAAAACTTCACTAATATCATAGTTATGGTTTGATAACTTCAGTGAACCTGTTGATCTGAGAGAGTTGATGAACTTTGTAACATGAGGTCATGTATTCTGAAATATTTATAAGTGCTGAGGACAAAGAGACAAGGAAAATCGAGAGAGAAAAAAAATTTTTTTTTTTTGCCTTTCTCCACTTAGACTATTTTTTTTTCCTTTTACTCACTTAGAAGAATTTTTCCCTTTCCGCACTTAGGATCTTTCTGCTTTGCCCTTATATAACTTTCATAAAAATATTTTTATAACTTAGTAATAACTTCTATAATCACTTCTCTAAATTCCTTCTCTTCCAGTGACACCTGGCTTGTTGGCTCAAAGTTAGAGCCCAGCAATTCCTGCTGAGCTAGAAAAAAGGCTGCATTGCTTAATCCTCCTCTGTTAGGCTACAGGTGTTAATCACCTAAGCCAGCCTACCCTCAGAAAAACCAAGTACTTTTTAGAAGTTATCATCAGCATTTCAGTACAATTTGAGAGCTAGAAAGCCCTGAGACATTTCGATTTTAAAGGCATTGCCAGGGTCCTACTCTGTGACTCCACTGCTATCCTGGCTCAGAGCAATCCTGGACCTCAAACTCTAGTATAGAGCAGTAGTGATAAAAAAAAAAAAACCTACATGGTATTGATACAGAGACTGACAGATGGATCAGTGGACTAGAACTGAAAAACCAGAAAGAAAACCACACATTTATAGACACTTGATATTTGGAAAGAATATATATATATATATATATATATATATATATATATATATATATATATATATATATATATATATGATGGAAAAAAGAAAGGATTTTCAATAAATGGTGCTGTTCTAATTTGCAGTCTGTATGTTGAAAAATAAAAATAAATCCATACTTATCACCTTGCACAAAGCTCAGTTACAAGTTGATCAAGATTATCAACATAAAATAAGATCCACTGAATCTAATAGAAGATAAACTCATTGACACAGAGAGGGAAATGTCCTAAAAACTACTCCCATGGCTCATGCTCTAAGATCATCAATTCATAAATGTGACCTCATGAAACTGGAAAGCTTCTGTAAGCAAACCATATAGGCAATGATACTAATCATCAACCTACAGACTGGAGAAAAAAATCTCAACTAACCTCACATCTGATAAAGGGCTAATATCCAAAATATATAAAGAACTCAAGAAACGAAATAAACCAATCAAATATGGGGTATATATCTAAATAGAGATGTCAAGACAGAAGAGTCTAAAATGGCTAAGGAACACTTAAAGATATGTTTAAAGTCCTTAGTGCACAGGTTAATTCAAATCAAAACAACCCTGAGATTGTACTTTACACCAATCAAATTGGCTAAGATCAAAACCTCAGATGACAGCACATATTCGTGAAAATGTGGAGATAAAGGAACACTCCTCCACTGCTGGTGGGACGGAAGCAGGTACAACTTCTCTGGAATTCAGTGTGGAGATTCCTCAGAACATTGGAAATAGGTCTACCTGAAGACCCAGATGTAGCACTCTTGGGCATATACCAAAAAGATGTCCCACCATGCCCCAAGGCACATGTTTTTCTATGTTCATAACAGCCTTGTTTATTATAGCTAGAAGCTGCAAATAACCCAGATGTCCCAAAACAGAAGAATGGATACAGAAAATGTGGCTCATTTACACAATGAAATACTACTCAGCTATTAAAAAACGAAGACCTCCTGAGTTTTTCAGGCAAATGGATGTAACTCGGAAATATCATTCTGAGTAAGGCAACTCAGAACCAAAAGGACATGCATGGTATATCCTCATTAATAAGTGGATATTAACCAAAAAAGTGCAGAACACCCTGTATTCATTCCGCAGAACTTAAAAAAGTTACCAAGCCACAAGTCCCAAGTGAGGACACCTCAATCCCACTTGGAAGGGAGAAAAAGAAATCACAGAGCGAGTGGGGGTGGTGGGAGGGTCTCAAGTGGGGATGGGGACCAGGAGTACTAGAGAAGAACATGAACAGGTATTGGCTAGAAAAAAAAAAAACTGAAGCCCTGAGGTACAGCAGAAAGAATGAAAACAGGCAACCTATGGAAGTATGGCGTTGGGGACCTCCCAGAATGTACCAGAGCCCTGGGAGGTGAGAGACTCTCAGGACTCAAATGGAGGTATCTTAGATGAAATGCCCTACAGTGGGGAGTAGGAACTTGTAGATGGGAAGCAGGAACTTGTAGAATCCACATCCAGTAGAAAGATAAGGAAGGCATGAAGTGAGTGATGGGGTTGCCATCCCACGTCAAAAGCTCTGACCCAGAACTATTCCTGTCAAAAAGAACTTCAAGAACAAAAACAGAGAAGAGCCTGATGGAAATGAGGTCCAGTGAATGGATCAAGGTGGGGCCCAGCTTGGGGAAAGGCCCCAAGGCCTTACACTACTACTGAGGCTATGAAGTGCTCACAAAAGGGGGCCTATTATGACTGTACCCGAATGACCCAAAAAGCAACTGGAAGAGTCAGGTGCAGATATTTACACCCAACCAATGGACAGAAGCTGCTGATCCCTCTGGTTCAATGAGGGAAAAGCTGGAAGAAGCTGAGGAGGAGGGCAACCCTGTATGAGGACAAGCAGTCTCATTTAACCTGGATCTCCAAGACCTCTCTGACACTGAGCCACCAATCAGGCAAAATATACAAGCTGACATGATGCCCCAAACACACATACAGCAGAGGACTGCCAGTTCTAGGTTTAGTCAGAGAAGATGCACCAAACCCTCAAGAGACTGGAGGCCACAGACAGTCTCTTGGGTAGTTCTGGTGAGGTGGGGGTTGAAGACAATTTTGTGGAATTGGTGGGCGGTGGTATGGAATGTGGAACAATCAGAGGGGGGACCTAGAGGGGTATAACACCTGGAGTATGAAGAAAAGATTAAATAAATCAAAAAAGATAAATAAATAAATAAATAAATAAATAAATTCTTAATGAACACTGGCTTTTAAAGGTTTCTTTCTTTTGAGTACATTCTCTCTCTCTCTCTCTCTCTCTCTCTCTCTCTCTCTCTCTCTCTCTCTCTCTCTCTCTCTCTCTCTCTCTCTCTCCTTTCTCCTCTTCCTTCTCTTCCTATTTCTCACTTGCTGCTTTGCTCCAGAATATTTATCAACAGTCACCTATTATTCTACCTATGTTTAGAAGGGGTGAGTCTCTGCCTCTTTAAGGTATCTAAGGGAGTTTTTTTTTCCTACAAAATTAAAATGAGAGTATTGTCCTGGAAATTTCCCAATGCTTGTTTTGTAGTGTGTAGCACTTTCCTGATACTTACAGAGGAGTTCCTATTAATTGAAAATTTTGCGTCTGTGTATCAGAGGGAGAACAATAAATGGAGAAAGAGGATAAGGTGGGAGTTCTCATTGTTTTTTATTTGCTGAGAAATAATCTATGCACTAGACACACCAGTGCTTTGGTCATTTCCCAGATAAAACACCTGCTTTTAGCTATCAACGATTACAAACAAATATAGTAAAAATATGTAAGTATATTTTTGTGAGAATATGTTTTCCATTGATTTAATTATCAGAAATAATATTTTTCAGTCCTGTACTTAATTTGTTTAGCCCCTAGATATGAATCCCTGAAATATGTGTACTTGGGCTTTTGAAATATATTGAGATAGCTATCCAGGCTCTATTCTAATTTATCAGAACAATGTATGTCAGTTATAATAAGTATATAATATCCCTAACATAATTACTGAATAATATATAGATAAAGCAAGACATCAAACTTTATCCCTTAGAGATGCCCAGACAAAGATAGCTGATAATAAATAACTCTGAAAAGATAGTTAATCAAATTTATATTTGTCCACTTTGGTGAAGTAAAACCCCTCTGCACAGATATTTCTTTCATGATATAGAAGAGGTCCTAACTGTCACAGGAACAGATTTATACAGTTTGTCAAAGAATTCTTTACAAGATTACAAAAGAGGTCGAATATCAATTACATAGTCTTTAGTTGAATTGACCTTTTATAAATAGAAATTTGACAAAAAATAATATTTACTCTATGGGTGCTTTCAAAAATAGAATGGTTTGCATGGAACAAGTTAGTATTGGAAGGATTAGAAGTTCGAAGCTATCCTTGGTTACATTCTAAGTTGGGGCCAGCCTAGGCTATATGACATCCTGTCTGAAAATATGAAATTACTGGAACCAGTAGTTTATCTTTATGAATCCTCTACTTTGGATACTGAATCATGAGCAATATCAGAAGTACAAGGTCTATCAGTACCAGAAAGTATAAAATGAATTTCCCCAAACAAAAATAATTTAAGAGTTATTTTTAGGGGCATGATTATGTTGCCAGGGAATAAAAGCACTTTGAGTTTAGAGTGGTCAGTAATGAGGAGTGAGTATTGCTCTTACACAGGACTCACATTGGTTAGCTCACAGTCACCTTTACCTTGAGGTTCAGGAGGCCTCTGGCAACTGTGGGCATGTGCATTTCCTTACATACATATGTACGTACGAACACACACACACACACACACACACACACATTTAAATAATAGGGAAAAGTACTTTGCTTTATCTATCAGTTTAAAGGAAGTTTGAGTTGAATGTACTTAAAAGAGGTGCCTCATAACCAAAGTATGAAATCTGCTAGTCTTCCACAAATTAGGTGACTCAGAGCCACTACTCAAATAAATTACACCCTATAAAATCAAATAACCCCATTTAAAAATGGGGCTCAGAACAGAACAATGATTTCTCACCCGAGGAATACCGAATGGCAGAGCAGCACCTGAAAAAATGTTTAACATCTTAATCATCAGGGAAATGCAAATCAAAACATCCCTGAGCTTCCACCTCACACAAGTCAGAATAGCTAAGATCAAAAATTCAGGTGACAGCAGATGCTGGCGCAGATGTTGAGAAAGAGGAACACTCCTCCGTTGTTGGTGGGATTGTAAGCTTGTACAACCACTCTGGAAATCAGTCTGGCGGTTCCTTAGAAAATTGGACATAGTACTACCAGAAGATTCAGCAATACCTCTTCTGGGCATATATCCAGAAGATGCCCCAACCGGTAAGAAGGGCACATGCTCCACTATGTTCATAGCAGCCTTATTTATAATAGCCAGAAGCTGGAAAGAACCCAGATGCCCCTCAACAGAGGAATGGATACAGGAAATGTGGTACATTTACACAATGGAGTACTACTCAGCTATTAAAAAGCATGAATTTATGAAATTCCTAACCAAATGGATGGACCTTGAGGGCATCATCCTGAGTGAGGTAACCCAAACACAAAGAATCTCTCACAATATGTACTCAGTGATAATTGGATATTAGCCCAGAACCTTAGGATACCCGATACAAGATATAATTTGCTAAAAACATTAAACTCAAGAGAACGAAGACCAAAGTGTGGACACTTTGCCCCTTCTCAGAATAGGAAATGAAACACCCATGGAAGGAGTTACAGAGACAAAATTTGGAAGTGTGACGAAAGGATGGACCATCTAGTGTATGCCATATCCAGAGAACCATCCCCTGATCAGCTTCCAAATGCTGACGCTATGGCATACACTAGCAAGATTTTGCTGAAAGGACCCAGATATAGCTGTGTCTTGTGAGACTATGTCAGCGCCTAGCAATCACAGAACTGGATGCTCACAGTCAGCTATTGAATGGATCACAGGGCCCCCAATGGAGGAACTAGAGAAAGCATCCCACGAACTAAGGGAACTGCAACCCTATAGGTGTAACAACAATATGAACTAAGCAGTAACACGGAGCTCCTGTCTCAAGCTGCATATGTATCAAAAGATGGTCTAGTCGGCCATCACTGCAAAGAGAGGCCTATTGGACTTGTACACTTTATATGCCCCAGTACAGGGGAACGCCAGGGCTAAAAAGGGGGAGTAGGTGGGTAGGGGAGTGGGGGTGGGTGGGTATGGGGTACTTTGGTATAACATTGGAAATGTAAATGAGCTAAATACCTAATAAAAAATGGAAAAAAATAAATTACACCCTAGACATGTGCAGCCATGAGGTCCACTGGTAAACTGTGGATAGAGATCAATGGTAGAGCTATTGGATTATGTAAGGGGAGGCTTAAATAAAACTGAGAGAGTCACAGTCTCATGTGATATAAGCTGGCTTTTGTTTGTGTGTTGGTATTATATAGTATTATAATCCTTACTTGCTTTCGAGATATATTCCATATAGTTCAGACTGTCCTTTATCTCACTTAATAGCTCAATATGACTATGAACCACTGATCCTCCTGCTTTCATTTTCCAGAACAGCTAGTATTAAAGAGAGGTACCAGCATGCTCTACTTGATACAGTTTTAGAGATAAAACCCAAGGCTTCATGCATGAGAATAAAGTACTCTACCAAATCTACTTCGGCAGCTGCAAGCCTTCCTTTTAAGGATAAGTCCAAGACAACATTTCTTACCCTTAACACATCATGCCTATGGCTATAATCATTAATGTCCTCTTCTGTCTAAATCAATATCAACTTCACACAAGCCAGAACCATTTGAGAATATTGAATTTCAATTGAGAAAATAACCCCACCAAACTTTTGTCTGGAAAAGGCTTTGTTGAATTTTATTAATTAATGATTTCTATAGAAGGATATCCCAGTTGGCAGTATCAGCTCTGGACTGATGGTACTGGATGCTATATAAAAAAAAAAAAAAAAGTAGGATGATCAAAACATGGGGAATATGCCAGTATGCAATTTTTCTACATGTCCTCTACTTCAGGTCTTACCTGCTCCAAATTCCAGTCTAGGGTTTCTGGTGTGACTTTCATGTATGATGAATTACAAACTGAACTATGAACCAAAACATTTTCTCTCCCAGTTGATGTTGTTCATAATGTCTTATCACCTAAATACAATCCCTTACTAAGGCAAGTTAGTATGCCAATGTAGCTCATATGGAATACCAAATACTGAATGTTCACGGTGGTCCAGATAGAGCATAGAAATAATGAACTTCACTGGTCGTGATAATGCATACCTAATATCTATGTACGTGAAAGACAGGAGGATGAGTGTAAGTTCAATGCAATGCTGAGCTACATAGGGAGGTTCTGAGTCCAAAACAAAACAAAACAAAAACAAAAACAATATCAAAAACAAAACAAAAAAAAACACAAAACGGGAGGTTAATGAGATGCTAAACAAATAAAGCACTTGCTAAGCAATTGTGATGGCCTTCATTCCATTCTCAGAACATACATGAATGTAAAGAGGGAACTGCATTCAGCAAAGTGATGCTCTGACTTCCACATGTGCTATAGATCACATATGCTACCACATAATAATAATAGTAGTAGTAGTAGTAGTAGTAATAATAATAATAATAATAATAATAATAATAATAATAATAATAATAATAATAATAATAAATGTGTTTAAAAATGAAAAGAAAATTTATTCAGTCATATTATATTAGGCTTATAAAAAAACTAGCACTGAGGAAGAGAAAATGGAGTAGTATTGAAAGTTTGAGGCAAGCATGAACTGCATTAAGAAGGTTAGCACCTTATAACTTTCTTTAGGTATCCTGGCCAAAACAAGGTACATGAAAGTTTATTTTACACACAAATTCAGACTATAGTCCATCACTGTTGGGGCATCAGTGCAACAGGAAGTAGCAGAAACTTGACACAAGTCAAGAGTATAGATCAAGGAATTGATGCGTGTATGGTTACTAGAACTTAATTTGCTTTCTTTATTCTCATACACTCCAGAATCCCCATCGTAAATAATGGTGCCACAACAAGGAAAGTTCTTCCCATATAAATTAAAAGTAATCAAGATTCAGGCACACAACCATGCTCACAGACTAAGTAGTATAAACAATCCTTCATTCTGATTTCCCTCCCAGGCAATTCTATATTGTTTTATGTATATAACATTAACCATCACAGCTTCATTCATTGTTAACCGGTCACATAGACACATCACATTATGTTTTAGACATGAACTACCAACCCTTATTTCCAAAGTTCTCTGTGTGTTTAATAATGCAAAATACAGTTCAACTTTAAAAGTCCTCATAGTCTTTAAAATTTTTACCACATCAAAAAATGTATTGTGATATCTTGTAAAAAATTATGTTATTGCTATGCGTAATAGAATAATGTAAAAATTATTATCACAAAATAAAAATAAGTATTAGGAATAGAAAGTGATGATTATACAAAAAGCCAAAATCAAGCAGAGAAAGGAAATCCTCCATTTCTGGGGCTTTCCATGGAGAAATCAGCTTTGGTGTCCCAATTCCTCTACATATGCTATCTTCAGCACACACAGAATTTCTCAGCATTTAAACTGATTCCATTTCTCACCTTCAGATGTCCTTGTCCAGATATTAGATCATGTCCCATCATCCTGGCCTTTCTAATACTCTGGAATCTCTACAGTAGCTTAAACTTTACCTTCATAACTTCATGCAACAGCCTCTTGGGGCTTCTTTGCCAGGATTCAAACTCTGTCACACAGTTCTGGCCTCAGCTGTTCTTAAAGACTGTCTTAGTATTGCATCTTTCATATATTAAATTTAGAAAAATGTAGACATTGCCACCAAATTTCATGACTGGCCCAAGAGGTAACCTAGTTTCACTGGACCATAGCTGTAACATCATATCACAGTTAATGTATCTGAAATGTTTGACCATGTTTCATCAACACTAGTATCATTGGCGAATGTAAAACATACAGAGTTCCCAAAGCTTTTTAATCATTCCCAATTCTAAGGTATGTTAATTTATTTTTAAACAAATTCAACATATATATTTTTGGTATGAACTTCATTGTACAAAGTTCCATTTCAAGGACTTGTGACTTTGTGATTAAAAATATGAACATAAGATGTTTAAAAAAAAACATAAAATGTATGCACAATGAAATGTTTTGTCCACAGACATCCAAATTCTCTCAATATGTCTTACATTTTCTAGACTCCATTCTCCATTTAATGTTGCCTTAACTCAAGGGGATTAATGATAAACACCTTCTTTCTGAAAATATTTTTTTCCAAATTCAATAAAATAAAATAAAATAAAAGCCAATTCAGTTTAAAAGAATGCATTTCTGTTTGATGGAAAACTCAAGTTGATCGTGCTGTGCTTTAAACTATTTTGAGTATTTGATATGCTCTCTACTTTATAGAGTTTGACTCACATTTAAGGGTACCCTGAGAAGTTCTGGTAAGTAATTTTATAGTATTCAGTCAAGTTCCTACAAATCCAAAGTAATCAAAATATCTTTAGAAATCTGCAACCCTTGAAAAAACATATTGTCTTGCAGATTTTATAGTATATAGACCTGTACTGGCTAGTTTTATGTCAACTTCACACAGCTGGGGTTATCACAGAGAAAGGAGCTTCAGTTGAGGAAATGCCTCCATGAGATCCAACTCTAAGACATGTTCTCAATTAATGAACAAGGTGAAAAGGCCGTTTGTGGGTGGGACCATCTGTGGGCTGGTAGTCTTGGGTTCTATAAGAGAGCAGGCTGAGCAAGCCAGGGGAAGCAAGACAGTAAAGAACATCCCTCCATGGCCTCTGCGTCACCTTCTGCTTCCTGACCTGTTTGAGTTCCAGACCTGACCTCCTTAGTGATGTAAGCCAATAAATCTCTCCTTCCTCCCCAAATTGCTTCGTGGTCATGATGTTCTGTCCAGGAATAAAAACCCTGACTAAGACAACACCCTATCCTGTTACATATATTATGCTATTTTTTTCTAAGCCCAGTTTATAGAGATAATTATGTCTGACAGAAAATAAAGCTCATTAATTTGAACAAAGAGTTTCAATAACAGAATGTACTCTAGTTTTGGAGGGTTAACATGGTGAGTCAAAAAATGAGATGAACTGCCTTGTTGCTGCTCTAAGAACTTAAGAGGTTTTTTTGCAATGATGATTTGTGGGAATTTAAAAGGTATACATAACTACATGTGTATTTGTGTGTGTGTGAGAGAGAGAGAGATTAGGTTAAAGTAATTTGTATTATTATTATTATTAACAATTTTTCATACAATATATTTTGAGCATGTGTCCCATCCCTGAATACCTCCCAGATTTTTTCCAACCATCATACCCAATTTAATGTTCTTTCTCTTTCTTTCTCTCTCTTTTTCTTTCTCTCTCTAAATGAAAAAAACAAAAAAGCCTGAATCAACAACAACAAAAAATCATGAAATCAAAAAGCCTCAGAAAATCACACACACACACACACACACAACACACACACATATACACACACAGACACAAACAGAGAGAGAGAGAGAGAGAGAGAGAGAGAGAGAGAGAGAAAGGAGAGAGAGAGAGAGAGAGAGAGAGAGAGAGAGAGAGAGAGAGAGAGAGAGAAAGCCAAAACAAACAACATCAAAGAAGTCCACAAAAATAACATGTGTTGGTTAACTCTCTGTAGGTATTAGTCAACTCTGGAATTTGGTTGACATGCACAGCAATATTCCATCAGAAAAAAAAGAGTTCTTTCATATGCCTGAGGGTCTCAATTTAGAACAGAGTCTATGTACATTTCCCCATCTAAGTGTTGGGATCTCATCTATCTTGAACTTGTACAGATTTCATTTGTGCTACCACAGTCTTGTGAATTCTTATGTTCAACATCATTTTGTCTGGAAGAGAATGAAGAGGAAACCATATTTTTATGAAACTTAATAAATAAGTTTTCTCCACTTAAGAATAAGAACAAATTTGTTGTTAGAGTTATAACATCTCTCTTTTCAAAGAGACCATCTCATTACAGACATGTGTTCATTCCAACTACGAAATAACTAATATAATAATGTAAACTTTTAGTTATCTTCCAATATTGGTAAATATTTACAATTCAACTGATTTGGTAAATCAATTCAAAACTGACATTACCAATTTGAAAATTAAATAACTGTTTATTAAAATTACTAAGGTATAAAAATAAGTATGATTGCTATCAGAAAATATTGCCTTAATAAAATTAACATAAGTGAAGTAACAATTTTACTTAATATAGATTGTATCTCATATTCATCAATACTATTTTAAGATATTATAGTCTTCATTTTATACATCTGGGATTAGATGACATGCTGAATTTCAGTGCCTGAAATAATAACTAGAGATGTTAGATGACTGGGAGGAAACTGGATTTGATTTTTATACTTATTGTGTTTTTATAATACTAATATTAAATCAATTGGTTACTACACTAAAGCTTTTTGAATCACTTTTTTTCAAATTTTAAAATCTTATGCTACCTCTTATACTACATAGCAAGGCATTATTCAACAGATTCTTAATTTGTTAAATTGTTCTTTGTGAATGACAATGATGTGTAAGAATATTAAAATCATCAATATACTCACCAAATAACTACAATGTTTTTAATATGTTGAAGGAATTTTTATATTCTGCATCTGTTAGAAAAATATCTTAATGTTCATTAGACACAGCCCTGGAAGGAATTAGGGTAATTTTTTTCTTTGAGCTTAGAGATGGGTGAGTCCTTCAGTAACATTTAGAATTTCTTTTTACCATGAGCATTCTTGAATCTCGACAGTCCTGACCCATGAAACAATCGAACAGGGTCTGAGAAACCACCTAAGGAGAGAATGGGGAACAAGAAACACAAAGAATGGACAGCAAGACAAAAAAAAAAAAACAACAACAACAACAACAACAAAAACCTGATCAAGCTGACAAATTTTGTTTTTCCCAGGCAGGTTTTACTCCAATAGAAACAGGAAATGGGGAGTGAAAATGATGCGAAATCACTTTGTTTCTGGGGGAAAGCACCTGTTCCCCAAAGCAGGATATTGACTAGGTAAAAAAAGTTCAGCAGGAGGAACAAAACAGAGTGGGTTGCTAAGTACCTGTCCACAAGATCTATAGCTATTTGTTCTTAACTGGGACTAGTACTTTCCTATACAGGCCTCAACTTTTCCCACAGAAATCTCAACTAAGATAGGACTTTTCCACTAAGGCCAAAACTTTGTTAGTAAGGACTTCTGGCTGACAAGGCAGTTAACTTCACCCATAGTCATTCCCAACACTTGACTATAAATACTGCACCTGGAAATTAAAAATAATATTTGTTTACATGAGATGCAAGCATGAACATGTCTTGATTGGATTAACAACTTTTGGATTAGAATGGCTAGAAGATAAATACAACAAGACAAATTAAAATTAAGTTAACTATTGGGTAAGTAAACCTAATTAATATGCTTTATTGGCAAAACCAGAAACTAATATTGAGAAAACCAGCAAAGTTTCAACATTAAGGTCAAAAGAGCTATGAAACAAAAAACCTTTTTAAAAGTAGGGATGTGAAAATTTTAATTTCTCATTTGTTTAATGTTGCATGAGACTGTAGAAAAAATAGTGACAATGGGATAGAAGTCAACATAAGATTCAAAGTCACACAAAACATTAAAATAGACAGCATTTGCTAAATAAAAGTATAATTTCAAAACTTAGTGAAATATTTATTAATAAAAAACTATTTGAAAGCATGTGGCAATGAGCAGACTAAAGCCCACACTAAAACGTTAGCTTATCTTTGGAGTTATTAATAGTATGCCAAAATTGGAATGCCTTCTTTTGAGACACGGATGCATTTAATGAAATCATATTCTCTCTAAAATTTTCATAACATCAACACTGCTGACAAGTATGAAGAAAGCAATGACTTGACTAGCTATTGATGCTGCAGTAAGTTTGTATTTTATTTTAATTTATTTACATTCCAAATATCCCACCTCCTGATCCCACTTCCTACAGTTCTTCAACCCATTCATCTTCCCCATTTCCTCTGAGAGGGTGTTCCACAAGACACCCACCCCATCTCACCTCAACATATCCCACACCAGCATCCCTGATGCATCAAGTCTCTCCAGGATTCAGTCTATCCTTTCCCACTGGGCTGGAAAAAGCAATACTCTGCTACATATGTGCCAGGGGCCATGGACTAGCCCAAGTATGCTCTTTGTCTGGTGGCTTAGTCTCTCAGATCTTCCTGGGAGTTTGGGTTAATTGACACTCTTGGTAATCCTATGGGGTTGTCATCTTCTTCAGTTCTTTCAAACTTTTCTCTAACTCTTCTGTATGCGTCCAATGATTAACTATAATTATCTACATGTGTCTCAGTCAGTTGTTTTTAGAGACACTAGGGGCCCTGTCTATTAACTGGAGGTGGTCTTTCCAGGTTCCATCTCCGCACTGTTGGGCATTTCGGCTAAGATCACCACCCAGTTCCGGGAGCCTCTCACATCCCAGCTCTCTGGGACTTTCTAGAGTTCCTAAGAGCTCCCCACCACCAGATTACACGTCTGGTACATGGATCAGACCGCCTGAAATTGGAATCATGGATGATTTCAACTTACAAAGAATGTGTAGAGAAACAAATGTTTTCTCTGGAAGAGTACTGGCTATCACTCCTAACCACTGAGCAATCTCTCCAATTCAAGAATATTATTTCTTTAAGACAAGATGTCTTTTCTTGAAGTTCTTATATTGGAAATTATAGATAAAATCTTTTGTAACATGATGCTAATTGTCTGAGAATATGTTTCCCATCTGTACCTTAAATACTAGATTAATTTAAAATGTTAACTGTCACTAAACAACATTAATAACTATTTTTCATTTCATTTTTCATGCAGGTTATTGTAGACTAAATAAATAGTCTGATGTTATGCTGGGCATGGTTGTGCACGCCTTTATTCCCAGCACATGGGAGGCAGAGGCAGGTGGATTTCTGAGTTCAAGGCCAGCCTGGTCTACAAAGTGAGTTCCAGGACAGCCAGAGCTATAGAGTGAAACTCTGTCTCACAAAACCATAATAAATAAATAAATAAATAAATAAATAAATAAATAAATAAATAAATAAATAAAAATAAATAAATAAAATAAAAATTAAAAAAATAAAAAAGAAGTCTGATTTTATTGTGTGAATTGATGCATTTAAAATTAATGCAAAATATAACATATGATTATTCTCACAATGAAGATATCCATAAGATACCTTATGTGATAAAATGTTTTAGCAGTGAACTATATTTTAACAGAGAGATCATTGAAAAGCCCTTAACTTGTGTCCTTTATTATCTGAAATAGGGTGTATTATGTGTATGTATGTATATATGTATGTATGCATTGTATGTGTGTGTCTTTCTGTGAGTGTATTTGAACTTTGTGAGGGTGCGAAGAGAAAGCGTTATGAACCAAGCAGTCCAGGAAGGTTAGGTTGGGGTGTCTCCTCTGGAGTTATACACCCCAGGATTTGGCTATATTTGAAGCCAGCAAACTCTAACAATAGTATTGCTAATATCCCCTTCTAAATTTGAATCATATCCCTACACCCATTGCCCAAATTGTTGCTGTATGAACAATATGGATGCTGTAAATTCAAACTCTGCCCTTGTCATTCAATAGCAATCTCAGTTAACTACTAAGACATCTCTTTAAATACTCTTTTGTGAACACAGACAAATAATAAAATTCTTCTAGTTTTAGAGCTTTATGATAGCTATGAATTTCAACAAGATATCATAAGGACCTATTAATGATTAGAGGTTTGGCAAAGGTAAGTGCTTGATCATGGACCATTTTCCACTTTGGTTAATGCTTCACATGTTGAATTATACCATATCAGAATATACATGAATATTTGTCTTAAGCATTACACAGAATAAGAAAATAAACAGAATAGGAAAGTGAATGGAAGATAGTTTTGACATTACTAATTAATTTACAAAATTATTTTTAAAATGGAATTTAAAATGAGAGATAGTAATTGTTAGTGAAGTTGTTAAAAAACGAAATTTTTGTGGAGAAAATAATTTTCTACACTAGATCTTTAGGCTTGTCTGTTCCAATAGGGGAAAGTAACTGGTATTGGTAAGAAATAATTTTTATTTCCAGTATTCAGTAGGCTAATGCAGCAAAATCATACTTTCCAAGGAAATTTGAGCTATGTAGTGAGATCCTATGGCTTAATAAGTGTTCTATTAATACAAGATACCATCACCAGGAAAATATTGTAAACTGAAACCATTTAATCATGACTTGCTTACAGTTTCAGAGATTTAGTTCATTCTTACTGTGGTGGGAGTGCAGTAGCATGTAGACAGACATGTTAATTGAACAGTAGCGAGAGAATCTTCAGGTAGAAAGAAGAGAGAAACTCTGGTCTTGTAATGTACATTTTGAAATATCAAAATAATACCCAGTGTCAATACTTCCAAAAATGTTATACCCATTTCAACAAGGTCATACTTATTCCAACAAGGCCATACCTGCTTACTCTTTCAATTATGTTACTCAGTACTTATTCAAATATATGAACCTTATGGGGGCCATCCTTATTCACACTGTTTCTAAATACTTTCTTTTTAATTGGACACTTTACTTATTTGCATTTCAAATGTTATCTCCATTCCATGTTTTCCATCTACAACCCCTATATCCCATCTCCCCTTTCCCTGATTTTATGAGGGTGATCGTCCAACCTCCAACCCACTCCTACCTCACCGCTCTAGCATTAGGCATAGAGTGTGGAATAACCACGATACAACTCATGAACTACATGAACTTCAGGAGGAAGTAAGACCAAAGAGTGGATGCTTCCATCCTAATTAAACGGGGAACAAAATAATCAAGGGACGTAGATGATGGGAGGGAATTGTGAAGAAGAGAAGAGGGGGGGCAAAAAAGAGGGGAAGAATCAGGAATGGGAGAAGACAGGAGAGTTGTTCAGAGGGTAAGGACATTGAACAGGGGTGTATAGCAACTGGGGGATGAGGAACTGGTGGTAAAAAACAGAAAGTCCCAGATGCTAAGAAAGCAAGAGCTTCCCAGGACTCCAGAAGGATGGCATTAGCTAAAATACTCCCACAAAGGGGACGGGAAAACCTGTCGAGACTAAATATATTATTTAAAGAGAGATAATGAAGTATTCTCTCCCTCTTTCTCTGTTTCTGTCTGTCTGTCTCTGTCTCTGTCTCTGTCTCTCCCTCTCCTTTCCTTCATCTCTCCCTCCATCCCTCCCCCTCGGTTGTGTGGTTTGGTATGGTGGTGGTTGTGGTGGTGGAGATTGTGTGTGTGTGTGTGTGTGTGTGTGTGTGTGTGTTTGTTTGCATGTGAACACACACATGCCTGTGAAGAAATGCCATGGTGTGCATGTATAGCTCAGATGACATCAGATGTCACTTTTATTTCTCTACAATATAGGACATAAGAGTCAAACTCAGGCTGTCAGGGTTGGCAGGAAACACTTTACCAGTTGAACCATCTCTACTGCCCATAACATAAAGGTCTATATCTAGTTTTGTTTAGTCTATGTATAGTTTAGCTGACTATGGATTTACTTTCTTGGTGTATCCTGGCATAAAGACATTCTTCATATTTCTTTATACTTTATACTTTAGCAAGTAGTATAGTAGTGATGTTACTTTCAGAAATGTACTATGGTTATTTAAAGTATTACTATTAAAGAAAAAAGAGATAAATGGTATATGAAAACTTTATCCTGACAATGTTTCTGCATATATAAAAATAATCTAAAACAAAAATTGAAGATTAAATAATTAAGCTTGAGATATACTTTCCTTTTATGAATATTCAGTAGGGACGTATAATTTAGGAGAAATAACAGATGTTTCAAGCCTTTGTTTCATAAGGCTTCTGCTACTCTGAAAATGTTTATGCAAACTAAAACGCCCAAAATAAAAATCAGTAAAGAAAATTGTATTTGAACACTGACATTCTTATTATGAACCACACATATGTAAAAAAATTAAAATAGTAACATAGATATTTATCTTGCTAACATTTAAAATATTGAGTAATGAAGTATTTGTGCATATTTTACTGTCTTGAAAGAGAATCTCAACAATTACCTTAGGCTTTTTTTTTTAACTCAAAGGTCTTCCAATTATGGCTGTAGCTATGAGTATTAACTACCATACCAGCAAGAATTGTTTTAGATATTTACAAGAAAACTATTAGCTGGGATATAGGTATCTGCACCGTAGATTTTGTAAGAAAAAGAAGAATAAAATATTAATAAAATAGAATATGTTAAAAAAATTCAGTTTTGTTGCACATTTCCTGAACAGAAAAAAAAATATCATGATTTATATACCATATATCCAGGATTATGTGCATAAGCTTATGTGTATTTGTGTGTGTGTGTCCGCACACACATGCACATGCACACACTTGTGCACGTATCTAACTTATTTCTAAACCTATAGCTTACTATAACTCTTCAAAATAAAATATGTTAACTCACAAAATGTCATGTTTACATGATATTAGTTCAATTTTTAGGGTAAAAACCTAGACGTCAGAAAAGTTAGTATTTTTTTATTTTTATATTATGAAGATAGTTGTATACCCCTGTGTATGTTTTACTTTTTCCCTTTAACATAGAAATGAATAATGGTTTGAAAATTTGGTACTCTTTTTCAAACTTTTTGTTTGATCTTCCTGAGTTTTAAATCATGCACCCAGTCCCACTTATCTCCTCATCACCTTGTATTCCGCTTCCATCATTGCAACCACCCCACCAGAATAAGAATCTCATCCTGGAATTTATAATGTCACAGTGTATATCCCACAGTGTGCACTTTTATCTACACTTCTTTGTTTCCAAGTTGTTCATTTTAATGAGTCTTAAGAGCTCTCTGCCTTCTACTATACTATCAGTACTAATGCATAACTGTAACTCCTCTCAGATATCCTGTTGTTGCCCTTTTTTATGGAGATCCTGTAGTATGGGATCTGTAGGGTGGCCATTTTAATCTACTTCAGCAGTTCACCAATGGGGGTCAATGTTGTGGTGGGGCAATTCAAACCCCAGGATCTGGGCCTGAGAGAGATCTGACTAATCAGACCACCAGCTCTGCCACACTACCACCATCTGGGAGAGATTTCCTGCCCTTCCCAAGCTTCCCTTTCCAAAGTTGCAGCCAAAAAGGGGCAGAAACAACTTTCATGCTACCATACCATCAGTCCTCTCTCATTTGTGCCCCTGCCATCAAAGCCAGCTTTACTGTGCTTCCCAGACAAGGTAGAGGGGTCATACTCTACAGTGCTACAGCAGGTAAGGGATGGAGCCAGGTCTCTAATTCTCACTCCCTCTGAGCATGCTCACCAGTAACCCCCCAAACCAGGGCCAACTCCCTCCCTGCTGCTCAGATGAGGTGCATGGCCTAATCTCCCAAGTGCTGCAAGAGGTGATTGGGCTCATGGCCCCATCAGGGACAGCTCTCTTGCCAAGGGTGGTGAGGGCAGAAGGGATGGAAAGGGTCTCTCCTTTGTCCAAACCACTGCACATCAAACAAGAGGCAGGACCAGGTACCCATGCCCATGCCCACCAGGCAGCTCATCAGAAAGCCCCAAATCTAGGGCCAGCTCTACTCTGCTGCTCAATCAAGGAAGGCTGTCACTAGAGGCAGGTTTTGAGATCATATATGCTCATGTCTGGCCAGTGTGTAGACAGCCTCTTTTTGCTGCCTGTGGATGAAAATTTATAGCTCTTGGCTTCATCTCCGGCTCTAACAAAAATCTTCCTGAAAACTACCATGATTCTTGGCAAGACAATAATGAAATTAACCTCTGAAACTGTAAGTCAGCCCCAGCAACGTTCTTTGCTTTATAGGAATTACTGTGGTCATAGTGTCTCTTCATAACAACAAAACTGAAATTTCGACACCTTCCATCCTTACCCTCCAATTCATTCTCTAAATTTCTTTCTCACATTCACATTTTATTTTATACTCTATGATAATGATTAAAACGTCCAGGTAATAGTAAATAAACAGTAAATTACTAAGATTTCTTTTTGTGAATCTATTCAACATTTTATCATTTTTATCATAAATGTAACACTGTTCTTGTTTCGAATACAAATAAAATCTCAAAGAAAAATGAACTGTAATAAGAGGATATTAGCCAAAGATGTACAGATTTCCTAAGATACAATCCACAGAACTCAACAAACTTAACAACAAGAAGGGTCCAAGTGAGAATGCTTCAATCACACTTGTAAGGGAGAAGAAAGAAATCACACGAGGCAGAGAGAGAGAGAGAGAGAGAGAGAGAGAGAGAGAGAGAGAGAACTAGGTGGGAGATGGGAGGGGGAGGAAAAAAATGAACACATTCAGGTATGGGAAGGCAGGAGAGAGGCCGTGAGTGTTAGTAGCTCTCCCAAGTCTGCCTGCCCAGAGCATAGGAGGAACTCTGGCCAGATGTGGGCTATCCTTCCTACCCCTCCTTCCCCTGCCCTCATTAGTTTCCACATATTTGGTGCTAAATTTTCATTTTTTATGAAGTCTATGACAATCCTAGAACTAAGGTATCACAAAACTGGTTCATCCTTGTTTTCTGCAATGATCACTTTTCATACTATTAAAAGAGCTGGAGTCCTATTCATCCCTCCATGTTAAAATTAACTAGGTCCTAAGATTGCTGTTTTTATTGACTGCATGTGCTGCTGTTCCCAGTCCATGTCTCCATTCAGAGATCAAAAACCAGCAGCAGCCTTATGACTTGACTAGGACAATTGAGAATCCTGAAATGGGTTATTGGGCCCAACTGGCTAATAAAGAAAAACCACTTGGGATGTCATGATTTCCATATTTAACGTTTGATCTGTGCCGGCTGGCTGATAACTCATGGCCTGACTCCCAACAGACTTTACAACATTCATACACTAAGTAGACTTAGGGAGAATTTTGTATATGTCTGGGGAAAAGAAAACTGTGGCATATGGGGAACCAGATCAATTCTATTATGCTTTTTGGGGTTGTGAAACATCGGGATAGAAGGCATCAATGGAAAATTTTATTACAGTCACCTGACAGAGGAGGGAATCTGAAGTTCAACTAAAGTTCACCAGCCTAGGAAAGCAGGAAAAGGGCTGGGAAACTGGGAAACCTTGGGGCCTCCGATTTTATATTATTGGGGGGAAAAACCTCAAACTCATTTTCACAATTAGGCTCCTGATAAAACCAATAGTAAACCCCCCGGATGTGACTGTAGGACCAAACCGAATTTTGGCAAACACTAAACCTATACCAAGAGGTCTTGCCCTGAAAAACCTATGCCAAAGTCTATTCTCAAACCAGTGTTTGTTGACCTCCCAGTCCTTCCCCAGCAGGCTCTGCGCCCCCGTAGATCTGCTCTAGTCAAGGATGCTAAAAACCTTTCAGATTTTGACCAGTTCCCAACCAGAGCTAACCATCTTCTGCTGGCTGTGTTATTATGCCAGAAACCCTTTTTATGAAGATGTTGGTTTTATGTCTAAATATAATGAGTCCGAGAGAGACACTGCATGCATATGGTCCCAAGAGAAGAACCTTAACCATACAGACCATATCAGGACAGGGGACCTGCCTGGGAAAAGTTCCCTTGTCACATCAACATATTTGTAACCAAAATACCCTCATGGTGCATTCCAAATGGGTTATTTCCCCCTGAACAGGCATGGTGGGCCTGTTCAACAGGGTTGACTCTGTGTGTGCATGGAGAGGTTCTTAATTCCCCTACTGCAAAGGAGTTCTCTATTCTAGTCCAATTGGTGCCATCCATAACCTATTATTCAGAGGAAATAGTGCTGAAGAACCTAATAGGGCATGTTGGGGGAGACCTCAAAAGACAGAAGAGAGAAACTATTTCCCTAACGTTGGCTATAATTTTGGGAGCAGGGCTACCTAGTGCAGGCACTGGGATAGCAGCTCTAACATTGTAAGAGAATAACTATACAGCCTTATATTAGATACAGATCAAGACAGCCAATGCTTAGAAAAATCCATTGCACACCTAGAGTGAAATGTAGATTCCCTGGCTGAGATAGTTGAACAGAACATACAAGGGTTAGACTTTGTCTTCCTGCATCAGGGATCCACTTAGACTTGAACTACTTTTTCTTTCTTTTCTAGATATATTGGATTTTTTGCTAATATTCATTGTAGAACAATATGTGAAATGTTCATAAAAAACATTCCTAAATGTTCCATAACCTTCCGAAACACTGTCTCTACCTGGAGACCAACTGTTTAAATATATTAGCCTACTCAAAATATTATATATTCAAATCATAATAAGACTGAAGCTATGGTGACAGCTAGAGGCGTAAATTGCTTCTGAGTAAAATTTTTACACTAAATGGACAACTGTGACCATAGAACAGGCACTGAGTTAACATGTCAGTGGTGGGCATAAATATACCACCTCCTGTTTAAACGTGTACACTGTGTTTAAACTGTAAGACAGAATTTGCAACACCTATTCCCTTGTTTGTCTTCCCAATATTTTATTATTGAATAAAGCTTACTTGTCTGAACTTTATTACTTGTCTATTTGGTTGTTATATAGGAGATAGGTTGCCAGGCATATTACTTCTATGACTTCTACCTTTTTGATTGCTAGTCTTAGTTGTTAACTTTACTGAATATTGAATTAACTGAAAGTGAAAAGCACTGGATATAAGTGATTTTCGGTTCATTACCTCATTTGAGGTCTAAAAACCTATCCTATCTCTGGGACACATATTCTTGTGCTAGCCTATGTAAAGCACATAGAAGACCCCTTTGGTTTTTGCCTTTTTGTCTTCATTCTCACAGGTATGCTTGTTCTTTTGAAGGTTTTAGAGTATATTTCTTTGAGAGCCCAACATATACTGAAGAACATCTGGGAAACTCAGTCTTGTGGACAGAAGATCTATTGGATTCCTTTACTATCTGACCATAGACATCTATTTTTAAATACCTGGGCTGGACCACAGTGTATAAATCCCTCTACAAACACACACACACACACACACACACACACACACACACACACACACACACACACACATAATTATTCCAGTTTTTTCTTTAAAGAATTTTTACTACCATACCTAAAATCTCTAAAATTAAATTTATCTTCCTATATCCAATTACTTTCATGCTCCTGTTTTGAAGATATTCTAAACTATATCATACTATCAATTTTACTAATTATTTTATTTATTTATATTTCAAATGTGATCCCCTTCAGCATACTCCCTCCATGAGGCCCCTACCACACTTCCCTCCATTCTCTAAAATGTTACTCTCCCACCCACCTCTCTAGAATTCAACTTTTCTGGGGACATAAAGCTTCCACAGGACAAGCACACACCCTCATCGCACTGAGGCCAGACAATGCAATCCTCTGCTACATATGTATAGTAGGGGTTATGTACTAGTACATGTATGCTTTTTGGTTGGTGGCTTAGTACCTGAGAATTCTGGGAAATCTAGTTTTTTCATGGTGTTGTTCTTCCAATAGGGTTGTAATTCTTTTCAGTTCCTTCAGTCTTTGATCAAACTCTTCCATAGGGGTTCCTGGGTTTAGACCAATGATTGGCTGTAAATATCTGCATCTGTCTCAGTCAGTTGATGGCATAGCCTCTTTTAGGACAGTCATGCCATGTTCATGTCTGAAAGCATATCTTGGTCAATTAACAAATGGGACCTTCTGAAACTGAAAAGGTTCTGTAAGGCAAAGGACACTGTCAATAGGACAAAATGGCAACCTAGTAATGGAGAAAAGTTCTTTACTAACCCTACATCTGATCGAAGGCTAATATTCAAAATATACAAAGAATTCAAGAAGCTAGACTCCAAAAAAAAAAAAAAAAAAAAAAAAAAAAAACAAAAAACAAAAAACAACCTAATGAAAAAATGAGCTCTAGAGCTAAACAACATTCTCAACTTAGGAATCTCAAAAGCCTGAGAAGCACCTAAAGAAATGTTCAACATCCTCATTTATTGTGAAATAAAAATCAAAACCACGCTGAGATTCCATCCTAAACCAATCAGAATGGTTGAGACCAAAATGTCAGGTGAAAATAGCTGCTAGAGCAAATGTAGATAAAAAAGAACACTTTATCTTTGCTAGTGGGATTGCAAAGTGTTTTCCAGATTCCATAATCTGGAAAATATTCTGGCATTTCTTCACAAAATTGGAAATAAGTCTATCTGAATATTCATATATACAACTTCTGGGCATATACCCCAAAATGCTCTACCATATCATGAGTAAACCTTCAGTGTTTACAGCAGCCTTAATTATAATAGCGGGGGTTCAGGGACTATGCCGAACTTAGGAAATTAATCTGAACAGGTAAGAGAGTGCAACACAGAACTGGACAGCTTCTGGGACAGGCGGAGCCACAGAACCACTGAGGCAGCACGCTTTTCAGGCAATAGAAAGCCAGCCACCCTCCCAACCAAAGGACAGGTATCTGCCTGGTTAGGAAGGCCTCAGCCTCAGGAGCAGCAGATGCCACTTTGGTTCTGGGACGCCACCGAACTTAGGAACTTAGTCTGCACAGGTGAGAGTGTGCACTTCTGGGACCTGCCAAGCAACACAGCTTCTGGAAAAGGTCCTGTTTTTGGCCCACTTCTTCAGCCAGGAGGAGGTCCAAACACAAGATAATCTGTGCACCTTCCCTGTAAGAGGAGAGCTTGCCAGCAGAGAGAGCTCTGAGCACTGAAACTCAGAGGAGAGAGTCTGTCTCCCAGGTCTGCTGATAGACGGTAACAGAATCACCAGAAGAACAATCTCTAAACAGAGTCAACTATAACAACTAACTCCAGAGATTACCAAATGGTGAAAGGTAAATGTAGGAATCTTACTAACAGGAACCAAGACCACTCACCATCATCAGAACCCAGCACTCCCACTTCGCCTAGTCCAGGGCACCTCAACACACCCGAAAACCTAGACCCAGATTTAAAAGCATATCTCATAATGATGGTAGAGGACATCAAGAAGGACTTTAATAACTCACTTAAAGAAATACAGGAGAACACTGCTAAAGAGTTACAAGTCCTTAAAGAAAAACAGGAAAACACAATCAAACAGGTAGAAGTCCTTACAGAAAAAGAGGAAAACACATCCAAACAGGTGAAGGAAATGAACAAAACCATACTAGACCTAAAAAGAGAAGTTGACACAATATAGAAAACTCAAAGTGAGGCAACACTGGAGATAGAAATCCTAGGAAAGAAATCAGGAACCATAGATTTGAACATCAGCAACAGAATACAAGACATGGAAGAGAGAATCTCAGGTGCAGAAGATCCCATAGAGAACATCGGATCAACAATCAAAGAAAATGGAAAATGCAAAAAGATCCTAACTCAAAATATCCAGGAAATCGAGGACACAATGAGAAGACCAAACCTACGGATAATAGGGGTGGATCAGAATGAAGATTTTCAACTCAAAGGACCAGCAAATATCTTCAACAAAATTATTGAAAAAAACTTCCCAAATCTAAAGAAAGAGATGCCCATGAACATACAAGAAGCCTACAGAACTCCCAATAGACTGGACCAGAAAAGAAATTCCTCCCGACACATAATAATCAGAACAACAAATGCACTAAATAAAGAGAGAATACTAAAAGCAGTAAGGGAAAAAGGTCAAGTAACTTATAAAGGCAAGTCAATCAGAATTACACCAACTTTTTCACCAGAGACTATGAAAGCCAGAAGAGCCTGGACAGATGTTATACAGACACTAAGAGAACACAAATTCCAGCCACGGCTACCATACCCAGCTAAACTCTCCATTACCATAGATGGAGAAACAAAAGTATTCCACGACAAAAACAAATTCACATATTACCTTTCCACAAATCCAGGCCTTCAAAAGATAATAACAGAAAAAAAAAAAAAAACTAGGAAGGGAACCTTGCCCTAGAAAAAACAAGAAGACTATCCCTCAACAAACCTAAAATAAAACAGCCACAAAAACAGAATGCCTACTTTAACAACAAAAATAAGAGGAACCAACAATTACTTTTCCTTAATATCTCTTAATTTCAATGGTCTCAACTCCCCAATAAAAAGATATAGACTAACAAACTGGCTACACAAACAAGACCCAGCATTTTGCTGCTTACAGAAACTCATCTCAGAGAAAAAGATAGACACTACCTCAGAATGAAAGGCTGAAAAACAATTTCCCAAGCAAATGGTATAAAGAAACAAGCAGGAGTAGCCATCATAATATCTGATAAGATTGACTTACAACCCAAAGTCATCAAAAAAGACAAGGAGGGGCACTTCATTCTCATCAAAGGTAAAATCCTCCAAGAGGAACTATCAATTCTGAATATCTATGCTCCAAATACACGGGCAGCCACATTCATTAAAGAAACTTTAGTAAAGCTCAAAGCACACATTGCACCTCACACAATAATTGTGGGAGACTTCAACACACTACTTTCACCAATGGACAGATCAAGGAAACATAAACAGGGACACAGTGAAACTAACAGAAGTTATGAAACAAATGGATCTGACAAATATCTACAGAACATTTTATCCTAAAACTAAAGGATATACCTTCTTCTCAGCACCTCATGGTACCTTCTCCAAAATTGACCACATAATAGATCACAAAACAGGCCTCAACAGATACAAACATATTGAAATTGTCCCATATATCCTATCAGATCACCATGCACTAAGGCTGATCTTCAATAACAAAATAAATAATAGAAAGCCAACATTCACGTGGAAACTGAACAACACTCTTCTCAATGATATCTTGGTCAAGGAAGGAATAAAGAAAGAAATGAAGGACTTCTTAGAGTTGAATGAAAATGAAGCCACCTCATACCCAAACTTATGGGACACAATGAAAGCATTTCTAAGAGGAAAACTCATAGATCTGAGTGCCTCCAAAAGGAAACTAGAGAGAGCACACATTAGCAGCTTGACAACACACCTAAAAGCTCTAGAACAAAAGGAAGCAAATTCACCCAAGAGGAGTAGATGGCAGGAAATAATGAAACTCAGGGGCAAAATCAACCAAGTGGAAACAAGAAGAACTATTTAGAGAATCAACCAATCGAAGAGCTGGTTCTTTGAGAAAATCAACAAGATAGACAAACCCTTAGCCAGACTCACTAAAGGGCACAGGGAAAGCATTCTAATTAATAAAATCTGAAATGAAAAGGGAGACATAACAACAGATCCTGAAGAAATCCAAAAAACCCTCAGTTCCTTCTACAAAAGGCTATACTCAACAAAACTGGAGAACCTGGATGAAATGAAGAAGTGTCTAGACAGATACCAGGTACCAAAGTTGAATCAAGATCAGGTTAATGATCTAAACAGCCCGATATCCCCCAAAGAAGTAAAAGCAAACCTTAATAATCTCCCAACCAAAAAAAAAAGCCCAGGACGAGATGGGTTTCGTGCAGAGTTCTATTAGACCTTCAAAGAAGATCTACTCCTAGTTCTGCACAAACTGTTCCACAAAATAGAAACAGAAGGTACTCTACCCAACTCATTCTATGAAGCCACAATTACTCTGATACCTAAACCACAAAAAGACCCCACAAAGATAAAGAACTTCAGACCAATATCACTTATAAATATTGATGCAAAAATCCTCAATAAAGTTCTTGCTAACCAAATCCAAGAACACATCAAAACAATCATCCATCCTGACCAAGTAGGTTTCATCCCAGGGACGCAGGGATGGTTCAATATACGGAAATCCATCAATGTAATCCAGTATATAACAAACTCAAAAACAAAAACCACATGATCATCTCATTAGAAGCTGTGAACACCTTTGACAAAATCCAACACCCATTCATGATAAAAGTCTTGGAAAGATCAGGAATTCAAGGCCCATACCTAAACATGATAAAAAAAATCTACAGCAAACCAGTAGCCAGCATCAATGTAAATGGTGAAAAGCTTGAAGCAATCCCACTAAAATCAGGGACTAGACAAGGCTGTCCACTCTCTTCCTACCTATTCAACATTGTACTTGAAATCCTAGCCAGAGCATTTAGACAACAAAAGGAGATCAAGGTGATACAAATTGGAAAGGAAAAAGTCAAAATATCACTTTTTGCAGATGATATGATAATATGTATACATGACCCAAAAATTCCACCAGAGAACTCCTAAGCCTGATAAACAGCTTCAGTGATGTAGCTGGATATAAAATTAACTCAATCCAGTCAATGGCCTTTCTCTTCACAAAGGACAAACATGCTGAGGAAGAAAATAGGGAAACAACACCCTTCTCAATAGCCACAAATAATATAAAATACCTAGGCATGACTCTTAGGAAGTAAAAGATCTGTATGACAAGAACTTCATGCCTCTGAAGAAAGAAATTAAAGAAGATCTCAGAAGATGGAAAGATCTCCCATGCTCATGGATTGGCAGGATCAATATAGTAAAAATGGCTATCTTGCCAAAACAATCTACAGATTCAATGCAATCCCCATCAAAATTCCAACTCAATTCGTCAACAAATTAGAAAGAGCAATCAGCAGATTCATCTGGAATAACAAAAAACCTAGGATAGCAAAAACTCTTCTCAAGGATAAAAGAACATCTAGTGGAATCACCATGCCCAACCTAAAGCTGTACTACAGAGCAATTGTGATAAAAACTGCATGGAACTGGTATAGTGACAGACAAGTAGACCAATGGAACAGAATTGAAGACCCAAAGAAAAACCCACACACCTATGGTCACTTGATCTTTGACAAGCAATCTAAAACCATCCAGTGGAACAAAGACAGCATTTTCAACAAATGGTACTGGCACAACTGGCTGTTATCATGTTGACGATTGCGAATTGATCCATTTCTATCTCCTTGTACTAAGGTCAAATCTAATTGGATTAAAGAACTCCACATAAAACCAGAGACATTGATACTAATAGAGGGGAAAGAAGGGAAAAGCCTCGAAGATATGGGTACAGGGGAAAAATTCCTGAATAGAACAGCAATGGCTTGTGCTGTAAGATGGAGAATCGATAAATGGGACCTCATAAAATTGCAAAGCTTCTGCAAGGCAAAAGATGCCTTCAATATGACAAAAAGACCACAAACAGATTGGGAAAGGATCTTTACCTATCCCAAATCGGTAAGGGGACTAATATCCAATACATATAAAGAACCAAGAAGGTAGACTCCATATATTCAAATAACCCCACTAAAAATGGGGCTCAGAACTAAACAAAGAATATGCCCCAGTACAGGGGAACGCCAGGGCCAAAAAGGGGGAGTGGGTGGGTAGGGGAGTTGGGGTTGGTGGCTATGGGGGACTTTTGGTATAGCATTGGAAATGTAAATGAGCTAAATACCTAATAAAAAATGGAAAAGAAAAAAAAAGAAAATATATATATCATAAAATTCTGAAATATATAACCTAAGGTTGCTCTTTAAGTCCTTGAAAAAAAAATAAAAACAAAAGTTATAGTAAGAAGTAATAAAATCAAAGGCAGACATGAATGTGAACTAGAGCACAGAATAAGGCAACTCAAACAAAAAATACATTCTTTTAAAAGCTTAAAATAATAAAATCAAATAAAAAGTGTAAAATACAAAAGTGGGTGGTGAGTGGGAGATGCTAGATATACAAATGACATGAGAAAGAGAGACCAAGAGAGACGAAAAAAGGATTTTGGAGCTCTCCCAGGAACAGAAGGAAATTTGGAGATGTACTGTTTCTCTTTGCCCCATACAGGAGACATCCATAATTCTGGTTACATCAAGTTCTCTACCCTCTCTGTATTGTCTGTGTTTGATGCACCAGTCTTTCCATGTGTCAATTCGTGTCTGTTTTTGTTTTGTTGTCTGAACAACTGTTGTTCTGTTTCATGTTGAATAAAAATAGTTAAAACTTAAAAAAAAAAAAAGTTCTCACCAGAGGAATACCGAATGGAAGAGAAGCACCTGAAAAAATGTTCAACATCCTTAATCATTAGGGAAATGCAAATCAAAACAACGCTGAGATTCCACCTTCACACCAGTCAGAATGGCTAAGATGAAAAATTCAGGTGACAGCAGATGCTGGTGAGGATGTGGAGAAAGAGGAACACTCCTACATTTTTGGTGGGATTGCAAGCTTGTACAACCACTCTGGAAATCAGTCTGGCGGTTCCTCAGAAAATTAGACATATTACCACCAGAAGATCCAGCAATACCTCTTCTGGGCATATATCCAGAAGATGTCCCAACCGGTATAAAGGACATATGCTCCACTATGTTCATAGCAGCCCTATTTATAATAGCCAGAAGCTGGAAAGAACCCAGATGCCCCTCAACAGAGGAATGGATACAGAAAATGTGTTACATTTACACAATGGAGTACTACACAACTATTAAAGAGAATGTGAGTTTCCTTCATTCGGATTCCAGATTTGGAGTATAGGGGATGTGATTACTTGGCATTATTCTATTTTAATTCATTCATTCATTCACTCAACCCTGTCCACCTTCTTATTATTACACATCCCATATCTACTGACCATCCACTGTATCCAAGAGCATGTCCCCAAGCCACCTGATCTCTAAACACCCAGGGGCCTCTAGCCTCTTGAGACCTCAGTGCATCATCTCTGATTGAACAGAGATCAAATTTTTTTTCAGTGTATATTTTGGGGATAATCTAATAGTTGGTATATGCTTCCTGTTTGGTGGTCTATCATTTGGGAGAATTCTGGTCCAGAATAATTGAGACAGCAGGTCCTCCTAAAGGGATACTCTCCTCTTCAGCCTCCTTCAGTCTTTCTCCAATTCCCCAATGGTTCAGCAGATTCTGTCCATTGGTTGGTTGCAGACATATGCATCTGATTGTTTCAACTGCTCATTAGGTCTTCAGAAGTGCATTCATGCTAGTATTCACATTACAATTATGTGAATTCAGAAGCCAGCAGAGTTTGTGGACTGCAAGCAGGTCTTCTGAAAAAGCAATGCATGATATAATTACCTGAATTTTCTGGCAGTGCTCTTCAATATTGTGTTCTACGTGATGCAATATTCCACTCTCTTTCTCTATCTCTGTCTCTGTCTCTGTCCCTCTCTGTCTCTGTCTCTCTCTGTCTCTTTGTCTCTCTCTCTCTGTCTCTCTGTATCTGTCTCTGTCTCTCTCTCTGTCTCTCTCTCTCTCTCTCTTTCTCTCTCTCTCTCTGTCTGTCTCTCTCAATATCTATTCCTCTAACACTCAGTATGACTAATGATTCTCTTCTCTTCTCTTCTACAAAGGGGATGATATTTTAATGTCATCTGCAAATTGTTATTCTGAATCGGAGTAGGGAAAGGAAACTTTAAATCTGTTGTTACACCCAAGAGCATGGCTTTTAAAACCTGGTGAATCAGTAGAAGATGAGACAATGTATAGAAGAGGTTGCTTCTTTTGCTTTGGTTTGGTTTAGCTTTGTTTATTTCTGTTACACGCAATCATTAGAAGAAACTCTGTGAAATACTGCCTAATGCAAATTTCCTGAAGGAAAATAGGTACCTCAGAACCAAAATTATATTTCTCAGTTACAATATATAATATATATTATTAGAGATTTTTTTTCATTAAACCTTGAACAGAATTTTTCTCTGATCTTAACAAAACTGCAAAGTACATGGGGGATAAAGGTGCACACTCTCAGGTGTGCATGGAATGACAATATGTTGAAGACCTTATTAGCCTCCATGTCCTTACCCTATGTGCCATCTTGGAAAAAAAAAATATGCTGAAAGTCAAGAAAATGGCTTACTTGAATATGCCAGGGAGATTTCTAACCAAAATGTCACTGTGTATATCTCTAACACAAGGTAGACCTGGTATTGCAAGAGACAGTAAATGGCAGTAACATTGGTGCACTCTAGGATATGGGCCTGTTCTAAGTGTACATCAATAACAACAAAGAGAACGAAAATTTGCAGCCTAATTGCATAAAGGATATAGATATATCTATCTATTTATCTATAGATTAGATAGATAGATAGATAGATAGATAGATAGATAGATAGATAGATAGATAGATAGATAGATAGATAGATAGATAGATAGATAGTTATAATAAATACACAATGATACACACACATACATATATATTATATATAATATAACACTTATAAGCATATACATATAATACATATATAAACATATCCATCTGTTAAACAAATATGATATATGATATTTGTGCACAGCAAGATTTCAGTTTCATAATGATGATCACCTTTACATATAATCAAATGAATCTGACTTTTTTGTCTATTTCAATCTAATTTATATCACTCTTCATATATTAGAAACTCTTGATACATTTTAATAAATATCAGTAATCCTATTGCTGAATATAGAAAGGTTTGTTCCATTTTCTCTTCATTTTTGTCTTGGTTATATTGTTTAATTTCATATCTCATGTTATCTCCTATTTTAGATTTCCCCCTGGAAATCCCTCATCTGACCACCTCACCTGCCTCCGAACCTGTGCTGTCCCATCAATTCACCCACTCCATTTCTATACTAGAAAATCCTACCGCCTGATTTTACTGGACTTAGGATCAGTTATCTACTTTCTCATTCACAAATGCTATCTCTGTGAGATGTAAACTTTACTGTTGTATAGTAAATTTGATATTGGTAAATGATCATGTCAAGAAAAACTAACTACAATCAAGCAGGATTGGTCCAACAGATTGTATATGTTCAGCAAGTTTACCCCATTCACTAGGTATTATGCCCATTGCAACAAGTTTAAGAAATGTTCCTGACCCAACTAGCAGCTGAAAGAGTCAGATGCAAACACTTGCACCCAACCAATGTCTTGAAGCAGTTGAACACTATTGTTGAATTAACTAAGTTTAAAAGATGGTGAAGAGGAGGGCAGCCCTGTAGAAGGACCAACAGTCTCAATTAACTTGCTCCCCCAAGATGTCTAAAATTCTGGACAACCAAGGAGACAAAATATGCCTGCTGATATGAGGCCTCAAGCACACATACAGAGGAGGATTGCTGGGTGTGTGTTCCATCTGAATAGATGCACCTAATTTTCAAGAGAATGGAAGTTCCAGGGGGTTTAGATTTCTGGTAGTTTAGAGGTGAGGTGTGGAGACATTTTTGTGGAGAGTATGAGGTGTGAAGGAGGTATGGGATGTGGAACAATTGGAGGGTAGATAGGGTGGGGAATAAAATCTGGACTGTAAATAGAAATAATTATAAAGAAAGAAAAAAAAGACAAAAGTTATTGCAATTGCACTGAATTGTGGAATATTAGTGGAGAGTGGTGTGTTCAAGGGTTTTATTTCCTTTTCTCTATAAAAATGCATTCATGGAAAGCAAGTATTAAGATTTTTAAGGATCCAGGACTATTTTGGAAACTGTTCAGAGAATGTTCTGCCAATGCTGAATATCTGAGTTCTGTTCCTCTATCGTCGTCTGCTATTTCATAACTGTTTTTGTGTCCCTTAAACTGCAGTTTGAGTATCAAGACGTTCTTTGCAAACATGACATCTTCAATCCAGTTTCAATGAGTAAAATGTGGATTTTAATGCAGGATGTATTCCTTAAAGGGATGTTTCTGTGGAGACTAACATGAAGAGACATTTTTTTTTAAATGATGATGCATTTTAGACCAAATTCTCATGCTGTTGATGGATGAATGTGAAGGATTTAGTGTAGCTGCAAACATACACTTATCTTTTTGGAAATGTTATTTTCTAGGATGTAGTAAAATCAAAATGTTGCCTCCATTTTCATCTATTTAGAATTTTCGGAGTCCAGGACCTCAATCTGATCCGGAAAATGAGGCCAGATTATCATAAAAATTGAATACACGATAATATCAGTTTTAACATTTTCTTTCCTAACAAAATGATAATTGCTTGTTGACATATTTACAAACTTTCTTTATTTTATTCTGTTTTTGTTTACATTCCTTTATCATATTTTTACAGTGGAGTAGTTATCCCAGTCTCAGCCTGCACCCTGACTTCCTCATCACATACCTCTGCCCTCATCAGCAATAGGATATCCACACATCCCAACCCCCACATATTCCCAATGCCTAGGACCTCAACTTTCTTTGGTGTTTAGGTGTATCTTCTTCCATTGAGGCCAGGTCAGGCAATCCTTTCTGTATATGTGTCAGGGTCTCATATCCGCTGGTGTATGCTGCCTAGTTAGTGGCATATTATCTAAGAGATCTTAGTTGTCCAGAGTAGCTGACAGTGATGTTAGTCATTCTATTGGTCACACTCCTCAGCTTCTTCCAACTAGCTCCTTATTTCAAAAACAGGGTTCCCCAAATTCTGTCAATTGTTGGATAAGATATGTGTATATTTGAAAGCAGAAAAAAAAAAAGAATGATTTCACCTTAGAATACAGAGCCATATTTTGGAGAACACTGAAAAAAACAGAGAGTATTCTCTCATGAATATGTTCCTACTGGAAATAAGAAAAAGTGTTCTTATTTCATATTTGTTGATTCTTTAGGTTGATTTTTTTCTCTGATACTTTTATTTATAGCCCTATTTGACCTGGGACTAAATTTCTATGCAAGGTCATAGATTCAATTGCCAAATCCAATTTAATTGGAAAATAGCAGGACAGAAATCTTCATGAAAAAAAAATGATGAATAACATTGAAATAAAAATTTGAGAACTTTATTTCTTCCAAAGGAAAAACGAAAGTAAATGAGTAAAGATTTTATGGAGAATGTACATTAGATTGGTGAATAAATATTTCTAGACATCACTGGATGAATAAATGTGAATTATTCCAAAACAAGATAAATGCAGTGTAAGTCAATAATTTAAAGAGATGTACCAAATTAATATTTGACAGTATTCCTGAGCTATGTGTTCAGATATCTGACTTCTATCTGACACCATGGATAGAATTCAAGTCTGGTCTTATTTCAATGATGTAGATCTTGGGTGTAAAGATGCATCCAAGCATCACTGCACTGGATGCCAAGATTGAGAAGACCTCTACAGCAGCCATGACCATGCCCTTAGTCCTATGTGAGTCATGGAGGAAGGTGACATAAACACTGCCGAATCCTAGCACGACAAAGGTCAGGAACTTGGCTTCATTAAATGTTTCAGGAAAATTCTTTGCCACGAAATCCACAGTGAAGCTTCCAAGGGCAAGGCAGGTCAAGTATCCCAAAATTCAGTAGAATGCAGTAACTGAACCCTTGTTGCACAAAATGATTATCATTATCATCAATATCAACAAATATCAATATCAACAAAAGAAGGAGAAACTGAGAGCCAGATTGCCCACAGAATACATTGATATGGAACATATCAGAAGGATGTATTTCATTGAACCTGATAAAAGGAGGTTCCTGAAACCTCTTCCAGGTTCTGTGATTATGAAAGCCAAACTACAATGATTGTTTTGGCAAGCAATGTGGAAACAGACACCATGAATACAATTCCAAAAGTGATTTGTTGTAAGGCTACATTTTTTTTTTCTGTTAGGAAGACCAATGAAGAAAAAGGAGCATGAGAAAATGGAACATGAGTGACATGAGTAGCTGATGAGAAATGTGGAAAGACATAGAAGGAAGGACAGGAAGAAAGTTAGAGAGTAAGAAAGGTTAAAGCTTAGAGAAAGAGGTGAAAGCTTAGAGAGAGTAAGGATTGTAAAAGTTGAGAGAGAGAGAGAGAGAGAGAGAGACAGAGAGAGAGAGAGACAGAGACAGAGAGAGAGAGAGAGGGAGGGAGGGAGGGAGGGAGGGAGAGAGGGAGGGAGCGAGAGAGAGAGAGAGAGAGAAAAGAGAGACAGAGAGAAAGAGAGAAAGAGAGAAATAGGGAGACACTGAGGTAGGGCCAAGTAGCCTCTCATATATTGGGCTTGCTATCTTGCTGTTGCTAGGTAACTGGAAGGAATCTAACCTGAAGATCAGAAGCTTTGGTCATTTTGTATATAACTTCTAGCCATTACCCTATCCTGAGCAGGGGTGCCTGTGGGTTGGGTAAATTCACCAGGGGCCAGTGTTCCAGAAGTACTGAGGAAATGCCTTCCTTCCCATGTAGGTGAAAATTACGACCCATTAGGTTTCATCAGGTTTAAGGACTTCAGCATGACTGGAGACCAGGCATTTGGTACATAGCCCAATGCCCCAAGCTCAATGATCAAATTTAACTCTAGCATCCAGAGTTTGTGGTTTCTCAGCAAAACAACAGCACAGACGATGTGAGTTTGAAACTCTGGAGACTTCCACCATATGAAATCAAGGCATGGAGGTTGGGTTTGGTAAAATGATCTAGAAGAAATCTGTAAAACAGTGAAAGGACAATTGAAAAGACTCATATGGAAAAGATCAGCAACAGGGAATGCCTCAGGAGACCATCCTTGTATTCATAGCTTCTCAAGACAAAATTCAAATGACCAATAGTACTGGAGGAGAGTCTGTGAATGCATCAGGGAGGGGAGAGTAAGTGTTAGGAGGGAGGGTGAGATAGAGAAAAAAGTAGAAGGAGAAAAAGAAAGAGAACGAGAAGGGAAAGTAGAAGGAGAAGAATATGGAGAGGGAGAACAGAAGAAGGAAGGGAAGAGGAAGGGGTGGAGCAGGATGACAAGGAGAAAGAGATGGAAGAAGAACAAAAAAAGAAGAGGAAAATGAAAAAGAAGGAGCAGGAGGGGAGGAGAAGGAGAAAAGGAGAAGGTGAAATAAGGAGGAGAGAAGGAGAGAATAAGAAGGAGAGAGGAGGAAGAGATGGGGAAGGAGAAGAAGTAGAAGAAGATGTGGAAGAAGAACTAAAAGAAGAAAGAGGGAGAGGAGAAAAAGATTGAGAAGGAAGAAGAAAGAAGGAGAAGAAAGAAGAAAGAAGAAAGAAAAGTAGAAAAAAAAGAAGAAAGAGGAGGAAGAGGAGGAGGAAGAGGAGGAGAAAAGAGAAGGAGAAGGCAAAGAAGGAGAAGAAGTAGAAGGAGGAGAAGGAGAACATGGAGAAGAAATGAGAAGAGATGAGAGGTATAGTTAGGCAGACACAGACAGAGAAACACAGACACACAGAGAGAGTCGTGCACATAAACATTCACACAGAGACACACAAGTAGGCACAGAGACAGAGAAAAATATACATATAAAGAGAGACATGCACAGAGACATTCACAGAGATACACACATTTACACAACTTAATTAAGAAGTATTTACAAAAATATATCTATGAAATTACAAGGATATTAAGTACTAAATTATGTGAGCATTGAGGAGGAATGAGATCCAAACAAATTTTGCAAGTCCTGCAACATTCTGCATGCTTCCACACAGCTTTAGCTGTGGGAGTATCAGTTATAGGGCTGTAACTTTTGTTTTTTTCATTTATAATTTACTGTGAATCTCCTTTCTCCACCATTCAATATGGTCAGTAGTTTCCATGTCGAATGACTTTCCAATGCATGGCATCTAGTGAGAAAGAGAAAACAATTTAAAAAAAAAAAGAGTCTCTATGCTGGAGCCAACTGTACAAACAATTTGTAGTTATTCTCCAAATGCAGGGCTCAAAGAACTCAGAGGCTCCTCTAGCTTTTACACAGATCTTAAGTTTGGTCCCCCAGCATCACTGGGAACCTATTGACAATTCTCACTCAGGTCATAAAGCTATGGAGCATTCCAATGTATTGAGTTCCAGAGAAAAAGCCATTTGGAAGCTTATCTCTCTAAAAGTGAAGATTGCGCTGAAAATTATGAAAAGTGAGAATAATTTTAAATATGAAAAAACATTCCACACACACACATTAAAATAATACATGTAGACAAAATTGACAGCAATCTATATGACACAATACCCACATACACGAGAGGGGAAGGGGCAGGGGGAGAGGTGGAGAGACATATGTATACTTACAATACTTTTTTTTTTTTAGTCAAGTTGTCAAAACTGACACAATCAATGTACAGGAAGAGATGTATATGGCAAACACTGGGGACAGACTGTCATGATAAGGACAGCATAGGAGGAAACAACAAGTTGATCTGTGGCATTGAGAGCCTGAATGGGCCCTTCTACATTTGGTTGGATTTAGAATCCAAGATTTAGTTCAGAACCAGCCAGCTCCCTCCTTGTCCCAGTGATCCACTTTTGCTGGGGCACAGTCACAAAGGTTCCACAACATTTCTAGACAGTTTTCCCAGTTTTAGACAACTGGGACTGTGGGAGATATAAACCCCCCCATCTTAATTAAACTAAGCCACACAAATGCAAAATATTTTTGAAAACAGTTTAATTTCAATTTTGGAAAGAGAACAGAGAGCTCTACAATGATATGGACTGAATTAGTCTTTAGGTTCCATTGTGCACCCTAAATTAAATATAGTGTAAAAGATTCTGTTTTCTATGTAGCAAGTGAGGGCTGAAAACAACACACTAATGGAGATAAAATGCAAAAAACTGGGATATACAGTAACAATTCAAAATGACACTGTGAAAAACAATGTATTTATACATGTTAACTGTCCTATTGACCACAGTGTCATTCATCATTGTGTTAGGGCATCCAATCTAGTGATTAATCATCAGGGTTTGACAGTAAAATCTTTAGGCTCAATACACCAGACATTAGCTGGAAAATGATTTACAAGAATGTAATGACCTTTGGTGTCTTCTCTGTGAATCTGTTGTATGGATGCCCTGTCGTTGGTTGTTTTAGTTGTTAGTGTTGTTTTAAAATAGAAATATTGAATGCAAAAGCAAGTTGCAGGAGCCCAAAATGTCTTTGCATCCTCTCTTTCTCCTTCCCATAACTTTCTAATTTTCCCAATCCCCACATTCATTCAAAATACAGAATTTCAAAAAATAAAGAAACTCATTCATCATCTTTACTTTGTGCTTGCATGCTGGTTGCAATTATCTTGTAAGCATTAAAAATCAGGCTAACATACTGCCTATGTTCAATAGGGTTTCATTGATGTGAAGCTACATCATGACTCAAGAAACACTTATAGGGAAAATTTAATTGAGGTTGTCTTACAGTTTCAGAGGGTCAGTATATTATTATCTTGATAGGAAGAATGGCAGCATCCAGGAAGAGTCGGTGCTGGGGAAGGAACTAATTGGTCTATATCTTAGTCTGAAGGCAACCAGGAGGAAGTTTGTGGCCATAGGTAGCAAGGAAGAGGATCGATTTTCGTCACTGAGCAGAGATTGTGCACTACATAAAAGCAAGCCTACACAATGATACACTTCCTCAAACAAGCCAACACCTTGTAATAGTGCCACATCCCATGGGCAAAAGATATTCTAATCAACACACTGCATCATAGGAAAATGGTAGAGAGACATAAAGAAAGATACTGCATGATTGCATTCCTCTAGTCACAAGTGCTACATACCTACACGTTAATATGCACACACACACACACACACACACACACACACACACACACACATAAACACACACACACACACACATAAACACACACACACACACACACACACACACACACATGCCTATCTGATATGCATAATAATAATGTGCAGTCTCGGGTTCTGTGCGATTGGATTGGACCAGGTGCTGTGTTCCACTCACCAGAGGTCTTAGGATCCCGTGGTGGATCCTGTGTGTGTCCTTGGGGGTGTCCAGAGACACCCCTGGCAAGGGACCACGGTGTTCCCTTGATGTACTTCTGTTGTCCAATTGCTCTGGCTAGGATTTCAAGTGCTATATTGAACAGATAGGAAGAAAGTGGACAGTCTTGTCTAGTCCCTGATTTTAGTCGGATTGGTTTTAGTTTCTCTCCATTTAGTTTGATGTTGACTACTGGTTTGCTATATATTGCTTTTATTATGTTTAAGTATGGGCCTTGAATTCCTGATCTTTCCTTGATTTTTATCATGAATGGGTGTTGGATTTGTTTAAATGATTTCTCAGCATATAACGAGATGATTATGTGGTTTTTGTTTTTGAGTTTCTTATGTAGTGGATTACGTTGATGTGTTTCCTTATATTAAACCATCCCTAAATCCCTAGGATGAAGCCTACTTGATCATTATTGATGATTTTTGTGATATGTTCTTGGATTCAGTTTGCATGGACTTTATTAAATATTTTTGCATCGATATTCATAAGGGAAATTGGTCTGAAGTCTTCTATTTTGTTGGGAATTTATGTGGTTTAGTTATCAGAGTAATTGTGGCTTCTATAGAATTAATTGAATAGAGTACCTTCAGTTTCTATTTTATGGAATAGTTTCGGGACAGTTGGAATTAGTTCTTTTTTGAAGGTCTGATAGAACTCTGCAATAAACCCATGTGGGCTGTCCTGGGCATTATTTGGTTGGGAGATTATTAGTGACTGCTTCTATTTCTTTAGGGGGTATGGGGCTGTTTAGATCTTTATTCTGATCTGGATTTAACTTTGGTATCTGATTTCTGTCTAGAAAATTGTCCATTTTGTTCAAGTTTTCCAGTTTTGTTTAGTATAGCCTTTTGTAGTAGTATCTGATGATGCCTAGGTTTTCCACAAGTTCTGGTCTTATGTCTCCCTTTTCATTTCTAATCTTGTTATTTAGGATAATATCCCTGTGCCCTGTAGTTCGTCTTGCTAAGAGTTTATCTATCTTGATACTATTTTCAAAGAACAGGCTCCTGGTTTGGTTGATACTTTGAATAGTTCTTTTTGTTCCCACTGGTTGATTCCAGCCCCGAGTTTGATTATTTTCTGCTATCTACTCCCCCTTGTATATTTGCCTCCTTTTGTTCTAGAGCTTTTAGGTGTGCTGTCAAGCTCTTAGTGTGTGCTCTGTCTGGTTTTTTTTTGTGGTGGTATTCAGAGCTGTTGGTTTTCTTTGTGGGACTACATTCATTGTGTCCCATAAGTTTGTGTATATTGTCCCTTCATTTTCATTAAACTCTAAAAAGTGTTTAAGTTCTTCTTTATTTCTTCCTTGACCAAGTTATCATTGAGTAGAGTGTTGTTCAGTTTTCACGTGAATGTTGGCTTTCTATTATTTATGTTGTTATTGAAGATCAGCCTTCTTCCATGGTGATGTGATAGGGTGTATGGGATACTTTCAATATTTTTTTGAGTCCTGTTTTGTGACTGATTATATGTTCTATTGTGGAGAAGATACCATGGTGTTTTGAGAAGAAGTTATATCCTTTTGTTTTAGGGTAAATGTTCTGTAGATATCTATTAAATCCATTTGTTTCATAACTTCTATTATCTTCAATGTATCTCTGTTTAGAGTCTATTTCCAGGATCTTTCTATTGATAAGAGTGGGTTATTGAAGTTTCCCACTATTATGGTGTGCAGTGCAATGAGTGATTTGAGCTTTACTAATGTTTCTTTAATGAATGTGGATGCCTTTGCATTTGGAGCATAGATATTCAGAATAGAGGGTTCATCTTGGAAGATTTTACCTTTCATGAGCATTAATTGTCCCTCTTGTCTTTTTTGATATCTTTGGGTTGGAAATTGATTTTATTCTATATTAGAATGGCTACTCCATCTTATTTCTTCAGACCATTTGCTTGGAAAATTGTTTTCCAGCCTTTTACTATGAGGTAGATTCTGGTTTTTTACCTGAGGTGGGTTTCTTTTATGCAGCAAATTGTTGTGTATTGTTTATATAGCCAGTCTGTTTGTCTATTTGTTTTTATTGGTGAATTGATTCCACATTAAGGCAACTTCAGACCAACTTCTCTTATGTATATCAATGCAAAAATACTCAATAAAATTCTCCCCAAACTAAAAGGGCTATTAGGTTCTTTACTGAGAGTCAAAACTGCAATGAGAACTTCCAGTTTTCCAAATGTCTCTGACTAATTGCTCTTTGATAGTAACTAGGCTTTCTCCTACTCAGAGCACATTACAAGAGGTTGTATAACAATTAACCAAAGGTCATCAGAAGGGAACTAATGATTTATTATAGGTTCTAGGGTAAAAGATAAAATATTGATTGGGTTTACCTACACAAAACTTCACTAACATCTTAGTTATGGTTTGATACCTTCAGTGAACCTGTTGATCTGAGACAGTTGTTGAACTTTGTAGCATGTGGTCATGTATTCTGAAATATGTATAAGTGCTGAGGACAAAGAGACGAGGAACATCTAGAGAAAAGATTTTTTTTTTGCCTTTCTCCACTTAGACTATTTTTTTTTCCTTTTGCCCACTTAGAAGAATTTTTCCCTTTCCCCACTTAGGATCTTTCTGCTTTTCCCCTTATATAACTTTCATAGGAAATTTTTTATAACTTAGTAATAACTTCTATAATCACTTCTCTAAATTCCTTCTCTTCCAGTGACATCTGGTTAGTAGGCTCAAAATTAGAGCCCAGCAATTCCTGCTGAGCTAGAAAAAAGGCTGCATTGCTTAATCCTCCTCTTAGGCTACAGGTGTTAATCACCTAAGCCAGCCTACCCTCAGAAAGACAAAGTACTTTTTAGAAGTTATCATCAGCATTTCAGTACAATGAGAGAGCTAGAAAGCCCTGGGACACTTAGATTTTAAAGGCATTGCCAGGGTCCTACTCTGTGACTCCACTGCTATCCTGGCTCAGAGCAATCCTGGACCTCAAACTCTACTATAGAGAAGAAGTGATTAAAAAAAAAAAAAAACTACATGGTATTGATACAGAGACTGACAGATGAATCAGTGGACTAGAACTGAAGATCCAGAAAGAAAACCAAATAATTATGGACCCTAGATTTTTGACAAAGAACCAAAAAAAAAAAAAAAAAAAAAAAAAAAAAAAAAAAAAAACGATGGAAAAAAGAAAGGATTTTCAATAAATGGTGATGTTCTAATTTGCAGTCTGTATGTTGAAAAATAAAAATAAATCCATACTTATCACCTTGCACAAAGCTCAGTTTCAAATTGAACACGATTATCAACATAAAATATGATACACTGAATCTAATAGAAGATAAACTCATTGACACAGAGAGGGAAATGTCCTAAACACATATCCCATGGTTCATGCTCTAAGATCAACAATTCATAAATGTAAAATAATAAACTATTTTAGATCATCTCCCCATTAATGTAACAATCACTGTAGTCATCAAATGGTTTCCATGTAAGATTTGAGGCAATTACCATATTAACCATTTTTTTTTAATTTGGTTGGTTAATTGTTTGGGGGGTATTCAATTTGAAATGAACAGGAGATCATTTCCTGCCTGCGAACAACGTGGAGGGAGTCAGTTCAGGAAACAGATAGCTACTACAGATAATAAATAAATAAATACTCCAAATGAAGGCAATTTTTAAACCTTTCATAGCATGGCAAAAAACACTTTAGTCATTTACAGACCAAAAGCTAGAACCTCTTTGTAGTGTGGGCATTGGGCTTAGCAGCCTAGTCTCAGTATACAAACATACTTGGAAATTATCATAAAAAAATACACTGAATAGTTTGTCTTTAGATCTTTAAAAACCTCAGAAATACTTATCAAAATAAAAGACTATAATAAATTCAACAGAATAAGTTTCATTTTCTTTCAACAAAAATTTAGGCTTTTTATAATAATAAATATTTGTTATGAGTAATTCTAGCTCATTTGGTCATAAATATATATGTTTTTAGGAAAATAATTCTAAAAACTTAAAATTTATGTTTTGTATTATTATGTATAACATTGGCAAATTAGATAAGACATGCTCATTCATGTTAAACTCATAAATCTACTCCTATTTATTGAATCTTTTAAAAATCAGAAACCTCCCTAGGCAAGATCTTAAACTAATGTTCCCACTTATGCCATGACATTTTTAGCAGATATTTAAATGTATTAACTGATCTACTAATGAGTAGAAATCTGAAAGACCAGAATCTCTGTTACCTTTCACATAATGATTCTATTCAATGTAAACTATGACTACAATTAGAAAAATACCCAAATCCTAAAGTCAAATCCTCACCTCTTTTATCAGTCATAGAAAATATTTTAATAGCTATGGTACTGTAATCTGTAATCCCAGCACTTGGCAGTTGAATGAAGGAGGATCAAGGCCTTTGACTGTCCATAGCTACATAGCGAGTTTGAGGTCAGCATGAGTAATGTAGGACTGTCTCAAATAAACCTGTCCCCTACAAATCAAACAGAAATCTAATGTTAGTATAAAGATATAAAAAAGTAAATATTTCTGTCACTTCAGTAGGAAAATGTTGACCAGAAATACTAAAATAAATGTACAATTGCAATTTTTTACTATATTTTTGAAGGGAAGACTATTGAAATCTGGATATCCATAGAGTTCCCTGTTTAGAACATTATCCTGACAGCATATAGCCCAGAACTGGTAAGAAGCAAGGCTTGGAGAATCACAGGAGTTGCCTTGCCCAGACTTTAGAGATGGCAGCAAATAACTGTAAGTATCACCTGTTTTTTTAGACTGAGGAAGTTCAATTGATGATGACATGTTCCAAATAATAATAGAAAAACAAACAAACAAACAAATAAAAAACTATTATTTCTGCTTTAGATCTTGGCAGTGCCATTCTAGCCCCATCGTTTGACAAAAGCACAACACAGCTCAGAAAATTGTTTTGATGACATCAACAATTGTCAGACTTAAAATTTATCAATGTGCTTCAAACATCTCTCATCGTCTGGGGTTATACATGATGGTATTTATGAGACCTCTAAATGATCCTTAGGGTTAGGAGCATTGTGTGTAGAGTTGGGAGTGGATATATAGACTGGAGAGATAAAATGGGAAGCATGGTGATCCTTGGATTGCCTGTGCCACATACCTTTGCAGTTGTGCTAATAGATTCAGTGCAGATTGCCAATACCTTCTATGAGCACTACCCTAGCACACAGTACAGTGCTTTCTATTCTTTTTCCGGGCTTTTGCCTGTGAGAGGGAATGTAGCTTGGAAACTACTGGTTGATGTGTGGAAGATAAAAATCATTGGATCGGTTCAAAGCTATGGGAGCTGCCAGTTAATAGGCTAAGCTTCAGACTACATCCTTCCAATGGATAACTAGGGTCCAGTCTAGATGAATTTCTGGATCCCCAGGATACATGAATAGCATGCAGTATTCTAGAGTAGTATCCAGCTTAATGATACTTCTGTTGCTCTTGTGTCTTTCCCTCTTCTGTATCCCCCAAGTTCATTCCGCTTTCTTGGCATGACTCACAAATGAGCATTGTGTATTAACCTGTGATATATGAGAGGAGTTGTCTGAATAGAGATGAAATATTGAGTCATGGCAAACAAAACTGTGGAAATGGAAACCATCCAGGGGCAAATGTTGTAAAATTAACATAGTCTGTGAAAGAAAAATGCTTTTGCTTTCAGAAGGAGAGTGAATGGAGTTTTTCACTAAGCTGGAAGGGGGCTAATAAAGACCTTTTTTAACTGGAGAATTTAATAAGAATTAACCAAAACCCAGGTGCAATTATTCTTACAGGAGTGAACTGGATAGATGGGTAGAGTTTGGCTAGTATAAGATACTTGATTTAATGACTTTTGAGGTCCTTTTTCGAAATCATGATCAATAAATTCTGCCCTCTGTGACATTTCTACTATATTTGTTTGAAAGATGAATGAACTAGGATACATAGATATAACTTTATATTATAGTTCTTGAACTTTCATGATGTGACAATTAAATCTGTATGATCAGGACATATTGTAGAGCTCTGCATTAGGCACACATAATCTATAGCTCCTGGGGACATACACGCAAATGAACAAACATGACTTTATAGTGTTTCTTGTTTTCAGAATGGAATACATTTTATAAATAATCTAAAAGCAATAGGTTCAGTTTCTATGTTCTTAGAGATAGAACCTTAAAGACCGTAAAAACTCTAAAAAATAAAAAAGAAAAAAGAAGAGAAAAGAAAATAAACTTGAAGCTTTAAATAAACAACAAAAACCCTAAAAACAAACAAACAAACAATAAAAAAACATAATTTTTTTTGAAAAAATAAAACTAAAAGAACCTAAAACCCTAAAAAAACAAACAAACAAACAAAAAAAAAATCTAGATATCTACAAAGACCCAAAAAAACAAAAAATCATTACCACAAACAAACAAACAAACAAGGAAAGAACAATAAAAACACTAAGCCTTAAAAAAAAAATCTCGCCAAATACACTGAGAACAACCCTAAAATCATTTAAAAAAACGTAAAAAAAAACCCTAAAACAATAAAGCAAAACCTGAAACCTTAAAAACGCTAAAATTATTAAACAAACACTAAATGACCGAAAAAAGCTATTTTTTTAATCTTAATAAACATTTTTAAAACCCTACAATTCTATAAATAAGAAAACACAAGAACTCTAAAGAGACCCTAAAAAAATTATAAAACCCTAAAAAAAAAATCCAAAACTCTACAAGTCTAGATCCCTAATGAGACAATAAAAAAAAAAATTAAAAAAAAAAAAAGATAATGAAAAGATACAAAACCACCACCCCAACAACTACAAATTCTTCTGCCTTAAAAAATCGCCAAAAACACTGGAAAAGAAAATCATTTTACAAACCTTATTAAAAAAATGCTTAAAACAAATTTTAAAAATTCCTTAATTAAATTAAAAAACAAAACAAAACTAAAAAATAAAGAAAAACCCTAAAATTCTAAAACAATCTCAACAACAGTAAAAAGACCCAAAAGAACTGTAAAACCCTAAAAAAAGTTTTTTTAAAAAGTTCTAAAAACACATCAAAACTCTGAAACTCAAAAAAAAAAAAAACTTGAAAACCCGCTTAAAAAAGCAAAACAACAAAAACAAACAAATAAACAAACAAAAAACAACAACAACAAAACACCTAAAAAAAAAAAAACCCTGAAACACTAACTAAAATCCTGAGACTATAAAAACAACCCTACCCCCCCAAAAGGCTTACAAAACCCTGAAACATTAACTAAATTCCTAAGATACAAAAATAATCCTAAACCCATAAAAAAAAGCAAACACACACACAAGAAAACAAAAAACCCTTACAAAATTCTAAAACCCTATAAAACACTAAAAGTATAAAAAGAAACAAAAACAAAACAAAACAAAACAACAAGAAGATCAAAAACACACAAAAAACTACAATTATCCTAAAATTATTCATAAACCCTAAAAAGCCCTAAAACCCTGAAATACCTTAAATTTCTAGGAGAAATCAAGATCTAAAATAAATAAATAAATACATAAATAAACACATAAATAAATACATAAATAAACAAACAAACCTCAACCCTACCAAAAACAAACAAACAAACAAACAAACAAACAAAAAACTTGTAAGGACAAAACAACCTCCCAAATTTAAAACCATTAAAACCCTAAAACTCTAAATAACCCAAAGGGCTTTACCCTCCTGCACCCCCCCCAAAAAAAAAAAACCCGAAAACTGTAAAATACTAAAAAGCCCGAAAAAAAAGCCTAAAACATTAGAAGAAGTAAATAGAAAAAAAAATCTAGAATCTTTAAACAAATACTGAAATAGTCCTAAAATCAAAAAAAAAAGAAAAGAAAAAAAAGAAAAGAAAAGAAAAGAAAAAGAAAAGAAAAAGAAAAAGAAAATTCTGAAAACACACCTATCAGCTACGCAGTCATTCAACTTACATATTTTAGCCTGCTTCTGAGTGCTGGTTTTAAAGGGGAATAAAACTATACTTGACTCCTTTTTGTTTGTATAATTGTTTTCTAAAAGATTTTTTTTCTCTTTGGGTGAGTATATGTGTGTGTGTGTGTGTGTGTGTGTGTGTGTGTGTGTGTGTGTGTGTGTGTGTGTGTGCGTGTGTGTGTTTCTGTGTGTGTGTGTGTTGTCCAAAGAGGTCATCAGATCGTCTAGAACTAGAATTGCAGGTGGTTGTGAACAACCATGTGGGTGTTAGAAATTGAACCCTGGTCCTGTGCAAAAGCAATCAGTGGGCCTAAGCAGTGAGCTATCTCCTCAGTCCTTTCTGCTTGCTCTAATCTCTACTTCACTATTCATCTTGCCCAAATATGTCTTTAATTCTTACTTCTTCTGTCTTTTTTTCTGTGATGAATTCTTGTTTGCTTTTCTCTTGCTTCTCCAATTACAGCACCAAGATTCTGCATTTCCTTTTGTTTTGGAAGATTCTCAAGGAATCCTAAATCCAGATTTTAGGGCAGTTATTTAAAATTCTTGCTGGTGATTCTGACAATGGTTTCCTCATTTTTTAAAAAATTAGGTATTTTTTCATTTACATTTCCAATACTATCTCAAAAGTCCCCACATACCCACCTCAACCACACCCCTACCACCACCACCACATCTTGTCCCTGGCATACCCCTGAATTAAGGCATATAAAGTTTGCAAGACTGATGGGGCTCTCTTTCCAATGATAACCAACTAGTCCATCTTCTGATACAACTGCAGCTAGAAACATGAGCTCTGATATGCTGCTAGAAAAATGAGCTCTGGGGGGTTTCTTTAGTTCATATTGTTGTTCCACTTATGGGATTGCAGACCCCTTTAGCTCCTTGGGTACCTTCTCTACCTCCTCCATTTCGGTCCCTGTGATTCATCCAATAGCTGACTGTGAGCATCCACTTCTGTGTTTGCTAGGCCATGGCAAAGCCTCACAAGAGACAGCTAAATCTGGGTCCTTCCAGCAAAATCTTGCCAGTGTATACAATGGTGTCAGTGTTTGGAGGCTGCTTATGGATGGATTAGTGGATTGAAAACCACTAATTTGGACACAATGGGGCTACTGCTGCCAATGTAGACTGTTTATCCAGTGTTGCTGGTCAGAAATCTCCGTTCTTTGAAGGCAATGTGTTTTCCCAGAACAGGCTTCTTCTGAGTCCCCAAACTTCTGTCAACACCTGTTCACATTGATGATGATCACTGATGTATCAAATGACCATACTTAGTAAATTAGAGTAATACAGTTTTCTTTTCCACCCTAGAAAGTGGGGATTCTAAAAATATGTGTACTAGCTAAAAGCAGTGATGGTGCTCTTCCTAGGGTTCCTTACATAGTGTCCTCCTTGGATGTTCCTCTCTGATCTATACTCACCATCTATGCAGCTTCCTCTCATGAACAGCACACATGATAACACTCAACACATCTGATCTTCAGTCAGCAGAAATATACTAATTATATTTCCCATATGGCCCAGTTGCTCATGATTCTGAGGCATAGTCATACATGTTGTATTGCCAAACAAAATGACACTAATTGTCTAGTATATAATGAAGCATATTTTGTATGACTCTTTTCAGGAGTCTGTATATTCAATGATGAACACACCATCAGCAAATGAGTGAATTCTTGTGAGATGATGTCATCACAGTGGGAACCAATGGGCTAGAAAGAGAAAAGAGAGAGCCAAACTCCCTTTCATAATTAAACCTTTTCTATAACAGCATTATTAAATTATTTTTATATGTAAGTCATATCCCTCCTGACCCATTCAATTTCTTCCAAATATATTCACACCTGGGGATTAATCTTCAGAAAATTATTCTTGGGAAACACATGTGATTATTTCAACATCTATAGTAGTGTGGGGGCATTATTCTCCCTACGTCATGTACACTTAATATCTTTAGATACCTCCTTCCCTGTGATAGCCTTGCAGCTCACTGAGTGACATGTGCATTTGATGATAAATGATACACAAACATTGAAGCACCTTACCATATCCTGTCACCCATATCATGTACAACATAGCAAGAACCACACCTGAGTTGAAAAATACAAATATATTTTATAGTGTCTTGAAGCTAAAATCCCCAAATTAATCAAAATATTATTTGGACTCTGTTATTTTATACCAGTGTTTTTTAAGTGTACAAGTCGCAGGCCTTTTCTGTGACCCTTTGCACAGGTTTATAGTGTCCTTTTACCATCTTCATCCTCCCCACTATCCTCCATTGGTATCAAATCTCCCCCTGCTGCTGCGCTTACTCTTCCAAAATACCTCCTATTTTTTAATGCCTCTTATTAAATTTATATTTTCACAATTGTCATTTTGAGTTTTACTTGTCTAACCTAATATATAGTATTTTAACGTTCCATCCATTTTTTTGAAAACAAAGCCCTGCACTAATACACATAGATGAGAAATATATTTCTCTCTCTCTCTCTCTCTCTCTCTCTCTCTCTCTCTCTCTCTCTCTCTCTCTCTTTCTCTCTGTCTCTCATTTTTAAGGCATTCATCCAGTAGTTGACATCTAAAATCACTCCATAGCATGTATGTTTCATACAGTGAGGCAATCAATATTGATGATATGGATATGTAGTGGTCCTTCTTAGATTTTTTTTTTTTGAACTTAAATCAACCTGGGAAGATAGAATCTCAGATAAAGATCCTCCATCACATTGGCCTGTGGCCACACCTTAAGGAATGATTTTTTTTTATGACTGTTGTTGAAGGATCTAGCTCTCTATGGATAGTGTCATATTCTATGAAGATGATGTACAGGGTGTGGTGGGGACCGTGGAATGTACTGAAAACGATTTTTTTTGAAGAACTGAAGATCTATGTGGCATGAACAATTAAAGTGTCCTCTAATTTGTAAGTAAATTTATACATACCTGTGTCCAGTATTCTGTCTACACATATTTCAAAACTAAAATTACCTCATCTATTTCATCCTGTTTTACTGCATTTAATCTCTGAAATTCCTTGTAATCAGAAGTGCTGGTAAATTTTAAAAACCTTTAAAATATGACTGGGAGATATCAGGTTTGTTTTAATTTTATCACAACTTTGTAAGCATGCCCAAGATCTATGTTTTCCTCTTACTTTCCAAAGAATCCATAATTCATGATTGCCATTGGTTTCAATATATGTCATTTAACCCTGTCAAATTCCAGGTTTGTTTGCATAAAAATAGTCCTCCTCTAACTGTGGGTTTTCATAAAGTGAAAATTGGTGTGCTATCCAGTGTGCTGCCTCAAAGAGTCTGGCAATATTTATGATAAGAAGCACAGCTTAAAGATAACCATGGGAAAGGTTGGAACATGAAAAATAACCACCATGGATGTTGTCAAGTCAGAAACCGAAGACTTTCTCAGAACGAAAATAAAAACAAAAACAAAACAAAACAAAACACAAACCAAACAAATAAATAAAAATCCAACAACCAAACAATAAAAACAATGCAAGGGTGAAATTCTTTGGCAGAATATTACTCAGATCATCTGGCCTTTCAGTTGGGATTTCATTTATTATTTCTAGGAGGCCATATGAAAAGGTAAATTCGAGATGCTGAACGTTTCTGAGTGTAACTAGGGAAGGAACCAGCCTGAGAGGGGTTCTATGATGTAAGCTGAACTAGGGTGATGTCACAGAGCACTGGCTGGAGGTTGCGCATCTATTCCAATTGGAGGCACTAGAATCCATTGAAGGTGAGTTCACTATCTTCACAGTGGTGTGTCAAAGCCAGGTCATTTTTTCCCACAGGCTTTTGGTGCCTGGTCTGTATCAGGAGACAGAATCTTGACAACTAGGATATTTTTCTATGGGTAAGTATATTTATGAAGTAATTAGGACCCTCATAGCTACAGAAAGCTAAAAATTTTCTCTCCTACAGAGAGTTACTGTACAATTTACTTTCTCCATGTTTATTAGCTAGGGAGATGAATGGTCTAGGTTAGTTTATCTCCTGAATTTATTATCCTTGCTAACCATATCTAGATCACAATTCCACTAAAATGCCAAATCTCCTCTTTGTCCAAGTGCATGTTAGAAGATATTAGTTCTAAATTGCTGATATTGCCTCAAATTGTTGAGTTGTTCTTGAGTTCACTGATGCAATGGCTTCATCAAATAATTCTGAAGCTGGGTCAGGAGAAACAATAAAGAAGGACAGTGGTGTGCTGTGTCCCTGGGAAGATATTTGTGAATGCAGGCACTTAGCTCAGACCTTACACGTACAAGAGAGTCATGGTGACCCTTCTGGCCCTTTTATTTTTTTTTCTCTTCTTCTTGATCATTGGGGGTAATAGTCATAGCACAACCTAAATTGACATAGAATTTCAAGGAGATGATCCTCATCAGAGACAAATTAACTCAGGGCTGAAGAAATAAATGTTGATCTGAGTATATTCTTCTGAGCTCTAGAGAATTACTTGTTAATTACACTATTTTTATTTCCTTGTTTTTTTGTTTCTTTGTTTCTTTGTTTGTTTGTTTGCCTGCTTGGTTAATTTTATTTGAGTTTCTGTATGTTTAGATTTGGCTGTCAGGAAACTCACTGTGTAGACCAGACTAGCCTTTATCTCACTAAGGTCTGCCTCACTCTGCCTCTTGAGTACTATGATTAAAGTTATGGGTCACCACCACTTCCTATTAACTTCTCCATTTGATTGTTTGTTTTGTTATTTTTTGTTTGAATTTCTCTTTTGTTTGTTTTTCGTTTGATTTTCGTCTGTTTTCTTTTACTTGTTGTTGTTGTTGTTGTTGTTGAGACAGGGTTCCTCTCTATAGCACTGGCTTCCGTGGAACTCACTTTGTAGACCAGGCTGGTCTCTAATTTAGAAATCTGCCTGTCCTTGCCTTCTGAGTTCTGGGATTAAATGCGTGTACCACCATGGCTGACTTATTAACTTCTTATTTTTATAAAATTAATTTTAGGAGCTCAAATCTGTTTAGCATAGTCTTCTTCACATGCTCAGAAGTTCTCGTAGAGAAGAGTCTTGGTCCAGCATTCACTCCCAACCCATAACCATTGCCCATCAGGAATTCATATATATGACAGAGGCAACAGCATTGTGTCTGGCGTAAACGGGCAAGATCTTCAGTCCCAGGCAATGGGCAAGTATGATATTTGAAGAGAATGGAAGCCACTTAGACAGTGTGATCTAGCACAACAGGTCTACAGCCAGGTAGAAGACAATACCTCTGAAGAGTCTGAGCATGACATCACTCAAGAAGAAGAGTAGGAGGAAGCCTTCTTCCCAGGCCCTGGGGAATATTGTTGGCTGCAGAATTTCTCACGGGTGGAAGGAAGGTAATGAGCCTGTCACCCATTGGAAGGCCATCATTCTAGGTCAACTGCCAACAAACCCTTCTCTTTATTTGGTGAAGTATGACGGAATTGACAGTGTCTACGGACAGGAGCTCCACAGCGATGAGAGGATTTTAAATCTTAAGGTCTTGCCTCCCAAAGTAGTTTTTCCTCAGGTGAGGGATGTCCACCTCGCCAGCGCCCTGGTTTGCAGAGAGGTACAACACAAATTTGAGGGGATAGATGGCTCTGAGGACAACTGGAGTGGGATGGTGCTAGCCCAGGTGCCATTCTTACAGGACTATTTTTACATTTCCTACAAGAAGGATCCGGTCCTCTACGTCTATCAGCTCCTGGATGACTACAAGGAAGGTAACCTCCACATCATTTCAGAGACCCCTCTGGCTGAGGCGAGATCAGGTGATGACAATGACTTCTTAATAGGTTCCTGGGTGCAGTACACCAGAGATGATGGATCCAAAAAGTTCGGAAAGGTTGTTTACAAAGTTCTAGCCAATTCTACTGTGTACTTTATCAAATTTCTTGGTGACCTACATATCTATGTCTATACTCTGGTGTCAAATATCACTTAAATTAAAAAAAATCACAAAGTACAGAAATGTAAACTTATAGGATTGAAAAAAATGTTTGTTTTCCTGTGTTGGGTACCTATGGGTCTTTGACAACCTCAGTATCTTTGTCAATAAAATTTGTTTTGTTCTAAAAATTAATACGTGTGACATGGCATGCTTTTAGTGAACACATTGTTGGAAGAGATGGACTATGGTGGAAAGAACATCAAAGCAAGATGAAAGTTGCAACTCAGGCTGTGAACAGTGCATACATCTAATATCACACAGGCTAAAATGGACAGGACTTAGATTCTGTGGTCTGCATAGTGAGCAAGGAATTGGAGATATGACTTAGAGGAGCAGGTATGGCAGCAAAAGATGGATTTTTAGGAAGAAGGGGAGAAAGACAGGACATAGATAGAATCTCTGGAATGAAGTCTGAGGGAGAAACAACAAGTTGGGGGAAAGAGTGATAGATAAAAGGAATGTGGCCTTGTTACACAAAGTGCAACCCAGAAAACTGATCCAAAGAGACTCAGAAATCAGACAAAATCAGGTTTCATTTGAATAATGAAACCAAATGAAACTTGTCTCTCATTTTAAGATTTATTATCTTTATTTATATGGGTGGGTAGTAGCTTGAGAGTATAGGTGACCACAGAGACATGAGTTGTCAGATCCCATGGAGCTGGCATTAAAGCTGATTGTTAACCATTGGATATGAATTCAAGAAAACAAATCCAGTTTTTTTGCGGTACAGTAGTGCTCTTGACAACATGGTCATCTCTCAATTCCCATTAAGATATCTTTTTAAGAAATCCAATATTAACATGCAGAAAAGAGACCAGGAAGAAGTTAAGAAAGATTAAATTGATGGTGACCTTTAAAAACAATAAAGGACACACAAAGGAGTAGAGGACACTGAGGAACAAAAATATTCTAAGATGAAGTTCTCAAAATGTGAAGCAGGAGACCCAGGAAGAATAGAAATTTTCTGCAAGTAGTTAAAATTGGACATATCCACATTAGGTTCTTTGGTTTCTTAACAAATAGCCAGCCGATCAGGTCAAATAGTAATTTAAAAGAGAAAATGAGTATACGGTGAGATAATATATGGTGGGGCATGGATCCTGAGTGCTTTCCCTGAGCACTCTTTGCCTGGGATGAATCCTGTGATCTTTTGGATGTCTCTGTGGAGTGCCCCAGATGACCATCAAAATGTTCCCCATGGCCTGTTCCCCTGGCTCTCCTCCAAACATCTGACTCCCAACATACCTATGTACCATTTCAGCCTGTCTATTCCCTGGAAATTCCAGTCTTAAATTTATGTGTGACCTCATTCTCATAAAACAGTGAAGGTGTACTCAATGCATATGTGCTGACCTCTTTTCTATGCCAGTTCTCATGGGTTTCAAACTCTATGAGGTTGCCCAATATGTTGGTCACTACTCCTGAGTAGCCCCTGTGCTTCATGGGGGTCTTACTGGGTCCCTTATGCACTCTGAGTGTTTCTTTTGTTTGTTTGGTTTTATTGTTGTTGTAGTTTTGTTTTTGTTTTTGTTTTCTTTGGTTTTTTTTTTGTTTTTGTTTTTGTTTTTGTATTGTTTTTTTTTTTGTTTGTTTTTTTTTTTGTTTTTAGTCAGGCTTGTCATGGACTCAATCATTTGTGTTTTTTCTCTAGAATAAGTTTAAATGCCAAATGACTTGAAAATACTCTCTATTGTTGATTAATTTTGGTATTTAAGAGAGTTTTTGTGCTAGCTGGATGTCTTAATTAGGGTTCCAATGCTGTGAAAAATCACTATGACTAAGGCAACTCATTAGAAACATTTCATTAGGGCTTTTCAACATTTCATTGCAGTTTCAAAGGTTCAGTCCACTATCATCAAGGAAGTAAACATGCAAGTGGCTGGGAATATGTGGTGGTGGAGAGGAAGCTTAGAGTCTTCTGCATGCAGGGATGGTGTCTTCCACACTGAGCAGAGCTTTAAAGCCTCACAGTGATATGCTTCCTCCAAAGAGGCTACACCTACACCTATAAGGCCACACCTCCTCGTAGTCCAACTACATTCAGAGTGCCATACTGGTTTCATAGAAACTTGACAAGATCTAGAGTCTTGAAAGAGGAGGAGCCTCAGTTGAGAAAATGCCTCTTTAAGATCAAGCTGTAAGGAATTTTCTTAATTGGTGGGAGAGGACCCAGTTCATTGTGGGTGGTGACACCCTTGTGGTGGTAGTCTTGTGCTCCTTATGGAAGCAAGACTTAAGAAGCATGTCAATAAGCATCACCACTCCATGGCCTATGCATGAGCTTCTGGATCCAAGAACCTGTGTTGTTTCAGTTTCTTTCCCAAATACTTTGATGATGAACAGCAATGTGAAATCTAAGCTGAATAAAACTTTTGCTATGGAAATAGCTCTTTGGACATGGTATGTCCTTACAACAATAGAAATTTTAAGTAAGACAATTTCTTAGAGAAACAAAATATCTAATAGTACCACTGTCACTTATCCTATAAGGACAAATAATGTGTAGGTGTTTTATTTTAATTTAAAGGTAAGATATTCTCATGTATATAATGACATGCAATTGTTCTAGTTTGCATCTTTCTCACACTGATGAATACTAACATCAAACATAACTTGGGAATATAAGGGTTATTAGCTTACATGTTACAGACTATTACCAAGGAAGGCAAAACAGGAACTTGAAGCATTACCAGGAAAGAGTGCTTATTGCTTGACCCTATCTTAGTCATTGTTCTATTGCTGTGAAGAGACATCATGGATAAAACAACTATTATGAAACAAAGCATTAACTGGGGGCTTGAATACACTTACAGAAGTTTAGTCCAACATCAAGTTAGTGACCGCAGCACTGGAGCAATAGAACTATTGATCTTTAGACAGAGACAGATATTCTGCCATTACATTGGTTTCTTGAAAACTCAAAGACCACCCTTATTGACACTACCACTTCCTCCAATGAAGGCACATCTTCTCTCATTCCTTCTAATCCTTAAACACACTGCCAATCCCTGGTGACTAAATATCCATATATATGAATCTATAGGGTATATTCTTATTCAAACCACCAAAAATCATGTGGCTTGATCAAATATTTTATTTTAAATACAGAGTAAAAGCCTCCCTTTTATAAATGACTACTGATGAGCTTACCCACAGTTGCCTACCCTCACACATCGACCATCAAGGAAGAAAATGTCCCATAGACTTACCCAAAAACCAAGTGAATAGAGACAATTCTTCAATTGTTCTCTCTCCTAAGGTGATGCTAGATTGTCAAGTTGGAGATAAAAAAAATCCCAGCACATTAAGGTTTATCCTGCTCCATAACCCACACAAACATTATTCATCCCAATCTCCTCCTTCTGACTAGGTATAGACCCACTTCCCTCCATGGCAGAAGTGAAGGGTAAGTACCTCCAACAGCAAGAATACTCAATAATAGGTGACAAGTAGTGAATATGTCTTATAGCCTCACAACACCTACATTCTAATGTGTGTTACACTTTCTGGGAGACACCCCAATCTGTCCAACTTCCTGCCAAGTCAGCTTTAACCAGAAAAAATTCTCATCAATTAATCCAATGACTTTTAATTGATTTATTTCTCCTGAGGGAATGGAGTGTTACCCCTTCATGGATGTATTGGTGTCTGATTCATAAGTAATAAAACCCACTACTATTAACAGCTAAATCACAGGTGCTATGACAAATAACAACTCACATGAGAAGCATCACATTTAGTTAAGCCTTTTAGAAGTTTTATTGGAGTTTTATTTATGTACTATATAAATCCATTGATTTATTTATTTTTAAGTGTGTAATTTAATGATTCTAAACACATCTCACCACTGTCATTTTTCACTCATTTTTCTGGTACTTCATATGATATTGAAATCTACTAAAATACAATAGTGAATTCAGAAAAAAGACCAGTGGTGTGGGTAGCAGCAAAGTTCTTGAGTCTCAAAGACAACAGATACCGTGGCTGAATATTCCAACTACAACAACTAGGTAACATTGGTTCTACACTTAGCATGCCGTTTCTAGAAAAAAAAATTAAAGAATTAAGCCATGTTTCCTCTGAACCTGACATGTTACTATCACAAATGAAAGAAGGATCCATGATCACATGAATATGAAAGGGGCATGAAGCAGCAAAATTGTTCAACTTATTGGCAGCTAGTCAGCATTAACACAAGAAGGGACAAAGACAATAAACAGCTTTGAAGACATGTCCAAATGACCACGTTCATTTACAAGTTTTTTACCCATTCCATGCACATTTATTGATTGATTAACTCATTGATTAAAGCCCTCAGGTTCCAATCACTTTTCAGAGAGCATATTGTACTACCTATGAACATTGTACTGTGGACCAAAGCCTTCATCAAAGACCCATGACTGACATTTCAAAACAATTTAACCACAGAATTCTTTATTTGAAACAAAGTGATAGGATCCATCTATCTCTTCAAGGATATCTCCGTTTTGTTCAAAAAGAACAAAAATGCAATGCAAGTTCAGGATATTGATCACCTATCCATGCATCTTAAACCCATAGGTTCTAGCCAGAATGTAAGGTCAGAAGTCTAAACTTCACCTATACTACAACTAACTCTGAAGATATCTAGCAATTTCCAGTTCCTTTCTGGTACTTACCCACACCAAGTCTGCATTAAGGAATATAGTCTAGTGTGAGATAGTGCCAGCAGTTAATTGCAAAATCCCACTCTGAGTTGAGTTGTATGTAAACTCAGACATCTGTAATATAGACACATATGCATATTCACAAATACTCACAGAAAGAGGCAAGAAGTAGAGGAGCTGAATCTTAGAAATCCTCAAGGAAGAGAATGAAAATCTTGTAAGGCACAGAGGTAAGAGAAAAACTGTGTCTTTCTGCACAAAATCAGGCCATTCTGTCTTCCATCACTGAACGGGAAGGCTCACTATCACTTATCGCTATCTGATAAGGTATAGACAGTTGATGAAGGATGAATAGTCAGTTTTCATCAAAGGTATTGACTTTGAAGGTGATAGATTGTTCATTCTCTACTGGAAGCCAGATGTCCAAGAGTTTATGGGAAACACAAATGATTTGAATGGGTTGTAACAAAGGGGAGAAGACGAGATATGAAGTTGGCAGGAGGAGTTAGGTGGGAATGGGCCAGGTTTTGTTCTGGGAGGAGTTACTAAAAGAATTGGAAAGTAAATTCCATCAAAATATAGTGTATGAAATTCTCAAGGAATTAAGGAAAGTAGTTCTTAATATACCATGTCTGTACTGAACACACACAGACCACTTATATTGCCATCTTCTAAATAACAAATTCTTATAGAGCAGTTTCATTACATTGAGGGCAAAAGTAATCCAGAGGTTATTTAAAATAAAGAAGAATCTGGGGAGATGTCCCAGGGGTAAAGCCAAGTGTTTGGTCAAACATTCACCTACAACACCAGTGCTTAGGAATTGGAGTGGCAGAGACAGAAGGATGACTGTGGCTTCCTGAATGTCAGCCTCACTCCTAGCTCAGCAAGAAACCCTGTCACAAGGGGAAAATTAGGGAGTGAAGTAGCAGAAAACAGTATACCCTTCCCTATCCTCTGCACTTACCTGTATATTTCTGTATGCATACACACATCAATATGATTACTGTATAAAAGAGGTTACTTTCCATAAATTATAGGCAAAAGCAATGTTGTTTTAACCTAGAGACCTGAAGACTTTTATATCATTAGGGTCCTGGAGAAACTCTCCAGATATAGAGGATTGATATATCTTCTTCCTGTGCTAAGGAAACCTCAGTTAAGTGTGTGTGTCAGTGACTTTAAACACCTTTCTTCCTCTAGATTCCTATTTATACCACAGAATGGTCTGTAAATAATGAAAATATGAAAATAAGACTTTTTCAGGGTGTTGCCTTTTTTTAAAATCATATTTATAATATTTTACTAAATCGATGGGAAATCTTCTGCTCCAAGGAACAATGGATTCAATCCTGTTGACTTCTGTTTTATCCCATTATGAATAGGAATTAATTATACATCAACATTTCTCACGATTTGAACTAAATCAGGAATAAGGGATATGTTTCCATGAAAATAAGTAATGCCAATATGGTTAATCAAGTAGAAATGTGTGTGTGGGTGTGGGGTGGGGTTAGGATGCCTTTGGATTATTTGAGAATGATGGCTGATCAGAAATATGTTATGCAAATAACCCTAAACTGTGAGAAATGAAAAGTAACGATATAAACTATACTACCAAGTGTCATGGCCACTTATTAGTTGATTTCATTTTTTTTTCATTCCTTTATTCTTTTGAATAAATGTGTGCCACAGATGATCACACGTTCAAATGTGTTAGTTTTCCAGGTGATGGGCTGTTTAGAATGAATTAGAATTTGTTTTATTATTAAAGGAGACTTGTCACAGAGCCTTGAAATATCAAAAACCCATCAGGCTCTCTCTCTCTCTCTCTCTCTCTCTCTCTCTCTCTCTCTCTCTCTCTCTCTCTCTCTCTCTCTAAGTCTCTCTCTCTCTCTCTCTAAGTCTCTCTCTCTCTCTCTCTCTCTCTCTCTCTCTCCCTCTTTCATTACTCTCTGCCATCTCCATCATAAGTTGTTCGCTCTCAACTACTGCTCTACATGTTTTGCCTCTGTGTTGCCATGGTGTCTACCATGATATCCTGGACTTGCCCTCTGGAACTCTAAGACCACAATTAAATGTTTCCTCTTCTAAGTTGGTTTGGTCATGATGTCTCTCACAGCAAGAGAACACTAACCAAGACATACATACTCCTGTTTATTTTTTGAAACATTCTTTATTTCTTTCATTAAAGTTACCTTTAATGAAAGGTCCATTGAACAGTTTTAAGAATAATGTTAATGGGCCCATATAAATAGTGCCAATAGGTGTGGCACTCTCAGGAGGTGTGGAATAGTTTCATGAGGTGTGACATTGGTTGAGTAGTTGGGACAATGATGGAGATGTGTCTTTGTTGAGTTGGTGTGATCTTGTTGGAAGAAATGTAACAATTTGGTGGTAGGCTTGGATGTCTGCTGTCCTTAAGCAATCTCCAGTTTGACACAGTCTCCATCTGCTTCCTGTATATCAAGACCTAAAACTCATCTCCTTCTCCAACACTGTGTCTGTCTGAAGGCAACCATGTTTCCAGCCATGAAAATAATGGAGTAAACATCTGAAAAGATGTTACAAAGTGTTCAAAATTTACTATGATCCTGGTGACACTTCATGTCAATAGAACCCATACTAATACTCACATAAACACTCAAAAACACATTTGATGTTGAGTGGGAACAGACTTTAATGCCCTCTGCCTACTGCCAGGAAGCTATTCATTTCCAAGCAACTATCAGATGAAGATGTAGAACTCTCAGCTCCAAATGAACCATGCCTGCCTGGATCCTGACATATTCTTAACTTGATGATAATGGACTGAACTTCTGAACCTGTAAGCCAGCCCCAATTAAATGGTTTTCTAATAAAACATGCATTGATAAGTGTGTCTGTTTACAGCAATAAAATCCTAACACACACATGTACATATTCACCTAGATATACTGAGTCACAGACACACACACATGGAAATATTCACACACACACACACACACACACACACACACACACACACACACACACAAACACATTCATTTACAGGGACTTTAGATTCAGCCAGTACCCATGCAATTTAATTGGGGTGTCGAATACAGGTGTTTGTGGAACATGACTATTGCTCTTTCTTTTAGGAATTATGTGGACAAAATCTGCACACTCACTTCATTCCTCCTCAACATCAGAAATCTCAATTTAAAGAAAGTGAGATAATGAGAAGTAGTTTTAGATACCTCTTTTTTTTTTCATTTGAGCAGCTTCGACTTCAAATCACCAAGGAAAAATAAACATAACAGGAAAGAAATTCATATTAAAATGCCCTTGACAAGCTCATAATACATTCTCCATAATGAATATAAACTTTTATTTAGAATTCCCAAGGAAATGAGACTTTTGAAAAATCCTTAATTTCAGACAGGCTTTGGTATTTTATTTCCCTGCAAAGGAAAACCAATGTAAAAAGACAGAATCTAGATTGCATTGTGCAGAAGTTGAATCAGAAACATTTGATATTGTGCATTCAGGGACTCACCACATTTTTACAAATATATATATATATATATATATATTGGGGGGTGAAAGGAGACATCTGGAGAACAATAAGACCCTCATTAGCATTTAACATTCCTGAAGTCAAGTAATAACCTCTAACAACATCAATAACAACAACAACAAAAACAACAACAAGAATAGATGTTCATTAGAAAGAATTTTTTTTTAATAACCTTCCATTAGCCTCAGAAAGAGGGGGCATGATCCATCTGCAACACTTTATAGATACTTATTACAATTACCACTAAAGTTTTTAAAATAATATGGATTTTTAAAAATGAAATTGAATTAAAATAGATTTTTTTAGCTGTTAAAAGGGGGAAAATGTGTTCTAGAACGAAATAAAGAGTGTAAGAACTAATTGATTTTTTTAATAAAGAACATCCTTATAACTCATGTGTCAGTAAGTATCAGAATTATAATGCAGTTGATTTTCTCATTGTAGAATAATTTTAATGTGTTTGAAAATTTCCAGTTGCAAGAATGGATCTCAGAATTTTCACAAGACAAGAAGAAGTCACCAAGTAGTTTCTCGCTTTTGTTTCAAAAGTCTTCGTTCCTTTTCTGCAGAGTCCCAGACATTCCAGGGAAGGGTTTGAAACATCCAACAACTTCTGAGACCATAACTTCAGAGGGAAGCTACCTTTCTCAGTAAATGGAACTAGGAAAGCTGAAAAGATTCATCCAATCGCTTTAGAACAAAAGTGGCAGCTGGTTCACAGAACAAGGTATCACTTAGCAACTCAGCCAAGAAATAAGAGGATTTTAAATGATAATAACACAGAGTAATAAAAACCACTATGCAATTGTAATTTAATCGCATATATATACTTTGGACAGAGAAAGCAATCAAATCTTGGGATCTCTCTGCTCAGCACAATGAAACTCTGGGTCATGCTGCAGATGTCCCAAGTTTATGGCTCATCACAGATACTGGAAGTCTCTGGGAAACTAGAACTACATCATGTAAGTGCTGTGAGTCTAAAGACATGACTTCATAAATTGTTCAAGTCCTCATCTTGCTTGGAAAAAAATCACAAGCACCAGAAGTAATAAGAAGTTCATGGTATCAATGTCAACAGGTAAGCACTACTAACAAATATCTGTTAAGCATTGGATTGTTACCAACACAAATGAGGAGATGATTTTTAAATTTAAATGCAGTTACATTTTAATAATTCGTAGTAATGTTAAGTGTCCAGTGTGAAACTGTGGGTTTAGGGGAAGTTGATGAAGTGAGAGAGAATATGGCCAGCAGAAGGTTCAGTGCTCTGTGAAGGCTGACATGGGAGGAGTGAAGGATAATTACCATGCATCCCTGGTTGTGCATCTGGTTGTGTAAATCCACTGACACTACACGGATGGGGGTGAACTAGGGGAAGGCAATGGTACCAGATTCTTAGTCTCTGGCATCCCATATTGGGCCTTAAAAAAACATAGACAGTCTAATGTTTTAGAGCTTTATTTTAGACAGCAGTGAGAAAAACAAAGGGTAAAAAGATTGTTAGACATGCCATGGCCAAAAGGAGAGATGGGGAAAGACATAGAAGGAAGGACAGAAAGCAAGTTAGAGAGTAAGAAAGGTGAACACTTAGAGAAAGAGGTAAAAGTTTACAAAGAGTAAGGATTGTAAAAGTTAGAAAGAGAGAGAGAGAGAGAGAGAGAGAGAGAGAGAGAGAGAGAGAGAGAGAGAGAGAGAGAGAGAGAGAGAGAGGGAGAGACTGATGTAGGGCTAAGTAGCCTCTCATATATTGGGCTTGTTATCTTGCTGTTGCTAGGTAACTAGAAGTTATCTAACCGGAAGATCAGAACCTTTGGTCATTTTGTATGTGACTGCTAGCCATTAGCCACTGCTGGGCGGGAGTGCTTGTGGGTTTGGTAACTTTACCAGGAGCCAGGGTTCCAGAAACACTGAGTAAATGCCTTCCTTCCCATGTAGGTGAAAATTACGACCCATTAGGCTTCATCAGGTTTAAGGACTTCAGCATGACTGGAGACCAGGCATTTTGTACATAGCACAATGCCCCAAGCTCAATGATCAAATTTAACTCTAGCCCCTAGATTTTGTGGTTTCTCAGGCAGAACACCAGGAAAGAGGATGTGAGTTTGAAACTCTGGACACTCCCACCATAAGAAATCAAGGCATGGAGGTGGGGTGGGGTAAAATGATCTTAGAAGAAATCTGTAAAACAGTGAAAGGACAATTGAAAAGACATATGGAAAAGACCAGTAACAGGGGATGCCTCAGGAGACCATCCTTGTTTTCATAGCTTGGCAAGACAAAATTCAAATGACCAGTAGTACTGGAGGAGAGTCTGTGAATGCATCAGGGAGGGTAGGGTAAGGGTAGGAGGGAGTCAGGGAGGGTGAGATAGAGAAAAATGTAGAAGAAGAAAAAGAAAGTGAAGGAGAAGAATATGGAGAGGAAGAGAGAAGAAGGAAAGGAAGAGGAATGGGTGGAGCAGAACGACAAGGAGAAGGAGAAGGAAGAAGAACAAAAGAAGAGGAAGAGCAAAAAGAAGGAGGAGGACTTGGAGAAGTAGAAAAGGAGAAGGTTAAATAAGGAGGAGAGAAGGAGAGAAGGAGAATAAGAGAAGGAGGAAGAGAAGGAGAAGTCAAAGGCATAGAAGAAGAAGAAGAAGAAGAAGAAGAAGAAGAAGAAGAAGAAGAAGAAGAAGAAGAAGAAGAAGAAGAAGAAGAATGAGGAGGAGAAGGAGACCAAAGACAATATCAAGAAGAACAAGAAGAACAAGAACAAGAACAAAGAAGGAAGAAGAATAAGGAAGAAGAATAAGGAAGAAGAAGAAGAAGAAGAAGAAGAAGAAGAAGAAGAAGAAGAAGAAGAAGAAGAAGAAAAAGAAGAAGAAGAAGAAGAAAAAGAAGAAGAAGAAGAAGATGAAGAAGAAGAAGAAACAGGAGTAGGAGGAGAAGGCGAAGGAAAAGGAGAAGCAGAAGGAGAAAAGAATAAGGAGGAGAAGGATAAGGCAAAGAAGGAGAAACAATAGAAGAAGAAGGTAAACAAGGAGAAGAAATGAGAAAAGATGAGAGGCATAGATAGACAGACAGAGACAGAAAGACAGAGAAACTTAGACATACAGAGTGAGACATGCACATAAACATTCACACAGAGAAACACAAGTAGGCACAGAGACAGAGAAAAATATACATAGAAAGAGAGACATGCACAGAGACATTCACAGAGTTACACACATTCACACAACTTAATTAAGAAGTATTTAGAAAAATATATCTATGAAATCACGAGGATATTAAGTACTAAATTATGTGAGCAATGAGGAGGAATGAGATCCAAAATAAATTTTGCAAGTCCTCCAACATTCTCCATGCTTCCACACAGCTTAAGCTGTGGGAGTATCAGTTATAGGGCTGTGACTTTTGTTTTCTTCATTTATAATTTACTGTGAATCTCCTTTCTCCACCATTCAATATGGTCAGTAGTTTCCATGTGGAAGGACTTTCCAAAGCATGGCATCTAGTGACAAAGAGAAAACAATTTAAAAAAAAGAGTCTCTATGCTAGAGCCAACTGTACAAACAATTCGTAGTTATTCTCTAAATGCAGGGCTCAAAGAACACAGAGGCTCCTCTAGCTGCTACACAGATCTTAAGTATGGCCCCACAGCATCACTGGGAATCTATTGACAATTCTCACTCAGGTCATAAAACTATGGAGCATTCCAATTTCTTGAGTTCCAGAAAAAAAGCCATTTGGAAGCTTATCTCCATAAAAGTAAAGATTGCACTGAAATTTATGAAATGTGAGAATAATTTTAAACGTGAAAAATCATTCCACACACACACATTAAAAAATACATGTAGGCAAAATTGACAGCAATCTATTTGACACAACACCCACCCACACACCCACACACACAAACACACACACACAGAGAGAGAGAGAGAGAGAGAAAGAGAGAGAGAGAGAGAGAGAGGAAGTGAAGGAGGGAAGGAAGGAAGGAAGGAAGGAAGGAAGGAAGGAAGGAAGGAAGGAGGGGAGAGGGGTATGGGTAGGGGAAGAGGTGGAGAGACAGATGTACACTTACAATAATTATTTTTAAGTTAATTTGTCAAAAATCCTGACACAATGAATGTACAGGAAGAGATGTATATGGCAAAAACTCACCAGGTAAAGACTGGCATGATAAGGACAGCATAGTAGGAAACAACAAGTTCATCTGTGGCATTAAGAGCCTGAATGGGCCCTTCTCACATTTGGTTGGATTTAGAAGCCAAGATTTAGGTCAGAACTAGCCAGTTCCCTCCTTCTTGCGCCAGTGACCTCCTTCTGCTAGGGCACAGTCACAAAGGTTCCACAACCTTTCTAGAGAGTTTTTCCAGTTTGAGACAACTGAGAATGTGGGAGAAATCCCTCCCACCCCACAATCTTAATTAAACTAAGTCAGGCAAGTGCAAAACATTTTGAAAACAGTTTAATTTCAATTTTGAAAAGAGAACAGAGAGCTCTACTTTGAAATGGACTAAATTAGTCTTTAGGTTCCATTGTGCACACTAAATGAAATACAATGTAAAAGATTCCGTTTTCTATGTAGCAAATGGGGCTGAAAAGAACACAGTTATGGAGATAAAATGCAAAAAAAAACTGGGATATATAGTAACAATTCAAACTGACAGTGTGAAAAACAATCTATTTACTTAACTGTCCTGTTGACCACAGTGTCATTCATCATTGTGTTAGGGGATACAATCTAGTGATTAATCATCAGGGTTTGACAGTAAAATCCTTAGGCTCAATACACCAGACATTAGCTGGAAAATGATTTACAAGAATGTAATGCCCTTTGGTGTCTTCTCTGTGAATCTGTTGTATGGATGCCCTGTTGTTGGTTGTTTTAGTTGTTGGTGTTGTTTTAAAATAGAAATATTGATTGCAAAAGCAAGTGACAGGTGCCCAATAGGTCTTTGCATCCTCTCTTTCTCCTTCCCATAACTTTTTAATTTTCCCAATCCCCATATTCATTCAAAAATTCAGAAGTTCAAAAAATACAGAAACTCATTTGTCATCTTTACTTTGTCTTTGCATGCTGGTTGCAATCATCTTGTAAGCATTAAAATCAGGCTAACATACTGCGTATGTTCTACAGGGTTTCATTGATGTGAAGAGACATCATGACTCAGGAAAGAAACTCTTATAGGGAAAATTTAATTGAGGTTGTCTTACAGTTTCAGAGGGTCAGTACATTTTGATCTTGGTAGGAAGCATGGCAGCATCTAGGTAGAGGAGGTGCTGGGGAAGGAACTGATTGGTCTATATCTTAGTCTGAAGGCAACCAGGTGGAATCTTGTGGCCATAGGTAGCAAAGAAGAGGATCGATTTTTGTCACTGGGTAGAGATTGTGCACTACATAAAAGCAAGCCTACACAATGATGCACTTCCTAAAACAAGCCAACACCTTGTAATAGTGCCACATCCCATGGGCAAAAGATATTCTAATCAACACACTGCATCATAGGAAAGTGGCAGAGAGACATAAAGAAAGATACTGCATGATTGCATTCCTCTAGTCACAGGTGCTACATATCTACATGCTTATATGCACACAAATGTGCACACACACACACACACACACACACACACACACACACATATCCTATCTGATATGTATGTCCATCCAAATATATTTGTCTATTTATTTAATTACTTACTTACTTACTTTGTTTTAAATTTGTTTGTGAAGAACTTTCTACATACATGTAAATGAGTTTGAGCAAATCCATCACTATCTTCTCCTCCTTGAAATGTTCCCCACTTCTCCTGTATCACTCTTATCCTTAAGTCCATGTGCATTTTTATATAGATAGCTGAGTCCATTTAGTCCTGACTACATATGTGTGGGTAGGGACAAATATATACTGGAACACGGGCAACCTTTCACTAGCCAAATCCATGAAGAAAACTGGCCCTCTCACCTGAAGCCATTAATTTCCAATAACTCCTTTGTTGGGGGTGAAAGTTTCTGAGTCTCCCCAATCTATTCTTGGATTTGTCTGTGAAAATTTTGTTGATGGAAACTTAGCCACGGTGAGTAACACACAAACACACACACACACACACACACACACACACACACACACACACACACACACACATACACACCAAATTTTAAAACCAGAGGATTGTTTAAAAGTTTACACAACGTCCAAAATTCAATTCATTTTTGTTGAAACATTTGAATTCCATACGAGATCTTAATACTATCTGTATAAAATTAGATTATAACAATGAATATTTTAAAATTCAGTGGATCTTTATGTGTTAAATAGCACCTACTGAACAAAATCCGTTAGTGCCAAAACACTGATGGCTGCACAAAAAAAAAGTGTAAATCAGTGTCCAAAGGTAAGAATCCACAAGGTAAGGGGGTTTTCAGAGATTAAGGGCATGCAGGATAGTGTATGGAAGCTCTGTAGACCAAAACAGGTATACCGTTAGCAAATAGCCTGGAAAATCTGCCATGCATTCCTTCACAATCTTATACTAGGGAAAATTCAGGTGTAAGTACCCTCAAAAGTGGGAGTAAGAAAACGTTAATATACTCCAGGTCTCTTGACTACTAAAAGGAATGTGGACTGATATCTACAGTGGGAAAGAATTTAGAAATGGCAATGTCCGTTTTTATCTTTTCTGTGACAAAACTTTGTTATTGAGGGGCTGGAGAGATGGCTCAGAACCCTTTGCACCCTCCCATCTGTCTCTAAGTCTGGGAGATCTGACTTCTTCTTCTGGCCATTCCAGGTACTGCAGCCATGTGGCATACACAAAACCTACTTTATATATTTTAAATGAGATATTTAGTTGTTATTAGTGCCCCACATTTTGAGACTCTCTTATAAACATCATCTGTCAATTAAATAATGTGTATGACAAATGAGCTGAGGAAGAAAATATGAGGTGAGACTTTTCAAAAAGAGAGTATTCTATGAAATATTAGGAGAATAAACAGATTCAGGGACAGATGCTGGCACATATGCTAAGGGAGATATTTAGGAAGATGCTAAGTAAATAGATAAAGTGGTAACTAAAAATGTACAAAACATAAAATATTTTGAATGTGTTAAATACGTTATTCTGGGAATAAGCCACAGTTTGTGGCCCAGGCATTTGTTAATAAGTAGTCTAAGACAAAACTGTCTTTTTTTTTCCTTACAAATTTTATTTTCTCCTCATTATTGTCATACAAATTTGTAAGATGCTAACATATGGACATCATGAGTAGGGAATACAGGAAATTGCGAGTATCCTAGAGAATTCTAAAATAAGTGTGTTTTTTTAATTTGAAGTTGGTAGAGGTTTTTGGTTTTTTTTTTTTTAATTTACATTTTTAAGTTTCAGTATATTCTAAAATATATGTGCTTATATGCACTGTAGAAAATATCTATGTGATGTAAGGAGACATTAATCAAATCTACTAAATTGCTTTCTGGAATTCAGTTAGCTTTAGACACTGACAGCTGTGATGATTTAAGATAGGCAGCAGAGTGCTCACAGTATCACTAAGAGATGAACATTAGCTTGTTGTCATATTCACCCACACTCACACATACATAAACACACACAAACACACACACACACATAAACACACACAACACTCACACAAACACACACGCACTCACACACCCCCCCACACACACACAAACGCACACCAGCCATTGGAACACAAACCCCAGTAGTGACTCCCGTGACAGTTCTAAATATTTAGACACAGTCCCTAGTCAAAAAGTTCATGGAAACTAAGTCTTCAGGAACCATCCTGGAAAAAATGCATGAAACTTGTCCTTACATTAGTAAGTGATTGAATCTTTGTGACTTCTTTCAATGTTGTTTTATTATAAGTGCCTCCAAGTAATGACTTGGCAAATATCTAAGCAATATCCAACTTTGTTTCCTGTCCTTCACCAATATTCTAGGTAGTCCTTGAGCAGATCCTGGGCTTGGAATTCAGTAAGAATGTTAGCTGTAACAACCAGAGTTACCTCTAGTATTATAAGAGAGATTGTGACAGCCATTGCTATATACTACATAGAGTTAGAAATCTCAGGACAACTTTAGGAAAGTATGTTTAGAATATTTGTTATACTTATGCATGGCAGGCTACATTAGTTGTTAGTAGAAAGATTCCCCCATACAATCCCTCTCATATACAGGAATTTACAATGGTTTAGGAAATAACTTGTGCTGTGGTTTGAGGGGGAACAACAGTTTTGAATTATTCATGAGAAGATTAGCTAGAAAGAAACTCCCTAATTAGAACCATGGCTTGAGTGTGAAATCCATTTGCATTTTGTGATCATAAAGTGTTCAAACCTAGCTTCAAAGAATATAGCTGACTTTAGAGAAGAATTCATTTCAGTTATTTTATTGCTCAGTCCCTGCCAGTCATTATGTTTTTATTGCTCTATTTTGGACATGAGTCTTTAAGAATTCAGTAACCTCATTTACCTGGCTGATTTGAAAACCAACTTCCCTATTTGTTTCTATATTAATAATCTGATGATTTCTTTGAGAAATTACATTCAGATACAGCACCCCCTCTGTGTTTGTATCTGATTGACACTTAAATGTCAGCTTCCTGCCCACCTATACCAGGACAACGATTTCTCCCAGAGATTGAGGAGGGCTGATTGAGGCCAGTCTGCAGCAGGCCATCCATTAAAAGCAGTACCTAAGCTTTGGTTGTGGCTTCAAGAATCTGCAACAGTGGCATTGGCTTTTGTTATTTCTTATTTTAGCCATTCTGTCTAGTCTTCCCTATTCCAAAACTTTTTTCTTTTCTGCATGTGTTTATGTGTGTGTGTGTGTGTGTGTGTGTGTGTGTGTGTGTGTTTAAGAGATACCATGCGTGTTGGCAATTATAAGAGAAAGAACAGTATATATGAAGGTTTTTCCTCTACATGTGCATGCAGACACTTGTTGAAGCCCAAAGTGGATTCAGGAAATGACCCTAATGTGTTGTCTATCTTTTCACTGAGGCAAGGTCTCTCAATTAGAGGAAAAGCTTCTTGGTATGGGTCATCTTTCTAGACAGGTTTCTCTGGGCATCCTTCCCCTGCATTCTGTGATCCTCTAATAGATGATTTCTACATCCACAGGGCATTTATGTTAGTTTTGTAGGGAGCAAGTGATTAACTGCTAGGCTTTCAGTCTAGCCCCTTCCAAAACTCTCTGTTGCAACTCTTTGTCACATTTTCTTTTTAGATGTATCAAGCGTGCTTCACAAACGGAAACTGTATGAATTTGGTGTATGAGGCATGGGGTTCTGAAGAAAAGAAATATTGTAAAAATGATTCTTTTTTTCTTTCTTTCAATATTACATTAGATAATTTCTTCATTTACGTTTTAAAATCAAGACCATCCATCATCTCATCACCCCATTCTATTTCTCTATGTCTCTGTCTCTGTCCATATCCACTCTGTCTCTGTCACTCTAAGATCTATTCCCTTGACATATTCCATATACAGAGAACACCACTGACAATTATTTTCAGTTCACTGTTGCCAGGCTCCAAGGTAAGTTCATTTTTTACCTGTACATTGTTGTACATTCTAGACAGTATTTCTCAAATAGAAAACTAAATACATTTGTTATCCTGTTAAAACCCTCTAAATGGATACTTATTGTCCTGAGGGTAAGTTGAAAAGTCTTTCTGATGATAGTTGGATGCTATTCCAGAAAGACAAAATGTTGTGTTCTACCATCCTGAATCTGAGAATACATTGGTTTAATTTCTGGAATTTAAGAGAAAACAGGATTAACAAGACAATGAGAATATAAATCTTCCCATTTCATACTTAGAGACACATAGGTTATGGAACTGCTGAACTCAAGGTTTCATGTGTGGTATGCAAGAGGGTTTCCTGGCTTCATATGAGTGGAGTGTCTGTTCCCAATTGTGAGGTCACACCATGAACATACACATATGTTCAGATATGAGTAGAATGTCCTCACCGTTTGGTCTCTCAGAGTGTATTACACCCACCATTTTGACGAGTTTGAATAGCCAGTACACTATTGGGATATCTACCTGTTCCCACCCACAGTGTTGCAGACATGAATAGAAATGCCTGGAATTTTACAGAGGTGCCAAGAATATATTCTCTCCATGGAGCCTTCTTTCCAGTGCCCAGCAGGTTATTGTTCTTTTAAACCAATGCCCATATCCGTAGAGAAATGAAAAAGACATTACCCTGATATTCTACTTTACATCCATGTTACAACAAATAACTGAAATTTAAATATAAATTTAATGTATATCTAACTGAATCCAGATTATATTCTAATGAAAGGTATAATTGGTGTGGATCTAGATAAAATTATGTTGGGAGATTTTCCCAGATAAAAACTATGTTAGGAGATTTTGGCCTTTTATATGGAGAACAATCCATATTTTGGGTAGATTAGGAGAACAAATGTATGTAAATTAATGGAACAAAAGAAAAACTCTGTTCCACTGTATTTCTTTGTAAAATGAACTTCAAAATCATGGAATTTCAGTTATATGTGTGTGTGTATTTTTTAGTTATATTTTTGAGTGTGCTGTTATGTGAACATGTGAGTTTTCTTGGATTATGATTAAAGAATTAGAGTATATGGGGCGTGGTTACTTGGCAGTATTCTTTTTTATTTATTAATTCATTCATTCATTGAACCCTGTCCACCCTCCTACTGTTCCACATGCCATATCGACTGGCCATCCCCTGTCTCCAAGAGCATGTACCCATTCCATCTGATTTCTAAACACCCTGGGGTCTCTAGGTTCTTGAGAATCATTGCATCATTTCTGATTGAACAGAGACCAAGAATTTTTTTTTTCTGTGTATGTTTTGGGGACCTTCTAACTATAGTTGGTGTAAGCTGCCATTTTGGTTGTCTAGCATTTGGGAGAATTCTGGGTCCATATTAATGGAGACATCTAGTCCTCCTACAGGGTTGATCTCCTCCTCAGTCTCCTTCAGTTTTTCTCCAATTAAACCAATGGTTCAACATATTCTGTCCGTTGGTTGGTTGCATACAACTTCATCTCATTGTTTCACCTACTTGTTAGTTCTTAAGAAGTACAGTCATGGTAGTATTAATATTACAAATGTGTGAATTCAGAAAACTGCAGAGGTTGCTTACTGCAAGAAGGTATTCTGCAAAAGCAATAGATGATAAAAGTACAGAAATATCTATCAGTGCTCTACAATATTATATTCTAGGTGATGAAATTTCTCTTTCTCTCTGTCTCTGTGTCTCTGTGTCTCTGTCTCTATCTCTATGTCTGTCTGTCTGTTTGTCTCTCTCTCTCTCTCTCTCTCTCTCTCTCTCTCTCAATTTCTACTTCTCTAATACTTATTATGAATTATGATTCTTTTATCTTATTCCCTCCAATGGGAATGATATTGGAATGGCATCTGTAACATTCATTCACATTCCTACACAATTTGTGCTTTCTATTAACAATCAACTAATATCAAAGTCACACATTCACTCAGATTACAAAATAAGATATCTGAGCTCATGTAAAGTGATATTCTGAATCAGAGTAGGGGAAGGGCACTTCCAATGTGTAGTTTCACTCAAGAGCATGGCTTTTAAGAACTGGTCAATTGGAAGAAGATGAGACAATGTATAGAAGAGGGTGTTTCTTTTGGTTTAGTTTGGTTTAGCTTTGTTTCTTTAGGTTACCCACAGTCATTTTAAGAAACATTGAGAAACACTGTTTATTACCTATATCTTGAACTGAATGTGAATAGGTCCCTTAGAACCAACGTTATATTTCTCAGTTACAATATGCAATATATTTTTGATATTATTTTGATTCATTATCTAGTACATACACTACAACAAGTTTAAGACATGTACCTCATTAGGAACTAGCAGGTGAAGGATTCAGCTGCAGATATTTGCAACCAACTAATGGACTGGAGCATCTGACGCTTGTTGTTGAATTAACAAAGTTTAAAAAATGTTAAAAACAAGGGTATCCCTCTAGGAAGACCCACAGTCTCATTTAAACTGTTCAACCATGAAGTCTGAAACTCTGACCCTTCAAAGATACAGAATTCACCTGCTCATATGAGGCCTCCAATACACATACAGAAGAGGACTGCTGGGAGAACTCTACAAGTCCCCTTTCCCAACTGGAGGGCATTTCATCTAAGGTCACTCCCTTTGAGTCCTGGGAGTCTCTCAGCTCCCAGGTCTCTGGTACATTCTAGAGGGTTTTCTCACCTCCTACCTCACAAAGTTGCCTGTTTCCATTCTTTTTGCTGATCTTCATCAATGCACTCCTGTTTCACAACCCCCCACAGTACTTGATCAAGTTCATCTCTTCCCCTCTGTGTGTGGTTTCTCACCCAGGTCTCTCCCTCCCCCTTCTTGTAGTAATTGTTTAACCTTCTTAACATTTCTAATTATTTTTATCATAAAGATAATTGAATTTTTTGATTCATTATCTTATAAACTTCCCAATGCACTAGATACAATTATCGAAGGTACATTTGTTTGATTTTATTTCACTTCATTTTAGTGTTGAGGTAGGCACTTAGTATGTTATGTATTCTCTAGGAAGTGATAGAGTGTTGCGGTTCAGCATTCCGTGTTGGTGCTAATACAGGTATGTTTAAACATACCTGGCTTTAATTGTTCTTCGGAAAATAGACCCAAAAAAACTCCTATAACCACAATAAAATTTCCACAGGCAGTTCTGAGAGATGGAAATATTTCCTGTTCACTTATAAAATTCATTGAAAGAAAGTATATTTGTTTCTTGAACCAAAATAAACTGCTACCTGAGAGGAAGGATAAAATGACTGATTGGCCCCTTTCTCTTTCCCAGGACCAGTCCCTACTCTCTGTTCCCATTGTACTTGATGCTCCAGTACAGTGGAATTCCAGGACAAAGAAATGGGAGTGAGTGGGTAGGGGATCAGGGCAGGGGGAAGGGAGGGGAAAGGCTAAAGGTGACTGTTATGATAGCATTTGAAATGTAAATGGAGAAAATAACTACTAAAATTAAAAAAAAATTTAAAAAAACATAAGTGTATTTACATATGTGCACAGGGATATGTGGCTAACAACCACATAATATAAAATTATCATTCCTTTCCAGGACTCTCTTTTTTGTTTGATTGTTTGTTTTTTGTTTTGTTTGTTTGTTTTGTATTGTTTGTTTTTTATTATAAGTATTTTTTTTTTGTATATCTATTAGTCCTGGAAATTACTTTGTAAACTAGACTGGTCTCAATTTGAGATCTGCCTACTTCTCCCTCCAAAAACTTCGAAATATGTGTGTGCCCCCACCACGTGGCTTCAAAATTATTTTAGACTTAGTGGAGAAGGTCCATTATTTTTTCTTGTTAGGATATTTTAAAATCATCAAGATGTCATTTTTCCTTAATATATTTATAAGATTAAATCCATTCCTATAAAAATATGTCAGATATTTTTGGAGACAGGCAAGTTTGCAAGAAGCATCATTTAAAAATACTTCTGGAGCCAGTGCCTTGAGCAGGCCATGCATGCAAACTCTGAAGGCAGCCCCACAACACCGAGAGGCTGCTTCAATCCAAGGTACTCCAACATTCTAAGGATCAGATAATCAGACAGGAGGAAGAACATCTGTCATCAACACATGGAGTAGCTGGAATCAGAAGGATCCAGGCATGCAGGAACTGTGCCGGACAAGTGGCATGGGTTATTTCTATTCTGTCTTGGCCAAGGCCCTGAACAGTCCTTGGAAGAAAACTCAGCAGCCAGCCCCATAACACCCAGAGTTCTAACATGGCCAGGTGCAGAGGATCTCAGGATCCCAGGATCTTGGTCCCACCAGGATTTCATGGTCCCAAAGGCAACTTGACTCCCAGAAGATCAGACAGACCAAGGATATCTACCTTTTCTATAAACTTCTTTATCACCTGTGAATACAGCCGCAAACCTAGTTACATTTTTTTCAAGGCTTCTATCTCGTCAATTTTCTCTTTCCTCAGCCTCTCTCTTTTTTATTTGTCTTTATTCTTTTTCAGTCTCAATCTCTTTTTAATATATTTTATTAGGTATTTTTTTCATCTAAATTTCCAACACTATCCCAAAAGTCTCGCATACCCTCCCCCTCCCCCACTCCCTTACCCACTCACTACCACTTTTTGACACTGGCGTTCCCATGTACTGGGGCATAATTAGTGTGCATGCCCAATCGGGCTCTCTTTCCAGGGATGGCCTACTAGGCAATCTTTTGATACATATGCAGCTACAGTCAAGAGCTTTGGGGTACTGGTTAGTTCATAATGTTTTTTTACCTAGAGGATTGCAGATCCCTTTAGCTGCTTGGATATTTTCTCTAGCTCCTCCATTGGGGCCATGTGATCCATCCAATAGATTACTGTGAGCATCCACTTCTTTGCTAGGCCCCGGTATAATCTCACAAGAGACAGCTCTATCAGGGTCCACTCAGCAAAACCTTGCAAGTGTATGGAGTGGTGTCAGTGTTTGGAGACTGATTAGTGAATGGATCCCTGCATATGGCAATCTCTAGAAGGTCCATCCTTTTGTCTATGCTCCAAACTTTGTCTCTGTAACTACTCCCATGGGTGTTTTGTTTCCAATTCTAAGAAGGGGCAAGTGTCCACACTTTGGTTTTCGTTCTTCTTGAGTTTCATGTATTTGGCAAATTGTGTCTTATACCTTGGGGTTATTCTAGGTTTCAGGGCTAATATCCACTTATTAGTGAGTACATATCATTAGCATTCTTTTGTGATTGAGTTACCTCACTCAGGATGATGCTCTCCAGGTCCAACCATTTGCCTATAAATTTCATAAACTCATTCTTTTCAATAGCTGTACTATTAGTAGTAGTACTCCATTGTGTAAATGTACTACAATTTTGTAAACATTTTCTGTTGACAGGCATCTGGATTCTTTCCAGCTTCTGGCTACTATAAATAAGGCTGCTCTGAACATAGTGGAGCATGTGTCTTACTAGTTGGAACAGCTTCTGGATATATGCCCAGGACAGGTATTGTGTGAGCCTATGGTAGTACAATTTCCAATTTTCTGATTTCCAGAGTTGATTTAAAACTTGCAATTCCAACAACAATGGAGGAGTTTTCTGCTTTCTCCACATCCTTGCCAGCATCTGCTGTCATCTGAATATTTGATCTTAGCCATTCTGTCTGGTGTGAGATGGAATCTCAGGGTTGTTTTGATTTACATTTCACTGCTGATTAAGGATGGTGAACATTGTTTCAGGTGCTTCTTAGCCAATTGGTATTCCTCAGGTGAGAATTCTTTCTTTAGCTCTGAGCCCCATTTTTAAATGGAGTTATTTGATTTTCTGGAGTCCACCTTCTGAGTTCTTTATATATATTTGATATTACTCCCCTATCTAATTTAGGATAGTGAAAGTTCGTTTCACAATCTGTTGGTGACCTTTTTGTCTTATTGAAGGTGTCTTTTGCCTTACAAAAGATTTGCAGGTTTATGAGGTCCCATTTGTCAATTCTAAATCTTACAATACAAGCCATTTGTCTTTTATTCAGGAATTTTTCCCCTGTTCCCATATCTTTGAGGCTTTTCCTCATTTTCTCCTCTACAAGTTTCAGTATGATTTTATGTGGAGCTCCTTGATCCACTTACATTTGACCTTAGTACAAGGAGATAGGAATGGATTGATTCACATTCTTCTACATGATAACCACCAATTGTACCAGCACCATTTGTTGAAAATGCAGTCTTTTTTCCACTAGATGGTTTTAGCTCCCGTGTAGATGATCAATTGACAATAGGTGTGTTGGATCATTTCTGGGTTTTCAATCATATTTCATTGGTCTACTTGTCTGTCACTATATCAGTACCATGCAGTTTTTATCACAATTGCTTTGTAGTATAGGTTTGGGTCAGGTATGGTGATTGCACCAGAGGTTCTTTTATCCATGAGAAGAGTTTTTGCTATCCTAGGTTTTGTTTATTCCCAATGTATTTGCAGATTGCCCTTTCTAATTCATTGAAGAATTGAGTTGGAATTTTAATGGAGATTTTATTGAATCTGTAGATTTCTTTTCGCAAGATGGCCATTTTTACAATGTTGATACTGCCAATCCATGATAATGGACGATCTTTCCATCTTCTGAGATATTCTCTAATTTCTTTCTTTAGAGACTTGAAGTTCTTATCATAGAGATCTTTCCCTTCCTTAGTTAAAGTCACTCCAAAGTATTTTATATTATTTGTGACTATTGAGAAGGGTGATGCTTCTCTTATTTCATTTTCAGCCTGTTTATTCTTTGTGAAGAGAAAGGTCATTGATATGTTTGATTAATTTTATATCCAGCTATTTCACTGACGTTGTTTTTCAAGTTTAGGAGTTCTGTGGTGGAATGTTTAGGTTCATTTATATATACTATCATATCATCTGCAAAAAAGTGATATTTTGACTTCTTCTTTTCCAATTTGTATCCCCTTGGACTCCTTTCGTTGTCAAATTGCTCTGCCTAGGACTTCAAGAACAATGTTGAATAGGTAGGGAGAAAGTGGGCAGCCTTGTCTAGTCACTGATTTTAGTGGGATTGTTTCCAGCTTCATACCATTTCATTTGATGTTGGGTACTGGTTTACTGTAAATTGCTTTTATCCTGTTTATGTATGGACCTTGTATTCCTGATCCTTCCAAGACTTTTATCATGAACGGGTTTTGGATATATTTAAATGATTTATTTGCATCTAATGAGATGATCATGCGGTTTTGTCTTTGAGGTTGTTTATATAATGGATTATGTTGATGGATTGCCATATATTAAACCATCCCTGTATCCCTGGTATAAAACCTACTTGGTAAGGATGAATGAAATTTTTAATGTGTTCTTGGATATGATTAGGGATAATTTTACTGAGTATTTTTGTTTCGATATTCATAAGGGCCATTGTTCTGAAGTTCTTTATCTTTGTTGGATCTCTCTGTGGTTTAGGTATCAGAGTAATGTGGTTTCATAGAATGAGTTGGGTAGTGCATCTTCTACTGCTATTTTGTGGAATTGTTCATGCAGAACTGGAATTAAATATTCTTTGAAGGTCTGACAGAACTCTGCATTAAACCCATCTGTTCCTGGGCTTTTTTTTTTTTTTTTTTTTTTTGATTGGGAGACTATTAATTCCTCCTTCTATTTCTTTAGGGTATATGGGACTGTATATATCGTTAACTTGATCCTGTTTTAACTTTGTTACCTGGTATCTGTCTAGAAATTTGTCCATTTTGTCCATGTTATCCTGTTCTGTTGAGTATAGCCTGTGGTAGAAGGATCTGATGGTGTTTTGGATTTCGTCAGGATCTGTTTTTATGTCTCTCTTTTCAATTCTGATTTTGTTAATTAGGATGCTGTCTCTGTGCCTTAAGGGATGCTAGCTAAGGGTTTATCTATCTTGTTGATTTTCTCAAAGAACCAGCTCCTATTTGGTTGATTCTTTAAGTAGTTCTTGTTTCCACTTGGTTAATTTCACCACTGAGTTTTATTATTTCCTTATATCTTCTCCTCTTGAGTGAATTTGCTTCCTTAATTCTGGAGATTTTTTATGTGTTTTCAAGCTGCTTGTATGTGCTCTCTCTGGTTTCTTTTTGAGGCACTCAAATCTGTGAGTTTCCTTTTTAGTAATGATTTCATTGAGTCTCATAAGTTAGGGAATGTTCTGGCTTTATTTTCATTAAACTCTAATATGTCTTTAATTTCCTTCTTTATTCCTCCTTGACCAAGGTATCACTGATAAGACTATTGTTCATTATCAACGTAAACATTGGCTTTCCATTATTTATGTTGTTATTGAAGATCAATCATTCTTAGTCTTTGGTGGTCTGATAGGATGTTTTGGACAATTGCAATATTTTTTATCAGTTGAGGATTGTTTTATGATCAATTATATGGTCAATTTTGGAGAAGGTACCATGATGTGCTGAGAAAAAGTTATATCCTTTTGTTTCAGTATAAAACGTTCTGTAGATATCTATTAAGTCCATTTGTTTAATAACTTCTTTTAGTTTCACTGTGTCCCTGTTTATTTTCTGTTTCCAAGGTATGTCCATTGATAAAAGTGGTTTTTTAAGTCTCCCACTATTATTGTGTGAGCTGCAATGTGTGCTTTGAGCTTTCTTTAATGAATGGGACTGCCTTTTCATTTGGAGCATAGATATTCAGAATTGAGAGTTCCTCTTGGAAGATTTTAACTTTGATGAGTATGTGTCCTTCTTTGTCTTTTTTGATAACTTTAGGTTGGAAATCAATTTTATTCGATATTTGAATGGTTACTCCAGCTGATTTCTTCAGACCATTTGCTTGGAAAATTATTTTCTAGCCTTTCACTCTGAGACAGTGTCTGTCTTTTTCCCTGAGATGGGTTTCCTGTAAGCAGCAGACTATTGGGTCCTGTTTTTATAGCCAGTCTATATCTTTTTATTGGAGAACTGAATTCATTGATATGAAGAGATATTAAGGAAATGTAATTGTTGCCTCGATTATTTTTGTTGTTAGAGTTTGCATTCTGTTCTTGTGGCTGTCTTCTTTTTGGTTTGTTGAGGGATTACTTTCTTGCTTTTTCTAGGGCGTTGTTCCTGTCCTTGTATTGTTTTTTTTTTTCTGTTATTATTCTTTGAAAGGCTGGATTCATGGAAAGTTAATGTGTGAATTTGTTTTTTATCGTGAAATACTTTGGTTTCTCCATCTGTGGTAATTGAGAGTTTGGCTGGGTTTAATAGCCTGGGCTGGCATTTGTGTTCTCTTAGTATCTGTATAACATCTGTCCAGGATATTCTGTCTTTCATAGTCTCTGGTGAAAAGTCTGGTGTAATTCTGATAGGCCTGCCTTTATATGTTACCTGACCTTTTTCCCTTACTACTTTTAACAGTATATCTCTATTTAGTGCATTTCTTCTTCTGATTATTATGTGTCAGGAGGAATTTCTTTTCTGGTCCAGTCTATATGGAATTCTGTAGGCTTTTTTTATATTCATGGGCATGTGTTTCTTTAGGTTTGACAAGCTTTTTTCTATAATTTTTTTGAAGATATGTGCTGGCCCTTTAACTTGAAAATCTTCATTCCCATCTACTCCTATTACCAGTAGGTTTGGACTTCACATTGTGTCCTGGATTTCCTGGATATTTGAGATAACATCTTTTGCATTTTGTATTTTATTTGATTGTTGTTCCAATATTCTCTATGGAATCTTCTGCATCTGTCATTCTCTCTTCCATGTCTTGTATTCTGGTGCTGATGCTCGCATCTATGGTTCCAGATTTCTTGCCTAGGTATTCTATCTCCAGTGTTGCCTTACTTTGGGTTTTCTTTATTGTGTCTACTTCACTTTTTAGGTCTTGGATGGTTTTACTCAATTCCATCACCTGTTTGGTCGTGTTTTCCTTCAATTCTTTAAGTTTTTTTTTTGTGCTTCCTCTTAAGGTTCTACCTATTTAGCAGTGTTCTCCTGTATTTCTTTAAGTGAGTTTTTAAAGTCCTTCTTGATGTCCTCTACCTTCAACCTGAGATATGCTTTTAAATATGGGACTACCTTTTCGGGTGTTTTTGCGTTTCCAGGACTGGATGAGGTGGGAGTGCTGTAATTCTTATGATGGTGAGTGGTCTTGGTTTCTGTTAGTAAGATTCTTATGTTTGCCTTTCATCATCTGGTAATCTCTGGAGTTAGTTGTTATAATTGTCTCTGGTTATATCTTGTTCCTCAGATGATTATGTAATCCTCTATCAGTAGACCTGGGAGACTAGTTTTCTCCTGAGTTTCAGTGTTCAGAGTACTCTATGCAGGCAAGATCTCCACTTGCAGAGAAGGGACCCAGATATCTGGTGTTCGAACCTTCCTCCTGGCAGATGTTGTGATCCACTCACTAGAGGTACTAAGTTCCCGTGGAGAGTCCTGTGGGGACCTTTGGGGTGTCCACAGACTCTGCCCACAAGGTGCCCGATGCTGTCATGGACTGTAAGGGACTTGTGACCCTGATCATACCGGTTTCTCTGCTTCCCTAATGAATGCAGTCACAAGTCCTGCATGATAGGATTGGAGCGGAAGTTGTTTTCCACTCACCAAAGGTCTTAAGATCTCATGGATGTTTCTGTTAGGACCTTGGGGCTGTCCTCAGACTCTGCCCAATATGTTGCCCAGGTGCTGGCACAGATCAGAGGGACTTGAGACCATTGTCAGGCCAGTTTTTCTGCTTCCCTAATTAATGCAGTCTCAGATCCTGTGAGATTGGATTGGAGCAGAGGTTGTGTTACATTCAACAGAGGTCTTATGATCCTATTGAGGGTCTTGTGGGGACCTTAGGGGTGTCTGCAGACTCCGAGCCCAATGTGCCCTTGTGCTGGCTTGTCAGTCTCTCTCTTATGGTACACTTTCTCTGCCTCCTTAAACAGATGTTGTAAAGATAATGTTTTCAGACTCTCTAGACCCAGTAACCTTTTCCTAATTTCAGAAGAGGACTGCCCTATAGAAGCCATGACACCTGTCACCTGCTGGCACACTGAAGTAGGGTCAAAGGTAGTGTAACACTTCTATACCTTTAAGAGGTACTCTAGAAACACTGCTGGGGGCTCCTTTTTCTCTTGTAGGATCTCTCTTACCTTGGTCAAATTGGTGGGGCACCTGCCAGCCCCTTTCAGTCCTATTATCAGAGCCCAGCAGAAAATTGTCAATTGCTCCATATGGTCAGTCCTATCAGGACATGTCAGAGGGATGGCTGCATCTATTTCATTCAGAAGTTTTATTAGTAGTCAATTGGCCCCCAGTATGCTCTTTCTTTCCTCTCAGAATCCTCTCCTTCTCCTCTGTGGTGAAAGAACCTGTAAAAGCTGCTGACAGTCATCCCAAATAGGCTGAAGAGAGAATATGAGTGATTCCTTTAGATTAGCAAGGCTAGAGGGGTTTTCAACGAAGGGGATTGTGATTTGCCTTCCAGTTATAGAGATCAGAGGAGGAAAAAGGCCATTACTGAAGGGGCTGCAGTTATCTGGGGTCCGCTGGATGAGGGTCATAAGTACACAAAGGCAGTGCGATGGTTGAGTCTGGTCCCTCTGGGCTTTGAGCTCGCTGGTCTTGGGCTTTAGCAACTGGTCCCTCCCCAAATATCTAGTGGCACCCTGTTGAGAGTTCTTGGGGGGACCAGTTGGGAATATGCGGGTGGGGTGCAGTGCCATTTTGGAGGTTCTTCTAACTCTGGATAGATCTTGGGAGAAACCGATGGCTGCAGTTTAACCGGTGCCAGATTTAACTTTTTATTTTCCCTCTCTGGATGGCAGAGGGCCAGGACTGGGGAGCCTGGACTATTCTTTTGAACCCAAGGCTTTAAACACGATAGGAGAGGGGGGATCCTGTGCTAATTTTTTCTAGATGAGAATGTAGGGCACTCAATCTGGCTGAGACCCTGGTCCCCTCTGTAAAACAACTTTAAGAGCTGAAAACAGAACCAAACCAAGGGTGCCCTCTAGTGGCCAACTAACATCAAAGCTGGCCATTCCGTAGAGCACAAAGTTCTCTAAAATCTATTTCAGACATCCACCGAGAAAATGTGAGTCTTAGTCTTAATTTCAGTACTGTGCACTAGGGTCAGTCCAAGGGGCATGCTAATAGTCGGTCCCATCATCAGAGTTACATACAGGGGAAAAAACAATATATACACACAAAAAGATTACAATAACCAAGAACAGGCCCCAATAAGATGGCCGAGAGAGCACACACTCACTTGGCACCCAGTAACAGAAACAGACAGCCGAGTGAGCACACTCTCACTTGGCACCCTGATAGGAGATCTCCAGGTATCCCTGGAACTTCCTCAGAACTGGGGAGTGACTTCTTTCTGAATTTTTATCTCCTTGTCCTTGGCAAAGGAAGGCAGGCATCTCTGGTTGTAAAGTATAAAAAAAAATGCTTTATTGCTGGCTATAGAGAACAAAGAGCTTCTTCCTAGCTGTATTTATATAGATCAGGGAAAACAAGCTTGGAAAATGTCTAGGGGCTTTACCTTACTGGGAGATATACTTTAAGTTAGAATCTCCCAGTAGGATATTTTTTCTACAACACACAAAACTTTACACAGAAAATTATTTCAATTATTTATAATAAATATATAATATTTGGTTTGAACCAAATGTTAAATCCATATAAAATACATGGTAGTATTCCAAAAAACTTGTAATATTTACTTTAAACAATTTATACATTTACACCCCACAGCACTTCTTCATAACTGTACTACCCTTGCTGAGATCCTTCTTCTTCCCAAATGGTCCCTCTCTTATTTTTATAATGGTTCTCCTTTTCTTTGTGTGTATATATGGAAACATCTCATGAAGGTGGTTGTATTGTATTCGTTGCTATTTTTTTGTGATCACAAGGTCTAAAGGACCACAATCTGGTCTTCAACTACACATATAAGAGCATCTGACCCTGAATTGCTCTTTTTCCTGAATCGACTTCTCCAGTCAAGGGATCACAAACACCACTTTTGAAGTACTCTATTGAAATGGGAAAAAATTGAAAATATTGTACTGTATCTTCATCTGTTTCTACCTGAGGTGATATATTCTCATCTTTGTCAAATGCTGGGCTCTGTACTATATGGACAACAGAAAATGGAAACATAATATGCTATATTAGTAAAAGGGAATAAAGTTTTAATGATTTGAATTTCTCAGGAAATACTGCCCATGTGAATTTTTTAAACAGCTTTGAGAAATGACGTAATTACATACATGATATTCGGTATAGGTATAGATGAGAAGTAAGTTTTCCAAATTATAGGGCCATTGAATATCTTTACCAATATTATAGAAAAAAAAAAAAACCTCCCTAACTTAAATAAAGATATGCTCATGAATATACAAGAAGCCTACAGAACGCCAAATTATTTGAACCAGAAAAAAAAAATCTTGCCATCATATAATAGTCAAAACACCAAATGCACAAAACAAAGAAAGAATATTAAAAGCAGTAAGGGAAAATGGTCAAGTAATATATAAAGCAAGATCTATCAGGATTACACATAACTTTTCCCTTAGACTAAGAAAGCCAGAAAATCTAGGGCAGATGTCATACAGAATGTAAGAGAGCAGAAATGCCAGCCAAGACTACTATATGAAGCAAAACTCTTTTAACATAGCTTGAGACAACAAGGTATTCTGTGACAAAACCATATTTACAAAATATCTTCCAATACATCCAGCACTTCAAACGATAATAAAGAGACAATTCCAATATAACGAGGTAAATTACACTCAAGAAAAAGCAAGAAATTAAACTTGAAGGAAACCTAAAAGAAGATAGCTACATGAACAAAATTCCAACTCTAATAACAAAAATAACAAGAAGCAACAAGAATTTTTCCTTAGTATCTCTTAATATCAGTGGACTCAGTTCACCAGTAAAAAGGCATAGAATAACAAAATGGATGTGTAAGCAATATTCAGCACACCAGAAACAAACACCAAGGACAAAGTCAGACATTACCTCAGACTAAAAGGCTGGAAAAGAACTTTCCAAGCAAATGATCCGAAGAAATAAGGTGGAGCAGCCATTCTAATATCAAATAAAATTGACTTTCAACCCAAAGTTATAAAAAAAAGTCAAGGAAGGAAACTTCATATTCATTAAAGTTAATATTTACCAAAATGGACTCCCAAATCTAAACATTTATACTCCAAATGCAATGACATCCACATTGATAAAAGAAACTTTAGTAAACTCAAAACACACATTGTACCACACACAATAATATTGGAAGACTTCAACACCCCTCCTTCATTAATGGACAGATCCTGGAAACTAAAACTAAAAAGATACATGGTGAAACTCACAGAATTTATGAAACAAATACATTTAGTTCATATCTATAGAACATTTTATCCTAAAACAAACGAATGCCCCTTCTTCTCATCACCTCACAATGCCTTCTCCAAAATTGACCATACACTCAGTCACAAAACATGCCTCAACAGATATAAAATTATTGAAATAATATCATGCTTCCTAACAGATCACCACAGACTAAGGCTGATCTTCAACAATAATATGAATAATTGAAAACCCACATACATGTGGAATGTGTATAAAAATCTAGTCAGTGACAAAACAGTCAAGGAAGTAATCTAGAACTAAATTAAAGACTTTTTAGAGTTTAATGAAAATGTAGCTACAACATACTGCAAGTTATGGGACACAATGAAAATAGCCCTAAGATGGACTCTCATAGCTCTCTCTGAATGCCTCTAAAAAAGAAACTGGAGAGAGGATATAGGAGTAGGTTGATATCACACTTTAACACTATAAAAAAAAGGAAGCAAATTCACCCAAAAGGAGTTGAAATCAGGAAGTAATCAAATTCAGTGCTAAAATCAACCAAGTGGAAACAAAGGAACAATACAAAAATAATCAAACAAACTGGGAGCTTGTTCTTAGAGACAATCAACAAGATAGACAAACCATTAGACAGAATGAATACAGAACACAAGAACAGTATCCAATTTAGTAAAACCAGAAATCAAAAGGGAGAAATAACAACAGGAATTTAGTAAATTTGAAATATCATCAGATCCTACTATACAAGGCTGTACTCAACAAAACTGAAAATTCTGGATAAAATTGACACTTATCTAGACAGATATCAGGTACCAAATTCAAATCAGGATCAGATAAACCCTGTAATTACTTCTACCACTGTGAAAAGCCGCCCTCATGGTCGCCATTACAATATGGTGCTGACAACACCATTGTCACCATTGCTCATGGTGAGTGCGCGCGGGTGTCAGAATATCTTTCCATTACCTGAGCCCTGCCTCTCCCATGGCGTCATCAGGCTGATAGTGGGCAGCCAATCCTATGGTGCATGTCCCCAACCTTACTTCTAACCATACTTCGCAGCCAATATAAGGGAGGAGTTTTCTGCTTTCTAAGTCTCCTGTCCTGAAGCTGTTCATCTATATCTCGAGATGTATTACAGCTTTACTACAGAAAGATCCGAGTGTCCTAGATGCGTTCTTGCTGGCAAGATGGTAGCGTGGGTCATCTGGTGCCAGAAACCCAGGATCAACATTGCTGGCATTGAGGGGAACCCCTGAAGAAGGGATGGATTCAGAACTGCATGGAAAAGGTAAGTTCGGAGAAGTATGTCTGATCATGAACCTCTTATCCCTTTTGATTTCGGTCTTAATCTAGATGCAACTTAGGAAGGGGCAGTAGAAGCTCTTGTTTTGGTTGCCCTGGCCCTCATTCTGTTTCTTATTCTGTCCATCGAGGCTGGTGCTGAAATTTGAGGTAAATCGCGGCTGGTGCGGAAAAATGAGGTGTTGTCAGTCCAATGTAGATAAGTGGCAGCACTGAGGTATCTTCTAAGCTTTCCATAGATAAGGGAGCAAAGTGCTGTGTTTACTTTCACTTTGCAAAAGGAATACTATAAGTCGGGTGTAGATCAGCCGCAGGCACTCACTCTATCATGGGCTCCTCACAGTCAGTGATCACCACATTACAGTCAGTGCTAAAGCAACGTGACCTGCAGGTTGCCTCCCGTATGCTGCAGAACTTTGTTAAGGAGGTGGATCACATTTCTCCCTGGTATGCCTATTCGGGGTCTCTAACTGTAGCCTTATAGAATAAGCTAGGAAGGGACCTTGACCATTAGCATGAAGAGGAAGACTTATGCCTGGGCACCAAGGCAATTTGGAAGCTGATAAAAAACTGTCTAGAGGATGAAACCTGCCGACCAGCCAATGTGGAGGGACAGGGAATACTAGAAGAGGTTCAGGACAGTATGTCAGAAACCTAACAGAATGAGAGAAAGGGAGCTCGAAAAAAGAAAGACACGTCACGAAAAAGGGCCCTCCCCAGGATTCAGAAAGAAGGGATGGAGAAAAGAGGGCAGTAAAACTGATCCCTCTACTAAGAAAAAGCCTCACATGTAATTCAACATTACCTTGAAGCTTGGAGTGCTTGGGGACAACCCAAATTTCTTAGAACAGATAATGGACTGGCCTACACCTCTCAAAAATTTCAACAGTTCTGTCTCCAGATGAATGTATCTTATTTAACTGGTTTGCCATACAGGGACAAGGCATTGTGGAACATGCCCACCACACTCTTATAACCTACCTTATCAAACTAAAAGGGTGAGTCGATGAGGGCCTGCCCTTAACACTGAGAGTGGCCATCTCCATGATACTCTTTACTCTTAATTTTTTGAATATTGATGAACAAGGCCACACTGCGGCTGATCATCACTGTTCAGAACCAAACAGATCTAGAGAAATGATCAAATGGAAAGATATCTTAACCGGAAAATGGAGAGGCCCGTATCCTATTTTAATAAGATCCAGGGTAGTTATTTGTGTCTTTCCACAGGAAGAAGACAATCCTCTTTGCGTTCCGGGATGCCTCATCTAAAGGATCTCCCCTTCAGAAGATGTGGACAAAAGAGGGAATACTGAAACAAAGAAGGCTACTGACCCTTCTACTGGAGATCCTGGTTCCTAGTATATAGGGGAAATTGTGTTGGGGTATTATGTCCACCTTTCCTCTGCCCATGCCTGTCATGCACAGTGCACAAGTGTTTCCACATTTCTTTACTACTGATAGGGAGCTTCAACTTGCCTTTTTACCATTAGATGGGCAAATTCAGGCTCTGATGGAAAACAGAACTTTTCCCTCAAAAGTTGCATATGTAGCAGAGGATGGACTAGTAAGTCATCAATAGCAGGAGAGACACTTGTTCTTGTAAAGTTCCTATGACCAAGTTTTGGGAATGCCTGGGCCAGGAATTGGGAGTGGGTGTGTAGGAGAGCAGGGCGAGAGGGGAGAGGACTGGGATTTTTGGAGGGGAAAATAGTAAAGGGAATAACATTTGAAATGTAAAAAAAAAAAAAAAGAAAAAAGAAAATAAATAATAAAAAAAAGAATGAAATAAATTATTCGTAGTATTCTTGAAATAAATTCAAGTTTTACAAACATATCATTGGAACAATGTTCAGGTATTTTCCGTTGGCAAAATAATAACAAGTTATTTTTTATCAACATATTGTGACTACAGTGCCAAGAATAGTTATATATTAGTTGCTAAAACTCTGGTATAGGAATATATAGATATAGGTAAAATTTCAAATTAATTATACAAAATCTCTTAGAAAAGACTTCTTCCAATTCAGCTGACTAGGTAAAAGTCTAGTGAACTGCAGGACACGCAATTAATACCCAACCCTGAATATGCAATAACCTTCAGAAAGAGACTCCTCCGAAATATTTATGTCATCTTCTTCATCATCAAAGTCCAAAAGTAATAAGTAATCTCCTTTGGAATCACCATCATTTTCTTAACAGCCATTCTTCTCTTAAAAACTGTAATGTCTTCTTAGTTAAAAAAAATGGAAAACAAGGAAAAAAAATCTTAGTAATCTGAATCCAAAGGTATCATTTAAGTAGTTAAAAATATCAAAAATGAAATAATTATATGCACTTCCTCTTTCCAGTTCCTCCATGTGTCCCATTTATTATGTCCCTCTCCCTCACAACATTGTTTTAAAATCTTCTTTAACTTACTTCTATAAAAAACTCCTTTAGAACCAGAGTTAACAATATGTCAGATCCCAGTTTAAATAAGGGGAAAAAGGCCAGCCTTGAATATGTGAGACTTCTGAACTACCCAAAGACGATGAGGAAAATGTATTTGCATTTAATTTCTGAGTCATCTGATTCTTGTTCCTATTTCCCACAGATTCTTTTTAAACAAAACATTAGCAATTTTGTTTATCAGTGTGTCTCTGTCTTTAAATAAACTCACACTGCTATCAAGATAGATAATGAATATGGTAACTGTATATTCATTTGAGAAGACCCAAAGCTCCCTCTACAATAAACACCCAACAGCACCAGCACCCACACAGAAAGACCTTCTATTGGAGAAAGCAGGGATTTGGGGAAGACTTGGTTTTCAAATATCTGGATATTGTAAGTCCAAGGCCAGCCCAAACCAAGACAGCCTGAGCTACAAACGAAGAACCCATCCTACAGAAGGAAAACGGAGAGAAAAGGCTGATCTCCGTGGTGCAAGTCTTTAATAGAAATACTTGGGGAATGAGAGGGGAGGATCTGTGGTCAGAATCCATCTTAGAAGACTTATGAATCTTCTGCATTGTCTGCTCTTATTCTTTTCATTTATTCTTCCTATGCCACTCCCCTTTCTGTAGTATCCATACAGTCTCTACCAAAGAAATACACACTAGAGAAGACAGTGAGGGTAGAGGAATGCTCAGTGTGTCTCTAATAGATTTTGGACTACACACAGGACAAGTGCCAATTTCAACCCTAAGGTCTCTTTCAGCACATAGGACAATCGCCAAGACTCCTCACCAATGGCACCCTGATCCCCTGACCCCCAGTCCTGCAGCCGGCTCTCTGATCCTCTCCCTAGGCCCCAAGCTTGTGTCCTCCAAGGGTTTTCAATCCTCTAAGCCCCTGTCCTGTTCAATCCTGTGCAATGAATATGATCCTCCTCCTTCATTTTACCCTCAGAAGCCATAGGAAATGCCGATCGGGAGGCTTTTCCTCACAGAGTGGCCTCCTGAGACTGAGATTTCCCACCAGTCACACATCTGTTAATAGTCCAATTACCCTGATCAGAGCTGGTTATCAGTAGCAGGTCATTCAAAAGTGAACACCTTCACAACTGAACCCTTCCTTGCTTGGCTGCTCAATGAAAAAAACAAAAACAACAACAAAAAAAAAACAAAGCAAAACAAAACAAACAAACAAACAAAAAAACTAAGCAAAAAACAAAACAAAAACGAAAACAAAAAACAAAACAAAAAAAAAATCAAAATCAAAACAGATAAAAACAAAACAAAAACAAAAAGAAAAACAAAAACAAAACAAAAAGAAAAAGAAAAACAAAACAAAACAAAAAGAAACAAACAATCAAACAAACAAACAAACAAAACGTTATCAGGAGAGACCCAGATGGAGTACTCTGAGGAGCCTTTGTGATGCCAGATGGAGAAAACAGGTCTCATCCAGGGATTTCACTGTTTGGCTGAATATACCCTGTGTATGCTGTCATGGAGTACCAGGCACCATTGATTGGAAGGGAGTTCTCAGGAGGTGGAAAAGAGCTACCTTCTTTAAGACAAATGATTTCGAATTTCTAGGTTGAAAAGCATTTGCAGACTTGAAAAACATGTACAAATGTGTAACATATGAAATCACTGGAAATGGCACTACTAATTTCAACTGTAATATTTTTTGTTATTTATTTATGTGCATAAAAATTAAAATGTGTGCACTTTTTCTGTATGTACATTCCCACAACAGAAGAGTCCATGCTGTCTTAATAGATCAGAAGAGAACATCCAGATTCACTACAATCCCTGGTAAACTCCCACCTCCACCTTCCTAGTACTGAGCTTGTTTACAATAGTGTGCTAGGATGTGCCGGCCCTCTCTCCCTCAATTATGTGCTAGGCTGCCCAGCCCCTTTTTCTCCCTTATGTGCTAGAGTGCTCATGCCTATTCTCTCACTTATGCCTCTATGGCCTACAGAGGCTGAAAGAGAGCAGTGATTCTCTAAAACTTTGGCTGTGCATAAACTGTAAGCCACTATGTGGGAGCATTGTGCCCGGTCCTCTTCATAGAAAAGGTGCTTTTTGTTTGTTTGTTTGTTTGTTTGTTTTATTATTTTTTGAGAGAGGGTTACTCTGTGTAGACCTGGCTGTCCAGGAACTCACTCTGTATACCAAGCTGGTCTCGGACTCCCAAATTCTTGGCCTCTGCCACCCAAGTGATGGGATTAAAGGCATAAACCACCACTGCCCAAACAGCAGTTGCTCTTATCAGCTAATTTTTCCATTTTTCAACTAATCTAGTGTGTACTTCATGTATCTTTACTGCATTTCTCCCATTTACTTTCAAGGTGGAGGGTGTTTCCACCGGAACAGGGATCCAAAGTGGGATCCGTGCCACCATGGCATGGGTGTTCTTTGTTACATCCCAACATTGAGAAATCCAACAAGAATCATTGGAACAGACTTCAAATGAATCACTTGAAAGAATATAAACAAGAAAGGGGAGTAAACACAGACTGGGGGAGATGTATAATTAATCTGGTTTACCAAAGTTTTATTGAACCCAGTGATCTCTACACTGATATTAGTATGTCCATAAGAGTCCTGGGAGGCATCATATATTCCCCAATGCTGAGCAAATCTTGAGATGCCAGTAAAAGAAGCCTTTACAACTGTTCCTCCCTGGATAAAATTCAAAGGATTTAGTTCTGTACAACTGCCATTGACTCCACAAAGCAACCACTTGTGAAAGGGATGCATTCTAAAGTCCTGTATGACAAATCTCTTTTTCATAACAAATTCCTTCTCTGGGTCATCTGTCATGTTGGAAGAAAAGGAAAAAGTTTTACTCTGATCTGCCCAACAAATGATGGAGGATCGACAATCAGATCAAGACAGGATCAGCCTTTCATCTTCCAAGATACAATGAGGGGCTATTTTTGTTTGGTGGGGATGTTCTTTTTCTGAAAAGTTAGGTTGTAGAATTGTACCATTAACCCAAATTGCCTCTTGCCAAAAGGTCCGATTTATAAAGGTTATATCTACATTGGAAGTATCTTGGGTTGTGCTCACCCAACCTCCTCGGTGCTCATTAAACTTCCCTAAAGCTCGGGCTGGGAGGTTGATACAATTTCTGGTCCATTAATTTGAAAACATAAAGACCCCTGTTCTAGTAAGGAGTGATTTTCTCCTAATGGTGCTCGAGTGGGATCATAGGTTAAATATGGCAAATCCACTGTTTTATTAGTAGTAAAGAATTTTGGAAAAAGTATAGCATCATGACGAACTGACATTGGTTTAGGGAAAGTCAAGAGAATAGCCCATCTCTGTTATACTAGAAAACTGATACAAGTTCAGCATTTTCAGGATCAGGAACAGTCCTGGGGAGGTCAGCATCTTCTGCACCATCCTTGATGAATATCCTGCGGGTGAGTCGTTCCAGCAGCCAAAATGGGTTGTCTTCACTCTGTGGAAAAACACAAACAGCTCCCCAGGATCTGATTAAGATAGGATCTGGGCCTTTCCACAGACCAGTTAAAACATCCTTCTGTTTGACCATTTCTTTTGGTCTATCAGGGTCTGAGTTATGTCGCTCAGCTGCAGAACATCCCTGCTCGTCGTGATTCAAAAAATTAAGTGTAAAGAGTGACATAGATACCAATACTCTTGGCACTGAGGGCAGAGTCTCATCAACTCTCCCTTTTTGTTTTATAAGATAAGACTTGAGTGTGTGGTGGGCACATTCCACAATGCCTTGTCCTTGAGGTTTATAAGGAAGGCCAGTCAAGTGACTGACATCCATTTGATGACAAAATTGTTGAAATTTAGTAGAAGTATATGGTGCCCCGTTATCCGTTTTAAGAATTGTGGGCTTGCCCAAAGCACTCCACTCTTCTAGGCAGTGCTGTATAACATGAGAGGCTTTTTCCCCTGTTAAAGGTATGGCAAACATTACACCATTGCAGGTGTCAATGGAAATATGTAAATACTGATTTATAATGGCGATTGCACGTGGCACGCAAGCTCTTCTCAGCAATTGCTTGTGGCACGCACGCGATTGCTTGGGACATGGCACTACACAGCTGTCTATATAAAAATGAAAATGTAATTAAGGATAAAAGTGATACAGGAGAAATGGGGAACAATTCAAGGAGGAGAAGATAGGGATGGATTTGCTAAAACTCATTTATATGTATGCAGAATGTTTTTACCCAACAAATTTAAAACAAAGTAAGTAAGTAAGTATGTAAGCAAATAAATAAAAAAAAATAAATTTGTATGCACATGCATATCCGATAGGCGTGTGTGTGTGTGTGTGTGTGTGTGTGTGTGTGTGTGTGTGTGTGTGTGTGTGTGTGCATATAAGGGTGTAGGTATGTAGCACCTGTGACTAGAGGAATGCAATCATGCACTATCTTTATGTTCTATGATGCAGTGTGTTGATTAGAATATCTTTTGACCATGGGATGTGGCACTATTATGATCTTTAAGTGGCACTATTATTATCTTTAAGTGCTCCTTAGCCATTTTAGACTCTTTTGACTTGACATCTCTATTTAGATATATACCCCATATTTGATTGGTTTATTTCGTTTCTTGAGTTCTTTATATATTTTGGATATTAGCCGTTTATTGGATGTGAGGTTAGTTAAGATTTTTTTCTCCAGTCTGTAGGTTGATGATTAGTCTCATTGCCTATATGCTTTGCTTACAGAAGCTTTCCAGTTTCATGAGGTCACATTTATGAATTGTTGATCTTAGAGCATGAATCACGGGAGAGGTTTTTAGGACATTTCCCTCTCTGTGTCAATGAGTTCATCTTCTATTAGATTCAGTGTATCTTATTTTATGTTGATAATCGTGTTCAACTTGAAACTGAGCTTTGTGCAAGGTGATCAATATGGATTTTTTTTTTCAACATACAGACTGCAAATTAGAACCGCACAATTTATTGAAAATCCTTTCTTTATTCCATCGTATATATATACATATATATTTTGCTTCTTTGTCAAATATCAAGTATCCATAAATGTGTGGTTTTCTTTCTGGTTATTCTGTTCTAGTCCACTGATCCATCTGTCAGTCTCTGTATCAATACCATGTAGTTTTTTTGTTTTGTTTTGTTTTGTTTTGTTTTGTTTTGTTTTAATCACTTTTGCTCTATAGTAGAGTTTGAGGGCCAGGATTGCTCTGAGGCAGGATAACAGTGGAGTCACAGAGTAGAACCCTGGCAATGGCTTTAAAATCTAAGTGTCCCAGGGCTTTCTAGCTCTCTCATTGTACTGAAATGCTGATGAAAACTTCTAAAAAGTACTTTGTCTTTCTGAGGGTAGGCTGGCTTAGGTGATTAACACCTGTAGCCTAACAGAGGAGGATTAAGGAAAGCAGACTTTTTTCTAGCTCAGCAGGAATTACTGGGCTCTAATTTTGAGCTTACTAGCCAGATGTCATTGGAAGAGAAGGAATTTAGAGAAGTCATTATAGAAGTTATTACTAAGTTATAAAAAATTTCCTATGAAAGTTATATAAGGGCAAAGCAGAAAGATCCTAAGTGCGGAAAGGGAAAAATTTTTCTAAGTGGGGAAAAGGAAAAAATAAAATAAAAAAAAAGTCTAAGTGGAGAAAAGAAAAAACAAAAACTTCTCTCTTGATTTTCCTCGTCTCTTTGTCCTCAGCACTTATACATATTTCAGAATACATGACCACATGCTACAAAGTTCATCAACTGTCTCAGATCAACAAGTTCACTGAAGGTATCAAACAATAACTAAGATATTAGTGAAGTTTTGTATAGGTAAACCCAATCAATATTTTATCTTTTACCCTAGAACCTATAATAAATCTTTAGTTCCCTTCTGATGACCTTTGGTTAATTGTTATACAACCTCTTGGAATGTGCTCTGAGTAGGAGAAAGTCTGGTTACTATCTAAGAGCAATTATCCAGTGACACTTGGAAAACTGGCAGTTCTCATTGTAGTTTTGACTATCAGAAAATGACCTAATAGCCCTTTTAGTTTGGGGAGAATTTTATTGAGTATTTTTGCATTGATATACATAAGAGAAGTTGGTCTGAAGTTGCCTTAATCTGGAATCAATTCACCATTAAAAACAAATAGACTAACAGACTGACTATATAAACAATACACAATATTTTGCTGCATAAAAGAAACCCACCTCAGGGACAAAACCAGATACTACCTCATAGTAAAAGGCTGGAAAAAAAATTTCCAAGCAAATGGTCTGAAGAAATAAGCTGGAGTAGCCATTCTAATATAGAATAAAATCAATTTCCAACCCAAAGTTATCAAAAAAGACAAGAAGGGACAGTTAAGGCTCATGAAAGGTAAACTCTTCCAAGATGAACCCTCAATTCTGAATATCTATACTCCAAATGCACAGGCATCCACATTCATTAAAGAAACTTTAGTAAAACTCAAATCACTCATTGCACTGCACACCATAATAGTGGGAGACTTCAACAACCCGCTCCTATCAATAGAAAGATCCTGGAAATAGAAACTAAACAGAGACACATTGAAGATAACAGAATTTATGAAACAAATGGATTTGATAGATATCTACAGAACATTTTACCCTAAAACAAAAGGTTATAACTTCCTCTTAGCACCTCATGGTCCCTTCTCCCCAATAGACCACAATCAGTCATAAAACAGGACTCAACAAAAATATTGAAAGTATCCCATACACCCTGTCACATCACCATGGACGAAGGCTGATCTTCAATAACAACATAAATAAGAGAAAGCCAACATTCACATGAAAGCTGAACAACCCTCTACTCAATGATAACTTGGTCAAGGAAGAAATAAAGAAGAAATTAAACACTTTTTAGAGTTTAATGAAAATGAAGGGACAATATACCCAAACTTATGGGACACAATGAATGTAGTCCCACAAAGAAAACCAAAAGCTCTGAGTGCGACCAAAAAGAAACCAGAGAGAGCACACACTAAGAGCTTGACAGCACACCTAAAAGCTCTAGAGCAAAAGGAGGCAAATTTACAAGGGTGAGTAGATAGCAGAAAATCATCAAACTCAGGGCTTGAATCAAACAAGTGGGCACAAAAAGAACTATTCAAAGTATCAAACAATCCAGGAGCCTGTTCTTTGAAAATAGTATCAAGATAGATAAACCCTTAGAATGATGAACTGGAGTGCACAGGGATAGTATGCTAATTAACAAAATCATAAATGAAAAGGGAGACATAAGACCAGAACCTGAGGAAATCCTAGGCATCATCACATCCTACTACAAAAGGCTATACTAAACAAAACTGGAAAACTTGGACAAAATGGACAATTTTCTAGACAGAAATCAAGTACCAAAGTTAAATCCAGATCAGAATAAAGATCTAAACAGCCCCATATCCCCTAAAGAATTAGAAGCAGTCACTAATACTCTCCCAACCAAATAATGCCCAGGAACACCCACATGGGTTTAGTGTAGAGTTCTATCAGACCTTCAAAAAAGAACTAATTCCAACTGTTCTCAGACTATTTCACAAAATAGAAACAGAACGTACTCTATTCAATTCATTCTATAGAAGCCACAATTACTCTGATAACTAAACCATATAAAGTCCCAACAAAATAGAGGACTTCAGACCAATTTCCCTTCTGAATACCGATGCAAAAAATATTCAATAAAGTCCATGCAAACTGAATCCAAGAACATATCACAAAGATCATCAATAATGATCAAGTAGGCTTCATCCCAGGGATGCAGGGATGCTTTAATATAAGGAAACACATCAACATAATCCACTATATATAAGCAAACTCAAAAACAAAAACCACATGATCATCTCCTTAGATGCTGAGAAATCATTTAAGGAAATCCAACACCCATTCATGATAAAAGTCATGGAAAGACCAGGAATTCAAGGCCCATACTTAAACATAATAAAAGCAGTATATAGCAAAACAGTAGTCAACATCAAACTAAATGGAGAGAAACTAAAACCAATCCCACTAAAATCAGGGACTAGACAAGGCTTCCCACTTTCTTCCTATCTATTCAATATAGCACTTGAAATCCTAGCCAGAGCAATTGGACAACAGAAGTAGATCAAGAGACACCATGGTCCCTGGCCCGGGGGATTCTTCGGACACCCGCAAGGACCCATACAGGATACTCCATGGGATCCTAAGCCCTCTGGTGAGTGGAACACAGCGCCTGGTCCAATCCAATCGCGCAGGACCCTAGACTGCACATTATTATTATGCATATCAGATAGGCATGTGTGTGTGTGTTTGTGTGTGTATGTGTGTGTTTGTGTGTGCATATAAGCATGTAGGTATGTAGCACTTGTGACCAGAGGAATGCAATCATGCAGTATCTTTCTTTATGTCTCTCTGCCATTTTCCTATGATGCAGTGTGTTTATTAGAATATCTTTTGCCCATGGGATGTGGCACTATTGCAAGGTGATGGCTTGTTTGAGGAAGTGTATCATTGTGTAGGCTTGCTTTTATGTAGTGCACAATGTCTGCCCAGTGACGAAAATCGATCCTCTTCCTTGCTACCTGTGGCCACAAGCTTCCTCCTGGTTGCCTTCAGTCTAAGATATAGACCAATTAGTTCCTTCCTCAGTACCTCCTCTACCTGGATGCTGCCATGCTTCCTACCAATATAATAATGTACTGACTCTATAAGAGTTTCCTGAGTCATGATATCTCTTCACATCAATGAAACCCTATTGAACATGGGCAGTATGTTAGCCTGAATTTTAATGATTACAAGATAATTGCAAACAGCATGGAAGCACAAAGTAAAGATGATGAATGAGTCTCTGTATTTTTTGAACTTCTGAATTTTTGAATGAATGTGGGGATTGGGAAAATTAGAAAGTTATGGGAAGGAGAAAGAGAGGATGCAAAGACCTTTTGGGCTACTGCCACTTGCTTTTGCATTCAATATTTCTATTTTAAAACAACACCAACAACTAAAACAACCAATGACAAGGCATCCATACAACAGATTCACAGAGAAGACACCAAAGGGCATTACATTCTTGTAAATCATTTTCCAGCTAATGTCTGGTGTATTGAGCCTAAAGATTTTACTGTCAAACCCTGATGATTAATCACTAGATTGGATCCCCTAACACAATGATGAATGACACTGTGGTCAAAAGGACAGTTAACATGTATAAATACATCGTTTTTCACACTGTCAGTTTGAATTGTTACTATATATCCCAGTTTTTTTTTTTTTTTTTTGCATTTTATCTCCATTACTGTGTAGTTTTCAGCCCTCACTTGCTACATAGAAAATGGATTCTTTTACACTATATTTTATTTAGGGTGCACAATGGAACCTAAAGACTAATTCAGTCCATTTCAAGTAGAGCTCTCTGTTCTCTTTACAAAATTGCAATTAAATAGTTTTCAAAAATATTTTGCACTTGTGTGGCTAAGTTTAATTAAGATTGGGGGGGTTATATCTCCCACATTCTCAGTTGTCTCAAACTGGGTAAACTGTCTAGAAATGTTGTGGAATCTTTGTGACTGTGCCCTAGCAGAAGTAGATCACTGGGACAAGATGGAGGGAGCTGGGTGGTTCTGAACTAAATCTTGGCTTCTAAATCCACCCAAATGTGAGAAGGGCCCATTCAGGCTCTCAATGCCACAGATCAACTTGTTGTTTCCTCCAATGCTGTCCTTATCATGACAGTCTGTCCCCGGTAACTGTTTGCCATATACATCTCTTCTTTTTTTTTTTTTTCTTTTTCATTTTTATTATAAATTTAGCTCATTTACATTTCCAATGCTATACCAAAAGTCCCCCATAGCCACCCACCCCCAATCCCTTATACACCCACTCCCCCTTTTTGGCCCTGGCGTTTCCCTGTACTGGGGCATATAAAGTTTGCATGTCCAATGAGCCTCTCTTTCCAGTGATGGACGACTAGGCCATCTTTTGATACATATGCAGATAGAGTCAAGAGCTCCGGGGAACTGTTGAGTTCATAATGTTGTTCCACCTATAGGGTTGCAGATCCCTTTAGCTCATTGGGTACTTTCTCTAGCTCCTACATTGGGAGCCCTGTGATCCATCCATTAGCTGACTGTGGGCATCCTCTTCAGTTTTTGCTAGGCCCCGGCATAGTCTCACAAGTCACAGGTACATCTGGGTCCTTTCAATAAAATCTTGCTAGTGTACGCAATGGTGTCAAAGTTTGGATGCTGATTATGGGGTGGATCCCTGGATATGGCAGTCTCTACATGGTCCATCCTTTTATCTCAGCTCTAAACTTTGTTTCTGTAACTCCTTCCAAGGGAGTTTTGTTCCCACTTCTAAGGAGGGGCATAGTGTCCACACTTCAGTCCTCATTTTTCTTGAGCTTCATGTGTTTAGAAAATTGTATCTTATATCTTAGGTATCCTAGGTTTTGGGTTAATATCCACTTATCAGTGAGTACATATTGTGTGAGTTACTTTGTGAATGTGTTACCTCACTCAGGATGATGTATTCCAGGTCCATCCATTTGGCTAGGAATTTCATAAATTCATTCTTCTTAATAGCTGAGTAGTACTCCATTGTGTAGATGTACCATATTTTCTGTATCCATTTCTCTGTTGAGGGGCATCTGGGTTCTTTCCAGCCCTGGCTATTATAAATAAGGATGCTATGAACATAGTGGAGCATGTGTTCTTCTTACCAGTTGGGGTATCTTCTGGATATATGCCCAGGAGATGTATTGCTGGATCCTCCGGTATTACTATGTACAATTTTCTGATGAACTGCCAGACTGATTTCCAGAGTGGTTGTATAAGCCTGCCATCCCACCAACAATGGAGGAGTGTTCCTCTTTCTCCACATCCACGCCAGCATCTGCTGTCACCTGAATTTTTGATCTTAGCCATTCAGACTGGTGTGAGGTGGAATCTCAGGGTTGTTTTGATTTGCAATTCTCTGATGATTAAGGATGTTGGACATTTTTTTTTTCAGGTGCTTCTCTGTCATTCGGTATTCCTCAGGTGAGAATTCTTTGTTCAGTTCTGAGCCACATTTTTGTATGGGGGTTATTTGATTTTCTGAAGTTCACCTTGAGTTCTTTATATATGTTGCATATTAGTACCCTATCTGATTTAGGATACTTAAAGATCCTTTCCCGATCTGTTGGTGGTCTTTTTGTTTTATTGATGGTGTCTTTTGCCTTGCAGAAACTTTGGAGTTTCATTAGGTCCCATTTGTCAATTCTCGATCTTACAGCACAAGCCATTTCTGTTCTGTTTAGGAATTTTTCCCCTTTGCCCATATCTTCAAGGCTTTTCCCCCCTTTCTCCTCTATAAATTTCAGTGCCTCTGGTTTTATGTGAAGTTCCTTGATCCACTTAGATTTGACCATATTACAAGGAGATAAGCATGGATCGATTCGCATTCTTCTACATGATTACAACTAGTTGTGCCAGCACCAATTGTTGAAAATGCTGTCTTTCTTCCACTGCAAGGTTTTAGCTCCCTTGTCGAATATCAAGTGACCATAGGTGTGTGGGTTCATTTCTGGGTCTTCAATTCTGTTCCATTGGTCTACGTGTCTGTCTCTATACCAGTACCATGCAGTTTTTATCACAATTGCTCTGTAGTAAACCTTAGGTTAGGCATGGTGATTCCACCAGATGTTCTGTTATCCTTGAGAAGAGTTTTTACAATCCTAGGATTTTTTGTTATTCCAGATGAATTTGCAAATTTCTCCTTCTAATCCGTTGAAGAATTGAGTTGGAATTTTGATGGGGATTGCATTGAATCTGTAGATTGCTTTTGGCAAGATAGCCATTTTTACAATGTTGATCCTGCCAATCCATGAGCATGGGAGATCTTTCCATCTTCTGAGATCTTCTTTTATTTCTTTCTTCAGAGACTTGAAGTTTTTATCATACAGATCATTCACTTTCTTAGTTAGAGTCACGCCGAGATATTTTATATTATTTGTGACTATAGAGAAGGGTGTTGTTTCCCTAACTTCTTTCTCAGCCTATTTATTCTTTGTGTAGAGAAAGGCCATTGACTGGATTGAGTTAATTTTATATCCAGCTACTTCACCGAAGCTGTTTATCAGGTTTAGGTGTTCTCTGGTGGAATTTTTAGTGTCACTTATATATACTATAATATCATCTGGAAAAAGTGATATTTTGACTTCCTCTTTTCCAATTTGTATCCCCTTGATCTCCTTTTGTTGTCGAATTGTTCTGCCTAATACTTCAAGTACTATGTTGAAAAGGTAGGGAGAAAGTGGGCAGCCTTGTCTAGTCCCTGATTTTAGTGGGATTGCTTCCAGCTTCTCTCCATTTACTTTGATGTTGGCTACTGGTTTGCTGTAGATTGCTTTTATCATGTTTAGGTATGGGCCTTGAATTCCTGATCTTTCCAAGACTTTTATCATGAATGGGTGTTGGATATTGCCAAATGCTTTTTCTGCATCTAATGAGATGATCATGTGGTTTTTGTCTTTGAGTTTGTTTATATAATGGATTACATTGATGGATTTTCGTATATTAAACCATCCGTGCATCCCTGGAATAAAACCTACTTGGTCAGGATGGATGAGTGCTTTAATGTGTTCTTGGATTCGGTTAGCGAGAATTTTATTGAGGATTTTTGCATCGATATTCATAAGAGAAATTGGTCTGAAGTTCTCTATCTTTGTTGGATCTTTCTGTGGTTTAGGTATCAGAGTAATAGTGGCTTCATAAAATGAGTTGGGTAGAGTAACTTCTACTTCTATTTTGTGAAATAGTTTGTGCAGAACTGGAATTAGATCTTCTTTGAAGGTCTGATAGAACTCTGCACTAAACCCATCTGGTCCTGGGCTTTTTTTGGCTGGGAGACTATTAATAACTGCTTCTATTTCTTTAGGTGATATGGGACTGTTTAGATGGTCAACATGATCCTGATTCAACTTTGGTACCTGGTATCTGTCCAGAAATTTGTCCATTTCGTCCAGTTTTTCCAGTTTTTTTGAGTATAGCCTTTTGTAGAAGGATCTGATGGTGTTTTGGATTTCTTCAGGATCTGTTGTTATGTCTCCCTTTTCATTTCTGATTTTGTTAATTAGGATTTTGTTCCTGTGCCCTCTAGTGAGTCTAGAAAAGGTTTATCTATCTTGTTGATTTTCTCAAAGAACCAACTCCTCGTTTGGTTAATTCTTTGAATAGTTCTTCTTGATTCCACTTGGTTGATTTCACCCCTGAGTTTGATTATTTCCTGCCATCTACTCCTCTTGGGTGAATTTGCTTCCTTTTTTTCTAGAGCTTTTAGATGTGTTGTCAACCTGCTCGTATGTGCTCTCTCCCGTTTCTTCTTGGAGGCACTCAGAGCTTTGTGTTTCCCTCTTAGAAATGCTTTCATTTTGTCCCATAGGTTTGGGTACGTTGTGGCTTCATTTTCATTAAACTCTAAAAAGTCTTTAATTTCTTTCTTTATTCCTTCCTTGACCAAGATATCATTGAGAAGAATGTTGTTCAGTTTCCACGTGAATGTTGGCTTTCTATAATTTATTTTGTTATTGAAGATCAGCCTTAGTCCTTGGTAGTCTGATAGGATGCATGGGACAATTTCAATATTTTTGTATGTGTTGAGGTTTGTTTTGTGACTAATTATGTGGTCAAATTTGGAGAAGATACCATGAGGTGCTGAGAAGAAGGTATATCCTTTTGTTTTAGGATAAAATGTTCTGTAGATATCTGTCAGGTCTACTTGTTCCATAACTTCTGTTAGTTTCACTGTGTCCCTGTTTAGTTTCTGTTTCCACGATCTGTCCATTGATGAAAGTGGTGTGTTGAAGTCTCCCACTATTATTGTGTGAGGTGCAATGTGTGCTTTGAGCTTTACTAAAGTGTCTTTAATGAATGTGGCTGCCCTTGTATTTGGAGCGTAGATATTCAGAATTGAGAGTTCCTCTTGGAGGATTTTTACCTTTGATGAGTATGAAGTCTCCCTCCTTGTCTTTTTTGATAACTTTGGGTTGGAAGTCGATTTTATCTGATATTAGAATGGCTACTCCAGCTTGTTTCTTCAGACTATTTGCTTGGAAAATTGTTTTCCAAGCAAATTTGATTTTATAGGGTGTAGTTTATTTGACTAGTGGCTCTGAGTCAAAAAGACAAAAAGACCACCAACAGATTGGGAAAGGATCTTTACCTATCCCAAATCGGACAGGGGACTAATATCCAATATATATAAAGAACTCAAGAAGGTAGACTCCATAAAATCAATTAACCCCATTAAAATATAGGCCTCAGAACTGAACAAAGATTTCTCCCCCGAGGAATACCGAATGGCAAAGAAGCACCTGAAAAAATGTTCAACATCTTTAATCATCAGGGTAATGCAAATCAAAAGTCTTATTTTCATATTTTCATTATTTACAGACCATTGTGTGTTATAAATAGAAATCTAGAGGAGGAAAGATGTTTAGAGTCACTGACACACACACTTAACTGAGGTTTCCTTTGCACAGGAAGAAGATATACCCATCCTCTATATCTGGAGAGTTTCTCTAGGACCCTAATGATATAAAAGTCTTCAAGTATCTAGGCTAAAACAACATTGCTTTTGCCTATATTTATGCAAAGTAACCTCTTTTATACAGTAATCATATTGATGTGTGTATGCATACCGAAATATACAGGTAAGTGCAGAGGATTGGGAAGGGTATACTGTTTTCTGTTACTTCAGTCCCTAATTTTCCCCTCGTGATAGGGTTTCTTGCTGAACTAGGAGTGAGGCTGACATTCAGTCATCCTTCTGTCTCTTCCACTCCCATTCCTAAGCACCAGTGTTGCAGGTGAAAGTTTGACCAAACACTTGGCTTTAACCCTGGGCCATCTCCCCAGATTCTTCTTTATTTTAAATAACCTATGGATTACTTTTGCTCTCAATGTAATGAAACTGCTGTATAAGAAGTTGTTATTTAGAAGATGGCAATATAAATGGTCTGTATGTGTTCAGTACACACATGGTATATTAAGAACTACTTTCCTTAATACCTTGAGAATTGCATACAAATATTTTGATGTAATTTACTTTCCAATCCTTTTAGTAACTCCTCCCAGAACAAAATACGGCCCATTCCCACCTAACTCCTCCTGCCAACTTCATATCTTATCTTCTCTCTTTTGTTACAACCCATTCAAAATCATTTGTGTTTCCCATAAACTCTTGGACATCTGGCTTCCACTAGAGCATGGCCAATCTATCACCTTCAAAGGCAATACCTTTGATGAAAACTGACTGTTCATCCCTCATCAACTGTCTATACCTTATTAGATAGTGATGAGGGATAGTGAGCCCTCCCCATTCAGTGATGGAAGACAGAATGGCCTGATTTTGTGCAGAAAGAAACAGTTTTATAATTTTTTAAGGTCTTTTTAGAGTTCTTGTGTTTTCTTATTTATAGAATTTTATGGTTTTAAAAATATTTATTAAGAATTAAAAAAATAGCTTTTTGGGTCATTTAGTGTTTGTTTAATAATTTTTTGGTTTTTTAGGGTTTTAGGTTTTGCTTTATTGTTTTAGTTTTTTTTTTTTTATTAAGGTAAAGTGATTGTTACTTTCTATTAGTTTTATTCTTAGAGGTGGAAGCATGTGTTTGTGGATTTGTTGTAAGATTACTTTCTTGTTTCTTCTATGGTGTAGTTTCACTCCTTGTGTTGTTGTTTTTCACCTATTATTCTTTGTAGGGGTGGATTTAAGGAAAGATTATGTGTAAAATTGGCTTTGTCGTGGAATATATTGTTTTCTCCGTCTATGGTGATTGAGAGTTTTGTTAGGTATAGGAGCCTAGGCTAGCATTCATGTTCTCTAGAGGTGGAATAGATGCTGGTATTAATATCTTTTTATGAAAATACATCCATGAGTTGAGAGAGGAGGACTTCCACTGGCCTTTGTACCCTAGTGCCATGTTCTAGGTGCTGCTAGTGAATGGGGAACTAAGTGACACCCCAGTGACAACAGAAAACACCTCTTTCAGAATCATACCTAAGAATGTCAGGCAGAGTTTATTTTGGCTGACTCATGGTAACCAGATCTTATATAGAGAGGGTGGGACTCATGTATCACTTCAGAAAATGCTTTTAAGCTTAGTCTTATATATTTTACAGAGAAGGAAAAGAGAGAAATAACTTCATGAAGGATAACACCCAAGAAAGCAAATGATCAAGGCAGCTTTACAGCAACACACAAATCTGCCCAACACTAGTGTTTACTAGTGGTTTGTTGGTGTTAAATAGCCAAGGAGGCTACTGGACCATAGAGGGGCTGGAGAAAGTCAGATTGCTTTTTGTTATTGTTTTATTTTATTTTAACATTTCCCTTTTGAATTCAGCCAGTCTCATTTTAGATTTTTCCTGCTGCTAAGACCACTAGTGTTCTCTGGTACATTCAACCTTACTGATCTCCAGGCGACTAGACTTGTCAGGGTCAGAGTGGAAACTGGATATTTTACAACCAATTATCTGGGCTACTTGCCTACCGCTGGTCACCTCAGTTTCTCTACCTAAATTCCTTACTGATAATTTCCTCAGCATGCAGCCTGCCATGATTCACAGACAGGTACAACAACTGCTTCTGCCTCAGTATTAAATTCAAGTCCTTTCTCTTCTTCAGGAATGTTAATATTTGACGATATACAAATGCATTTATCTGAGAAAGAATGGGCTATGCTAACCCATCGAAGAAGACACTCTACAGTGTTGTAATGCTGGTCATCTACAAGCTAACCACCTGTCTAGGTTAACTGATTAACTATAACTCCTTTCCTTTATGTATACATTGTGTAACCTGGACTGTAATGGTGAAAAATACACCCTGGGAGATATTACCTTTTGGGTTATAATTGATTTAGATTGCTTCTTCACTGTTGAAGCAGGAACTGCTACAGAAAAAAAAATTTCTATGTTATTTTTTTTGGGGTTATTTTTTTTCTTTGTTTTTTAAAGATACAATTTCTCTGCATAACCCTGGCTGTCTTCAAGATCAATCTGTACAGCAGGTTTACCACAAACTCACCTGCCTTTGTCTCCCAAGTTCTGGGTTAAAAACATGCACCACCATCATCCAGCTCAGTGTGAAAGTTCTTAATTTTAGTGAGGATCAATTATTTCTCTTAGAATGAATATTTCTTCCATGAAATCTAGAACTCTTAACTCTATTAATCATACATATACTCCAATTTTCCTAAATCTTTTATTTTGTTCTTACATTAAGTCCATGCCCTTGTGAATTATTTTACATACAGTATGAAGTTGAGATTGAGTGTGAGGCTTACTCTTTTACCTATTATGTGTCACTGCTCTCGAGTGAAACAAAACATACAGCACAAATTACATATATGCATAATGTTATAAAACTATGGTGTATATATTATATATAATTTATTTTATATGTAATATATTTTATCATTTATAATATTTTGTTATATAATATACTTTAAATGTAGTTTAAATAGACTTTAAAGTGAATTACAGGGTGTGATCCAACAATAGCTGTCTACCAACTGATATTCTAAGAACATAATAGTTATTCAGTCAATGAGGTGGATTGTCTCAGGTAGTCTCCAGTGTATTATGGAATACTGAAAATGGCCTGTATTGACAGTGAAGGAATGGGCTTCCCAATGAGGGCAAACAGGCAAAGAAAACAAACTTTCTTCTTCCACGTCTTTCATATAGGTTGCAGAACATTTATATAAGTGTGTGCCAGGTTTAAGGTGACTTTTACCACTTGAAAGATTCAGATTCAAAATGGAGCTTGCCATTTCAAAGTATTAAGAAAAAAAATCCTTTAACGTCTTGCTCAGTCAGTTGGATTTTAATTAATTCTTGATGCAGTAAAGTTCAAAACCAAGAACACTCATCACATTGTCCAATTGGCTCCCCATAATTTATTGACATTTATAGCCTTCCTTCATTGAATTGCTTGTGTATTTTGTTGAAAGTTACTTTGCAATTTGTATACATATGTCCAGACTGAGCTGTTTGACTTTTTGTTGTTATTATTTAACTCTTAAACAATTATAGATAAGCCCTCATATCTATTACACAATATTTTTTCTACTTTATTCATTCTTGTTATTCTTTGCATTGTGAAGAAAGAGATGGCTCAATTCTTGAACAGTACATGTTAAACTTCCCGTTCTGTTTATAGCACCAAATATAGTTTAACAAAAAAACTGTCTAATGCCAGGCAGTGAGGGAACAGGTCTTCAATCTCAGCATTTGGGGGTTGGGGGCATAGGCAGGCGAATTTCTGAGTTTGAGGCCACCATGATCTACAGAGTGAGTTTTGGGAAAGCCAGGGGTAAACAAACAAACTTTGTCTAGAAAACAAAACAAAACAAAACAAAAAAAAGATCAAAAAAAACAAGAATAAAAACTTACTTGTATCTCTAGGTCTTCCGGTCTCTTTAGACCCTGAATACATATCACACACACACACACACACACACACACACACACACACACACACACACACACACACACACACACACACACGCACATGCACCCTCACACGCAGAAAAACACCGTTCAGATTTTAAAATACATTATCTGACTCACTAAGAAATAAAACTACATCAGTGTTCCTGGTGCCAGAAACCTTTAATCATAATACAAATTTAGTTGAACATCAATGATTTTATACAGGAGAGAATCCTGTTTAACTGTATTGAATGTGGGAGGCCATTCCTTCAGAAATGTCACCTCATTAAGCACCAGCTGACCCACATTGCTGACCATCCCTATACATGTAACCTGTGTGAGAAAATGTTTAACAGACAATCAAGGCTTCTAAGACACCAGAACGTGTCAGAAAACAAGAATAAAAACTTACTTGTATCTCTAGTTCTTCTGGTCTCTTTGGACCCTGAATACATATCACACACACACACACACACACACACACACACACACACACACACACACACACACACACACACACACACACACACACATGCACCCTCACTTAGTCAAAAAACTCAGACAGAATTGCCAAGCTAAGGAAAATTAGCATATTGCAGGGACAGAATGTAAAGAATGTTTAAAATCTAGAAAATTTGGCAGAGTTATGTTTCATATAAAAAAAAAAGATAAAATAGAATAATAAGTTGCTTCCCACTGTCTTTCATTATCTGTGTTATCCACACAATTTTTTTTTTGTATTAGGAATAAAAGAAATGAGTATTTGTTTGACATTTGTATCCAACCTATGTTTTTGTTTGACATCTGTGTCCATAGCAATGTTTTCTTAGACACTATCCTCTGGTTTCAGGTACCATGGACTATGATTTAATTCTTCACTTTTCTCAGAAGAGATGTAAAATGCTATTAGGGCCCTTGAAGTCAGAAAGAATTAATATTCATGGCATAGATTCAGTGGCTATAATGTTGACTGTCATACAATACCAAAACAAAGATTCAGGTAAATTTATGAACAAGAACACAAGACTGTGTCTTCCTTCAGTGTTACCATGGTAGTTGTCACTTCAGTCTCTCCCTTGACATTGTCTATTTTCATGGAAGCTTGGGGAACACAAGAAGACCTGAAAGCCAACACAAACCTAAGAAACTTGTAAGCATTTGAAGTCCACTTACAGATCTCACTGTCCATACTAGTTATCCATCTCTGTGGAAGTAAAAGAGAGCAGTAAAGTGACTTTGATTATTTTGGCTTTTATTACACACACTGGAATTTTTAAATGATTGCATACCACTCCTGTGACTAAAGGGATATACAATTTGTGATTTCTTAATTTTAAATTAGTATAGCAGTTTTCTCTATAGAAAAGTTTGAGCATTAATTTATTGATAAGGTCAGTGCATGGGAGCTTATGTACCCTCTCCAACATGGTATGCATCTGATACTCGAGGGTCTCATCCACTAGTAGTCTGGCAGAGAAAGACATGTGGCTTATACATTTGGTCCCAATTAGAAGCAGGGTAGATTGAATCCCAGGTTTATGTAGAAATAACAACTGCTTGGTCAGGAGGATACTTCTTAAGATGGCCATGTAGTCAGAGAAGTGAATCCTGGCTTGTGAGTTCATGAAAGACAAATTATATTTTGCTAGCTACTTTAATCAACATAGTAGGTTCACACACCAAGACACACAGACACAGACACAAACACCAATACAAATTCACTGTAGGATCTCAGATAATAAAATTCTCCTTAATAATAATTGTTGAGATGAGTTTTCTCTAACACCAGAAAATAAACTGTCCTGGAGCTGATTTTTTTAAATTAGTTAATCAATCAACATCCCAAACCTAGTATTCCTTCTCTTCTCTGCTCCCTGACTTCTCCTCCACTTCTGCTACCCCAATCCACTCTTCCTCAATTTTTCTTCAGAAAAGAGATCTTCCATGATAACTTCTAGTTTTGGCTATTGTAGTTGCACATCGACTCATATTGATGATAGACAAGGCCTGGCAGAATTTCATTCCATTGGCTATGGAAATAGAGCTAAGTGGAAGACAGGCTATGTGAACAAATCTTAACAAAAATTTACCCTCATTAACCATAAACTCTTTTTTATTTCTTTTTTAATTAATTAGGTATTTTCCTCGTTTACATTTCCAATGCTATCCCAAAAGTTGCCCATACCCATCCCCCCACTCCCCTACCCACCCACTCCCCCTTTTTGGCCCTGGCGTCCCCCTGTACTGGAGCATATAAAGTTTGCAAGTCCAAAGGGCCTCTCTTTCCTGTGATGGCTCACTAGGCCATCTTTTGATACATATGCAGCTAGAGACAAGAGCTCTGGGGTACTGATTAGTTCATATTGTTGTTCCACCTATAGGGTTGCAGTTCCCTTTAGCCCCTTGGGTACTTTCTCTAGCTCCTGCATTGGGGGCCGTTTGACCCATTCCAATAGGTAACTGTGAGCATCCACTTCTGTGTTTGCTAGGCCTCAGCATAGTCTCACAAGAGACAGCTATATCTGGATCCTTTCAGCAAAATCTTGCTAGTGTATGCAATGGTGTCAGCGTTTGGAAGCTGATTATGGGATGTATCCCTGGATATGGCAATCACTAGATGCTCCATCTTTTCGTTACAGCTCCAAATTTTGTCTCTGTAACTCCTTCCATGGATGTTTTAACTATATTACAAGTACAGCTTTACATTTTTCTCTTTAATATTTTTACATTTTCTACATCTTCCAAGCCTGGTGGACAAAGTGCTCTTTTAGTCAAATTGTACTAATTCATACCAATATTGTCCAGGGAAGTTTCTTGGTAAGCCCTTTAGAGCATCAGTTTCTTGCTTTCAGCTGTTCCTTCATCATGAGGAATAAAGTATAAACACAGTACATACCCACAGTTTCTGTCATCGATGAGGACTTGGTCTGTGAAAGATACTATGCAGATTCTTAGCCTCTGAACTTGGCAATGGTTTACAGATGCTGATGTGAGCAAAATGAGGAACTAAAGGACAACTTTGTTAGGTCTTAGGTCTTCTTGTGCACACTGTTAACAGATAATAATATGGGGAATGAGATCTAGTTTTTTAGTGCAGAGTCATTTGTCCCTGGTCAATATTAAAAGTTTTCAACATTTCTTGAATATCATCTACTGAAATTTAATAAATTTTAAATTTAAATTATGTAATTATAACAAAAATAAAAACAACAGCAATAAATAAATAATGATGATAATAATAATAATAATAATAATAATAATAATAATAATAATAAACAATAATACAGTGAGACTGATGAGCCTGCAGTGACAGGACTTGAGCGTCTATGATAGAATTTGAGTCAGGCATTGTGTACTCACACATTAATTATGAGGATCTTGCTTAATTTTGTGTACATAGAACTGGATTATCACATGGATCTTTTCCCCCTCTTAAATTCTGAGCATGTGAAGAAAAGTGATGTTTCTCTTTCTTATACAATTAAACAGATTCCATAAAAGCTTATCTTCTCCCACTTCTAAATTAGCATTTTCGTTTAATTTATTGCCATGTTGTATGCTTTAACTGTTTGGTAGTTGTCTGTTAATTTTTGATTTATCTTACATATAAAGCAAGTTTGATAAAAATTTGGTACGGAATTTTATGCATTTTATAATTGTAAAAATATTATTTCCACTCAACTCAAAGTGCTCTGTGGTTATAAATTGGCCTCTCAGTTAGTAATACACAACACAAATTCAATTCCACTTAACCCTTCTGAAAATGAACTTGCATGGTATTGTCTGATTTGAAGCTAATAAATCTATTTAACTAAACCAGAGACATTTGTGTTAGGAAGGAAACTACTACTGTCTGTTGTTTAAAAAATGGAAAAGTTACTTCTACAGTAAAAGAAAGAAAGGAGGGCCTGCCTTCAGCAATTGTGGGAAGTCTGTGTTGCATGTGCATTTTTCAGTTCAGCAGCATCTAGGGCACTCAGAATACACAGAGATTTCTTCATATGTGGCGAGAAAAACCAAATCTACAGGAATCCTAGGCAAGTGCTTCAAGCGAAGTCTTAGTCGAGCGAAAGTAGATGTAAAACCTCCCTTCTGCATGGGAGGTTTGTAGGAAACAAACAAGCTCCAAATCCTATAAATGTAGTCTCTCTGAAACTTCCAGTAGAAGGTCTATTTGTTTTTATATGATTTTATACATTTTAATGTACTTACATTATGGGTACATGTGTTTGATTAAGTACATATGTGTGTAACTGTGCACAAACCACTGCACATGTGTAGAGATTGCAGGACATTGTGGAAGAGACAATCCTCTTCTTCTACCATGTATATTATTTCAGAGATGAAGTTCAGGTACGCGGTCTTGAGTGGCTAGTAACCTTACTTGAGTGGCTAGTGGGCCACCTCATACATTCCTTGAGCTTTAATTCTTTACATCCTCTGAAGATTGCCTGTTCATTCATCATGTCAAAACCCACAGAGACTATGAAGGTGGTCATGCTGCAAACCAGCATGAGTATAGAAAATGAAGCAACCAAGTTTAAATGAGCCATTGATATTTCTTATCATCCTATCACTCCCATAGGTCGAAGTGGTTAAAACTCTCACCCAAGGCCTTCTACTATCAGTTGCATTGAACTTAAAGTGTCTGTAGCAGTATCTGTATGCACAGCGCCTGCAAGGTCTGAGATAGAAAGAGCCCAAGCAATGAGAGGGAAGGGCGTGCATGCCACTATCTTTATCTCAGAAGTTATTTCTAGATTGTAGCTTGGAAAGGAAAACATTCAAATTTCCACTAGGGTATCACTGGGTATGCAAACCATGCTTAAATCTAAGTCTCTAGTTCAGCATTGCCTGGCAAATGAAAATCAAACTGGATAATAATCTTGGAGGTCCTTTATATAATAAGGTATTGGCAGGGTTCTTTAAAGAATACCTTAAGGGTCCTTTGTTTATATATTATGGTTTGCAGTTTTTTTTTGTTTGTTTTTATGGCATTTCTGAGTGTTTGTGAACATATATGTCTCTGTGTCTACATGTATATTTCTTGTGCTTTTTCTTTGCCTCTTTTTCATTATGTTTGCTTTGTTCTGTTCTGGTTCATTTGTTTATTTTGTATCTTAATCTTCATTATTATTGTTATTAGTATCATTAATAGTATCATTATTATTTAGATGCCTGTTTGTATTTTAATAAAGGGAGAAAGAAAAAGTTTGAATTTGGGTGGGTCGAGAAGTGGAGAGGTTGTAGAAGGATTTGGGGGGACAGTAATCTGAATCTATTGAATGAAAAACTGTATTTTCAATGAAAAGTGTCTTCCCAGAAATTTTGATCTTACTATTAGTACAAAGGAATCAAAAACTTATTTTTTAAAGAATCATATTGTATACAGAGGAAAAAAATGAGAGCTTTTCCAACTGAGAAATATTTCATTTTGCAAGTATGGTAAGGACCCTAGAGTTAATAATCAAGAACACAGAGCACAACACAAAGCAGAAAAAAGTACAAAGCACACACAAATATACAGGCAGGAATCAAATTAGTCAATTTATTGACCTTTTTAATGGAGCACAAATCCTCATCCATTCTCCATTCGGACAAAACAGATTTGCTGTTGTCTCCAATGACTTTGAGTAGGAATTCATCCAGTAACCTTTCTCATCTATTTCATTAGAGCTGACTCATCCCTGCTGAGATTCCAGGACAGGAAAAATAGACTCCATCATCCTCTTGGGTATGTGTGTTTCCAAGTTCCTTCATATATATTCTTCCTTATGCTTGGTGAACCCCTACATTAAATTATTTTTTCCTACTTCATAACTATAATTTCCTACTGTTATAAATCCTAACATACATACCTGACATAAAGATAGTCTTAGACAACTCCAGATGATCACATGATTAGACAACTAAAATAGATCACATCTATCCTAGTACAGTTCTGGAAGGCAGAAAGTGTAAAAATCAAGGAGCTGGCTAGTCTTACTAGTATTTCCTGGCACTGTGAATGGCAACCTATAAGTTCTAAGTCCTTGTGACACTTTCATGGGAGTTGTCTAGGACTATCTTTATGTCAGGTATTTATGTTAGGATTTATAACAGTAGGAAATTATAGTTATGAAGTAGGAAAAAAATTCTATGTAAGGGCTCACCAAGCATGAGGAAGAATATATATGAAGGAACTGTAGCATTAGAAAGGTTGAGAACCACTCTCTGGATGCTTGAAAACAGAAAGCATAATGGAGTCATAGGCTGGTCTTGGCATCAGTCTGATATCTGCTTCAGACTAATATCTTGCTTCCTTTTGTTTCTTGTCACCATGAGGGGAATAACCTAGATAGTATAGTCAAAGGACAAATCTGAGGACATGTTCAGAATCCATTTTGTGAAAACATGTGCTGTTGTATCATTTGGAAAGGGCTGTCTTTGGAACCAGTGCATGCACATGAGTGCTTTGGTGCTTTGCTCTTTCTTTCTTTCTTTCTTTCTTTCTTTCTTTCTTTCTTTCTTTCTTTCTTTCTTTCTTTCTTTCTTTCTTTCTTTCTTTCTTTCTTACTATCTTTCTTTCTTATTTTATTTTATTTTTTTTTTTGAGGCAGGTTTTCTCTGTGTAGGCCTGGCTGTTGTAGAACTCATTCTGAAAACCTGGCTGGCCTTGAACTCATAAATTTGCCTGCCTCTTCCTACCAAGTCCAGGGAATAAAGGCTTGCAACACCACACCCAGCTTCTTTGATTTTTTTTTATTCTGCTATTAACTTATTGTTCCCAATGTTGTTTATTTTATTATTTTATTTTATTAGATATTTTCTATATTGACATTTTAAATGTTATCCCATTTCAAGTTTTCCCCTCTAAAAACCCAATAACATGTCCCTCCTCCTCCTACTGACCAACCTAAGCACTCCTGCTTCCCTGTCCTGCCATTCCCTTACACTGAGGTATAGAGTCTCTCAGGACCAGGATCCCCTCCTCTCACTGTGTCCATCTAGTCCATCATTTGCTACATATTCGGTGGCAGCGATGGGCCCCTCACTTTGCATTATTTGGTTGGTCTTTTTTTTTTAATTACATATATTTTAACTTACATTTCAAATGTTGTATTCTTTCCCAGTTTCCCACTCATCCAGAAACCCCCTATCACATCCTCTGTCCCCCAGCTTCAATGAGGGTGTTCCTTCACCTGTGCACCCTCTCCCACCTCACAGTGTGGTGGCTAACAAGTTTATATCTCTGTATCCTTATCATTCAACACCATATTGGGGATCCTGCAGCTTATAGGGAAAAGATGTCCAGATTCTGAGAACTGCAGGGTACCATCCAATACATCAATCTCAAGCCACATGTAGGTACATCTTCCTAAAAAACGTGTCGTCCTGTTAATAGCTTTCATTTGGATCTTTAAGTACCTCAGCCAAGATTGAGGTGACTGCTCCCTGCATAATCACTGCCCACTTCATTTTGGGGAGGATCTGTGCCAGGAAGTCAGGGTAGATATCCACATAGTTGATGCGGATTTCAGTGGCCTGCAGGCACAGATGGAAGTCATGCATGTCCAAGCCTTACACATTTGAGCTTAGGAGATAGTATGTGAGCAGTTTTATGTTGTCATTTTGGATTTCTGCCTAGGACATATTGTCTTTCATTAATTTTGGGATTTATTTACATTTTAAATGATAGCTCCTTTCCCATTTTCCATTCAACAAATCCCCAACCCATCCACCATCTCCTCCCTTCCCTTTGAAAAAAGGCTTAGTTTGTATTATATTTCTATATTGCACTCCATCACTGAGTGAAATCAAGACAGGACACATGTAGGAGTATAGGCAGGGTACATGGAGAAAGGCTGCTTATTGGATTGCTTTCTCAGCACAGTTTTCTCAGCTTTTTTTCTTACAAAATTTGAAAGCTTTTTTTTAACTTTTATTTTAATAACATACCCACAAACACACACACACACACACACACACACACACAAGACATAAGATCACTAAAGAACAAGCGAAATGATTGCAAAGCAATGTCCTAAATGTATTTCATTATCTCCAGTGCCACATTTATAAGTCAATTCTAGAGGCCTTATGTCTAATCATATTTGGCAAAAGGATATAACCCATTATGCAGAATTTCGAAAACTAAAATATGAACATGTTTGTATCGATACTTGTTCAGGATTTCTTTTTGCTTTTTTCTGCTTCTCTCCATAAAGGAAAGGTTTCTAAAAACGTAATTGATCATTGCCCACAAGCATTTAATGCAATAGGATTGCCTAAACATATCAAAACAGATAATGGGCTATCCTATTCTAGTAAAAATTTTATTTCATTCTGTAAGGAATTTGGAATCAAACATAAAACTTGAATTCCTTATAAGCCCATGGAAACGGAATAGTTCAATGTGCTCATCAGACCTTAAAGAATTGGCCTTTTATGACAAAACAGTGGCAGTTATATCCCCCAAGGTCACCAAAGGCGCATCTTGCCTTTACTTTATTTGATCTAAATTTTTTGCAAACTGATATTAAAGGTCAGTCTGCAGCAGATCACCACTGGCATCCAGTTACTTCTAATTCTTATGCATTGATAAAATGAAAGGACACACTAACTAAGGAATGTAAGGGTCCAGATCCGATTCGAATCTGGGGAAGGAGCTCGGTTTGCGTTTTTTCATGTGAAGATGGAGCACAGAGGCTGCCCAAGAGATTAATTTGTTAGCTGAACACAGATCCTGAATCTTCTTATAAGTATCACTCTGAGAACTAAAATTCCTCTTTTGCATAGAATTTAGTTGGGGACTCATCCTCCCAGAAAAGCTGTTTTCTTGCTACTCTCAGAGCTTTGCAATTTGCAACTGAATAAAGTATCTGGACTTCCCCAAAAGAAGCTTTGCATTGCTACTTTCTCATTGTCTGGGTCTCTTTTTCTTAAGCAGGTCAATCAACATCCTCCAATCAGACTGCAGGGGGAGTGCATCCCTGCAAACAAAGGCTTAAGGTGGCAACTGCTATTTTCATTCTAAAGACATTCTACCATGCATTTTGGCTTTAGGTCTGATTTGAAAAATAGGTTTATTAGAAGGGCTAGGAAGGCAGATATTTCAAATATTAGAAGAGATTGGTTTTTATTCTGATAGATGGTCTTAGTCCCTTTGCTGGTCTCTGGTTCTCCATCCTTGCTGTTATTGCAAGCTCCCCTAATTTCCTCAGGCTGTGGGAATAACAGAGATGAGGAGGATGACCTCCAGCTCCTAATATAGCCTAAAAGCCACAAATTGTGATGTTACCAGTGGTATAATTCTTGTTGAGGCCTTGCTAAATCTGCTGTTGGCAATACTCCTTTAGGAGATGCACAGTACTGAGAACTGTGCATACTGATTCGTGATGATATGAATACAGTATGGGTACAGCTTCGGTGCAGATATTTACTGTATAATATCATGGGTATTCAGTGTTCTTTGTCTAATATCCACGTAGCAGTGAGTGCATACCATGTGTGTTCTTGTCTTAGGGAGAGATGTTCCACATGTATCTGTTAAATCCATTTGGTCCATGACTTCTATAAGTTTCACAGTGTCTCTGAGTTGAATGGTAGGGATATAAAGTAGGGAAAGAATTTGTTCAACCCATATTACATGAAAAAAATTAAATTAATATATACTTTTTTTTAATCCAAAAAGCATGCCTATAGACCCATCTAATGTAGGGAGATCCTATTTGATGTTTCCTCTTCGTAGGTGACTCTAGATTTTCACAAGTTGGCATAAGATTACTAGCACACTCAGATTAACATAAACACATTTTCAGTCATGTCTAAAACCATCATACCAATCGACCGAGATATTCTCTGTACATTCCATGGGCTAAATGTCAGAAACATGTGTGTTTTACAGTGTGTCTCAGCTTTAAAGTGTAAATCCTGAAAGGAGGGCCATGGTCAACCTTCCTACTTCCTGCTTCTAGGCCACTATTTGCTGCTCTGTGGCACTACAAAGGCTTCTTCGTTAATCAGGTACCACTGTGCCATAGATATCTTGAAGTGACAGAGTGTACAAGCATCCATGGGACCTAGATGCTGATGAGAACACTCTTACACCATCTCCTGCCTTCACAACATACTTATTAAGATGGTGAAATATTGGGAAAGTCATGGTAGAACAAATTCTTTAAAGCCCAGGGCTGTTCTCAACAGTCATCTCCTGATTTTCTATATGGACCTCATATGTTACACTTTGAAGTCAACCCACAATCTCATGTTTCTTGTGCAAGTCATTAGAGTGTCAATTAAATCTAGACTTTGGGAATATATCAATAAGTCTGCATTATCTTCATATTCCCTGCCCTTAATTATGGTAACCTTGCCAAGAATAGATGTCTCACCATTCTCACTGACAGTTTACCTGGTAAATAGATAGTTGAGAAAAAGACATTCTTCTAAGGCCCAAATAGCCTAGTTAATCAGTATATGAGAAGCAGGGCTGACATCACTCAGCACAAAAGCTAAAGAGAGTCTCTTGTTTTGTGGAGAACTGAGAGAACAGCAGGGACAGGGGCCTTAATGATAGTCAGTCCAGACCTAGAGGCTGGGTCTAACAGCATCCAAAGGAATACAGGCCAATTTCCTCCAGCTTCCTGGAGGAGCACTGTTTCTCTTCAAAATGTGACAGGGATGGCACCCACAAGGGGGAAGAATGCAGTGTGTTCTAGACTTATTTTGAGCCATCAGGGTAATGATCCTCCCACATTTCCCTTGCTATTACAAATGATCAACCTCAATAGGGGTCATGTAAGCTCTGCTGACACCAGAATCTCTAATTGCAAAACCCTTACAGGAAAGACCAGTTTTCCTCCACTCTAAGGATAAAAAGCAAGGATTGGGCTCATATCGCTAAGCATTTTCTGACTAGCTTTGAGAGAACAGCGTGGTCCAAGGCCCAGATTTCAGATTTGGTGATTACTGACAGTTTAAAAAGTAAGTACCTGTAACGTTTGCTCTGTGGTACTGAAAAATATTGTCCCCAAATGTATGAACACAAAACGGTGAGCATGTAGCCTAAGGAGCAACATTTCCCTGATTTAACACCAGGCACTTGGCATTCATTCTATACACAGAAATACCCCCCGAGTCTCCAGACCACCCTCCTCAACTGTACATTACAAGCATTACAAGTTTTTGTTATAGCCCATAAGATACAAGTCTTCAAGAAAACACAATCAGACACAAGGCAGAAACAAGAACTCATGTATTGATCAAATTGCATTATCAATAAAAAAATGTCAGCAATGGGTTGACATTGCTTAGTGTCTGCATAAAATTGGTATAAATGGACCTAAAAGTTCTGTAACAGTTCATGAGTACAAGAAAAACAAGATTATAATTTCTTAGTAATAAAGAGAGAAACACTTTCTGTTAAAGTATTCAAAACCCTGTCTAAGGTAGATTTGTCACTCAATGGTAGTATTTGATTTGTAACTTCAAAAGCTGACCCGTCCAGCAGGTCCGTTTATTCGAGGGTCTCGACAGGACTTTCTCCTAAGAAATAAATGGGGTGTAGAGAGAGATGAGGATATTGTGCGAACAAAGATATGGAAATGTTCTGAATTACATCAGGACCCCAATGTATTAGCCATGACCAAGGTTTAAATGCACAAGCAAAAGGGGAAGTGCCTTTCAGCAGGAGAAATGGGGCAGAAGCAATGCACCTCAGCAGGAGGGATGGGGCAGCAGGGTGGGGGGGGAGAGGAAGTACTTCTCAGCAGGAAGGAAGGGGCAGCGGAAATTTTTCTTTTGGCGACTACTGGTGGAAGCAGGAACTTGGCGTTATCAGGGTACATCTTTAGGTCAGGACATCCAGCACTGACTTAGGGTTGGAACAGTCTGTAGTTGTTCTCAGAGCAGTGAGTCTGTGGCCTGCTTTTGACCCTCTTTTCTTATGGGGGCGGGGGAGGTGGAGAGACCCAATTCAGAGATCAGGACAATAGCATTGCAGTAATAGCTCCCAACAAAAAGCATAGATGCACTCCCCACCACCAGAAAATTAAAAAAAACAAAACAATACAAAACAAAACAAAAACAAAAACAAACAAACAAACAAACAAGCAAAAAAAGCAAAAGATACTCCAATGCACTGTATCTGCTTTGTTGTGAGTAAATCCACAAACATGAATGGATAGCAACACAGGAAGGAATTATGCACAGCAAGGCACACACATACACACACAAAAGTAAAAAGAAACAGTCCAGTCAAGAAGCTATTGAAGAGAGTCCTTTAAAATTTATGATAAAGAAGATGAAGTGTATTTCTTCACAGTTGATGATTTCTGGTGGAGGGCAAGGAAGATTCATTTTTAGAGCTTCTGTTTGATATTTTCTAGGTTCTTCTTTTTATACTCCAAAACACTAGATAGGACAGAAATAAAGGTAGAGAGAGGAATTAGAAAATCTCTGAATCTAATTTTTTCCTAGTGCTTTTTCTTTAACTATTGATATGAAAAAACCACAAGCAACTTGCTTAACCAACCACCAAACACCAGACAAAATGTACTAGCTTTGACACTCAATCTTGTGCAAAGTAATGCAGCAGGAGTTTTTCACTAATGTATGTTGTATGTAAATATAGTATTCCACCAAACTTAGTAACTCTGTATTCCATACTTCCTGCATTCAGCTGTTCACTATTTTAATATTAGTCATACCTATTCCATGCTGTGCCATGTGTTTTGATGCAATTAAGTTTCATCTGGGGACCTCATATGAAATGCAAATATTGTGTGTAAATCTCCCTTAGTGTTACTTCATAAACATGTTTCATCTATGGAGTAACAGTATTAATGCTTTCTGTTTGAAGTACACTTTCAGTGTGCATAAGTAGATACTCCACTTTAGTATTTTATGATACACTAAATATAACATATAGTGTATACTTAGAAGATGAATCCAGTAAAGGATTTTTAAAATGTTGAGTGAGGGCTTTGTGATTTAAAAAAAAAAGTGTTCTCAATAGTATTGGCTGAGATTCTGCAGTCTTGTGTGTGCTCTTTTCTAATGAATCATAATTAATGTTTATGCTGAGACTCGGGGAGGCAGGCTTATCAGTAGAAAGAAAGCCATTATCTTGGAATCTCTCCTTTTATAAGTACTCCTATAAGTATATAAATGTCTGGGTGGCCAATTAGACAGAAACCATGTCTTGGTATACTTGTTGCAATCTGATAGCTTTGTCGTAACCAATCACCCCACCTCTCAGGACTTGAATTAATGTAACTTCCTAAAATGTCCAAGAATTACAAAGACACACACCAGGTACATGCACACCACAAATTCTGACTCATTCTCTGATTCTGAATCTTCCTATGACTGTCCTTGTGACTCTGCCTATCCTTCTTTTTCTGCCTCTACATTCTCTACCTCAGCCTGTATCTGAACCTCTGCCTCTGCACCTTCCTATGCCTTTGATTGTCCCACTGCTACTTATTAGTGCTGAGATAACATACAGGTTAGTTTAGTTTTAGAATTGATCTACTGTGGAATTGGTTTTCTATGAACATTAAGTTGCCTCTCTACCTTGTACTAAAACCATTTGATTGAATTTGAATCTTCAGTATAATGAGAGATGTAACCCAAATTCATAGGGCAACAATGTCTAGGTAACTGTCTGGCATTGAACAGTCACTCCACTGTTCTGAACAAACTGTTTGTAACCAGTAGTTTAAGCACAGGAAGATAGCATAAGTGTAAGTATGCAAGCCTGTCTTGATTTCAATGTGATAAAGATCGGGGCCCAAAACTACAAAAGGAGGTAATGGTTTCTTTCTGTTTACAAGTCTCAGCTTGTAAATTGCATGACCTAGGAAAGTCAGGACAGAACTTGATTCAGAGTGGTAAGTAGAGGCAGAAACTGAAGCAGAGACTATGGAAGAACTCTGGATTACTTTCCTCCAAGTCATAGGTATGCGAGGTCCTAGGGGATGCAAAACAGAAAAGAAAGAAAAAATAAGTACCAAACATATCACAATGGTTGACCTACATGCATACTTTAAAGTCTGCTCTTGATAATATTTGTGTTCATTTGGAAATCAAGTTCTACATGACAATTGGTAAACAGCATACTTTTCATTATTTCTATTGGATGGACATTTTTACCTGAAGGAGTGTATTTGTTGGATGTGAACATTCCTGGACTACATGGAGGTCCTAAGTTAGCTTGTATCAGGTCCCCTGGAACAGGACTTACATGTGGCTGTGACACACAGGATGATCACTGGGAATTGAATCCCAGACCCTCTGCAAGAGCAGCCAATGATCTTATACTCTGAGTCATGTAAAGTTCTCCACATTTCTGGAGAGAGAAGGAAGGTGTAGGAAGAGAACATTACTCAAAATGTCCAAATTCATCTAAGAATAAATTAATGCTTGCAAGGGTCTGTCAAGATACAAAACAAAAACAAGAAAAAATTAGAAGGTGTGTAAAAATTGAAAAGAATGTTTGTTTCTGCTCTGTTGTGTGTTCTGACCAGGACTAAATGAACACACTAAATGAAGCTGCACTGAGAAGCATAAAGAAGGGAGGTACCACACTCTGACATGTACTAAGGTTGTTTCAACTGTATTTGTGTAATCCTTCAGGGGCTTCTTGTCAAAAATAAACCCCCTTTATCAAATCCCCAACAGTAAATTCTGTGTATCTCAATTGGAGACTGGGCAGAAGATATGTGAGATGCACCAGGAATGATTAAACTTTATGTTCTCTTGCTCAGAAACCATTTTCAGGGATCCTATGAAATCCAAATGTCAGCTCCAGACTGCATAGTATCAGGTTTTTCTTGGCCAATTCAAAATTAGAGCCAATATCTAAAAAGATGACTTATCTGTTACACAAAGTTGCTGCTACCAAATAGGAGGTGGCTATGATTCCCAACACCAACACTGTGGATCTCTCTCTCTCTCTCTCTCTCTCTCTCTCTCTCTCTCTCTCTCTCTCTCTCTCTCTCTCTCTCTCTCTCTCTCTCTCTCTCTGTCTCACTCTCTGTTTCTGTCTGATTGTGTCTGTGTGTGTTTCTGTGTGTGTCTGTCTGTTTCTGTGAGTCTGAATGTGATTGAGTGTGTGTGTTATTATAATGTAGCCCATTCTTAAAATAAGAAAGGCACTTTCACTTTGTGTTTTTTTTTTTCTTTCCATTTTGGCCAAAATGTATTGATTAGCACTGGCTGGCCTCAAATTGGCTATGTATGTATGGCTTTCTTAGAAGTCAAAAGAGATATGATTTCATAAGACCCATAGTCCTCTGGTTAAAAGCAGGAATCACTGTGATAGGCTTCCATTTTGTAATATTATAAGGTTTGAACTATATGAAGGTATGTAAGTAGTCTTCAAAATTAATTCCTAGGTGCCAGGGAATGGGGGCAAACACACATTTAATCCCAGGACTTATTATGCTGAGGCAGGAAAATCTCTAAATTCCTTGTCAGTCTCGTCTATAGAGCAAATTCCAGTTCAGCCAAAGATATTCCATGGAATGCAGCCTGGAAAAAAAAAACTTGAAATGAATAAACTTCATAGTTAAGTAATGAATAATTAAAAAAAAAACGCTGGGAAAGACGAGTGAAATATGCAATTATCTAGACATATAGCAAATCCATAAGATAAACCATCTAAACAGCACCTTAACACCTTAAGAAATAGAACCAATCATGATAATCTCCCACCAAAACAACCCTGGGACTAGATGGCTGTAGTGCAGAATTCTATCAGACCATCAAAGAAGAACTAATACCAATTCTCATGAAAGTGTTCCACAAATTAGAAACAGAAGTAACACTACCCAATTCATTCTATGAAGCCACAGTTACACTGCATATTCTCCTGTGGAGATGGAATGGTCACTGTCTAATGAGGAACTGGTCACTTCTTCCTTTCATACAGGACTTTGTTTGAGATTATTTTTTGCTTCTACCATGGTTAATATTACAAATAGATTTTAAATACAGTTTTAACATATATGAATTTTAGCTTTAGAAAATATCATGTATATTTAACAGGCTTTTAACAATCATAACTTATATAAACAACATAAAAGCAAAAGAAGTTACAAACTATTTAATTAATGAGAGAAAATTAGAGACTATTCTAACCAAATTGAACCAGGAGGAAAATAAGAACTGTACTGAAAAACTGATTTTTAGTAATAAAAATAACAAAAATAATGATAATAATAATAATAATAATAATAATAATAATGAAATACATTAGAAATTAAAAAAAATGAATACATATATTTTGCTAGTTTAAGTAAAAAATACTAATGAATAATAAGAAATATGTTCACCTGATTTCGAAATCCCAATCTTCTCATTCTATGAAAATTTTGGTTAGAATTTGAAAGATTAGCTTTGTGAATAGTTGTCCAGGAAATTGACAGATGCCCTTAGGTTATGTTGCTTTCAGTTGTTATGGAGACAATGCCTCAATTACACTCCTTTCTGTGGCTTGCAATTCTAGGTCCTCAGTCTGCCACTGCCTCCACCTCCACCTCCATTTCCGCCTCTGCTCTACCTCTGCCTCCTCCTTCTTCTCCCTTTCCTTGTCCATGTCCCTGTCCCTGTCCCAGTCCCTCTCCATGTCCCTGTCTCTCTCCCTGTCCCTGTCCCTGTCCCTGTCTCTCTCCCTGTCCCTGTCCCTGTCCCTGTCCCTGTCCCTCTCCCTCTCCCTCTCCATCTCCCTCTCCCTCTAGCCTCCCCACTAGCACACAGATAACCCTCAGATTATTTCAGTTTTAGTACTGATCTACTCTAGAATTTTTTTCCTTCATGTCTACTTCCTTCCTAGCTTGTTTAAAACTATTTAATTCAATTTGAATCTTCCACATAATAAGAAATTTATTCAAAATTCATAGGCCAACTATTGCTAAGTAAGTGTCTGGTGTTCATCAACCACTCCACTCTTCTAAAGGAAGTGTTTTGTAATCAGAATTTTAAGCACAGGCAGATATCTTTAGTGTTAGTGTAAAATTCTGTCTTGTGTTCAATGTGATAAAGATCAGGACCAAAACTGTTGGAAACCAGGCCTTACCTAACTTGAACTGTGTTTCACCTGGGAGGCAAACAGAGGCTGAAAAGAGAGGGGAACTATATAGGTGAGAGAAAAATGGAGCCAAGACAATTTTCTGATCTAGGCTCAAATATTTAATAAAAGTTTTCACTTATAAAGGGGGAAACCCATTCTCTGCCATGCCAAGTTTCTTGCTTTCCTGATACCAAGTTGTCAGCACAGCCTTTTAGCACTAAGTCACCAAATTCACAGATTGCAGTTAACTACAGAAAATCTTGGAGAACCAATTTGGCCTCATGGCAGATGGCAGGTAGTTTCACATCAAAGGAAACTAGCTGAGGAGCTGCACTGCAGGTGGCCCTGCCTCAATGGCATAAGGTCTGAACCTGCATAGGTTGGAGGAGGTTATACTCCCCCCCGTTAATAATATTTTAAAAAGTGCTAAACTGAGGCATAAAATGTATTTATGCTCTATAGTCTTGACTGGGAGTTATGGTGACTGTAGGCCACACCTCCCTTAGGATATCTTAGATCTTCCTGAAGCATCAAATTCCATTATGGATGCTACGTGCAACTAGTTTGTGTTATATATCACACAAAACATGGCTCTGTGTTGTGTTATCAACAGTCATGGATTTTGGCATGTACCTCTGTCTTAGATTGGTATGGTTCTGAGATCTGGATGTCTGTCATTGAATGTCCAGCCCTCATTATCACACCTTATTCCCAATTCAGACCAAAGTCATAATATGTACTAGAATGAAGATCAATAACTGCCACCTTCACTGTTGGAGGCAAGGCTGTACATCTGCTACAGTAAGGCTGAAGGACTTGGATGACCTGCTTGAGAAACAAAGTTGGGACAGTGATAAGCAAGAGTATGAAAGTTTCTTTGGAGAAGTCCAGGTACCCCATTCAGTTGCAAATTAGCAATGATCAAGCTTAGTCTTAGAGATTCTGGTGTGGGGAGGTGGCTTTGAGAATTGCAGAAAGGCTGCAGCCTCTCTGGGAGTGGAGACTGTGCTCCAAATTAAATTTGCTAGCTAATTAAGATTTTAGCTATCTTCCCTAATTCTTCTAATACTGGAATTATTAATAGACCAGTCCAATATTGAATTAGGATACCTGGTCACAGTGAAGTTAGAAGATGAATCACTATAACTCTATCTTGAGACTAATCTTTCTAAATCAGATTACACAGTCTCTACTGTTCTATATCCCATAATTCTTAAAAACCTTGAAGTAAAGCATCTTAGCTTGTCCAAACAGGGAAAATGATAAACAAAGGTAGGTCAAAAACATATACCCAATTCAGCTTTCTTGTCACTACAGTCAGGGCACTAAGCAAACACACTTGTTAGTTTGTCACAAAAATTAGCCTTCATATATATGCAGCATTCTGTGAAGAGAACCTATTCTTGTCCCTTTCCCTATAAAGTAGCTACTTAGGATCAAGCCATATACCAATAAGTAGATTTTTTTCATTTGACCTAGACATGATTATGTCTCCTATTTAAGATACTATCAGGCATTTTTAAGTTCTTTGACATCCAAATTTCAAAGTTCTTAAAGTGTGATTTAAATAATGTGCATGGGGATATAATTTATCTTGTCCTTTGTTTTTTTAAAAAGAAGAGTTTTTTAAAGTTCCACATTACCCTGTATTAGATAAATTAATAAATTGTTTACAAAACATTTCAAATGCTTTACTGTTATAGTCAGTATTAATATAACAAGGCCAACGACTAATTACACTTTCAATTGTTTATCTTGAAGAGCGGATTTAACTAGAAAGCTTTAAAAAGTATTAATAGTCCCCCTCTTCCTTTCTCTTTCTCACTTCCTCCATTTCCAGCAGCAGTCTTCTTGCCTCTGCAGGTATTTTACACATGAAGTATCCAAGCAAAATGGCATGTACACAAACAACCATACCCACCATCAAAGTTTATAAAATAAAAGAAATGATGTGTAGACTATGATTCTAATTTTTCTGGGAAAGGTAGTATAGGAGAGAGGAATCACTGTGTGTGGACTCACAAAGACACAAAGAACCCCCCAAATAGATCCAATTTACCACTCCTTAGAAACACAAACACCACAGGCAGGAGGAGGGATTTTGAATGAGGAACTCTTTCCTTGTCTTTCCAAGTGCTTTGGTGGATGAGCACAACTACAGGAAAAGGGTCTCACAGCAGGTAAACTCCCACCACCACCCCACACAAAGGCAAAGTCACCTTGGTCGAACCAGGAGCAGATCACCTGTCTCTGCAGGTTGTTTCTGTTTAGCTGCATTTGGAGAAAGCATTTGGAACAGTTGCTGCCTGCTCTTGAGAAGGGCTCTAAGGGTACAATGTATAGGTCTGTAGAATTGCAACAAGTTTGGACCCTAGAAAAGTAATGGGTTGCTGAAATGGTCCTGGACTGTGAATCTTAGGGTCTTGCTAGGGAATTTCTTAATCTACAGTGACATTTAGACATTGGAGCAAGCAGAGGTGCTTTGATCCTTATCTTAGGCACTCAAAGTTGTCCTGGAAGACAATCGTTGTGACTGTTTGTGAGGCTTTGCTGGAGGAGAGGGGATATTGACAGCCCTCTACACGATCTGCATGGCACACAACTAGAGCTTTCTTTCTTATGAAGCATAGAAGTGACTGAGGGCAAAACACCACAGGAGATAACTATATCAGCGTCCCTTAAGTAAAATCTTGCTGGTGTACGAAATAGTGTGCCTTGCAAATACTGAAGTGGGTGCTCACAGTCATCTATAGGATGGAATACAGGGCCCCCAATATAGGAGCTAAAGAAAGTACCCAAAAACTGAAGGGGTCTGCAACCCTATAGGCTGAACAACAATATGAACTAACCAGTACCCACAGAACTTGTTCCTCTAGCTGCATATGTAGCAGAAGATTGCCTAGTCGGCTATCATTGGGAAGAGAGGCCCTTGGTCTAGCAAAATTTATATTCCACAGTTCAGGGGAATGCCAAGGCCAAGAAGTGGGAGTGAGTGGGTAGGTGAGCAGGGGGCAGGAGGTATAGGGGACTTTTGGGATAGCATTTGAAAGGTAAAAGAAGAACATATGTAATAAAAAATGTGTGGGAAAATAAAGAGACGAGGTCGTTTCTACTATTAGGAAAAGTCTCATTACTTTATCCCATTAAATGTGCACATTAAAAAAAAAGTGGCTAATGGCTTTGAACAGGATCCTTGCTGAGGACAGGATCTTATAAAGGGTTCCAGATAGACAACTCATTTACAGTTTTACAAGCTAGTACTTATAAACAATTGATCATTGGGAGCCTCAAGCTGAGACACCCGATCACTGGGCATAAGTGTTGAGATAATTTGAAGATATTTCCATTGTTTTGAATAATCTGTATGATATTGGATACATTTACTCTATGGAAGGAGTATGTGTGTGGAGTCCCTTGTGTCACTGAAGTAGGAGTTGTAAAACACCTGTGGCGATGATGCAAGTTCATATCTATGATGTGTTTGTGATGTCAGTATTTATAAAGGAGGAGGCATCTCTGAGATGCAATAACACATTTAAAAAAGAAAACCACAAGACAAAACGGAAAGGGAATATTGCCTTATGTTGTTGTATTTCTGTTTTGTGTGTGTTGTGTGTGTGTTTTGTTTTTTGTTTTTGTTTGTTTGTTTGTTTGTTTTCTTATTTGTGTGTATGGTCTGATTTTTGGATTTTTTCGAGACAGGAATTCTCTATATGCCCCTGGCTGTCCTGGAACTCACTCTGTAGACCATGCTGGCCTTGTACTCAGAAATCTGCCTAAGTCTGCCTCCCAAGTGCTGGGATTAAAGCTGTGCACCACCAACACCCTGCAAATATTGCCATTTTTAGTGAGATATTTTTAATGTTTTTTTTACTGATTTATGTAAGATATTTCAAATGGTGTGTCCATTTTTTTTCACGTTGTTGCATTATTCCTTTCAAAGTTTGTTGATTATTGCTAACGAATACAGGATTTAACATCAGGACACTGACATTCTTCTTTTTCATTTCATTCCTCTCCTTTTTTTCTGTTTAACTTATCTGGAAATGGATTTTTCTGTATAGTCCTAGCAATTCTGGGCCTTCTTGTGCAGTTCAGTCCTGAATTCAAATCTACTGGATTTTATCACCAAATCCTGAGATTAAACCCCTTTCTAAGCAGACATCAACATTTTTTTAAATTTTCTGTCTCACAATACTTCTTTAGAAGATGTCCTCATCACAGTTCCCAAGTAATGCCTTCAGACACTTCTAACTTTCTGTAGCAACCTTACCATATAGAGCCTATGTAAGGCATCCTGTTGGGTAGCATTCTGCCTTAAGCTGTCCACATCCAAAGTGTTTGTATTCTTCACAGTGGCCTGTGAGGTTAGTGTGATAAATCTGGGATGAGCTGTCAGGTGAGGAATTATTCACCACTGCAGCCACAAAGCTTGCAGTTTCCACTGCTCCTGATCATGATGCTGCAGAAGGTTTCTTTGATTATCATAGACACTGGCTTCTTATTCCCAAATCTTGGTAGTGGTACTGTATTCTGCCTGTCTGTGTAAACAATTAGACATGAACCATGTCTTAGTATACTGGTTGAATCTTGAGAAGTTTGTTGTTCTTTTCTGCTGGATAGCCTGTTACTGGGGAAATCAGGCCATCAAGATTATTCTTAGCCTGGAAAGTACAGAGTCAGGGTCAGAGGAAGTGTGAAGTCTGGGTAAGGACTAGTTCTTAATCCAGATATTCCCTATGTATAAGAACCGTAATTGTCAACATTTCTCATTAAAAAAAAAAAACACTTGAGGTTTATATGTGTTATTCTCAAATGACAGCTGTAAGTTTTTTCCACTTAAACACACCCCTCAATATACAATAACAGATATCTACAGGGCCCTTTATAAACTATTCAGAGTTGTGCATCCCCATGGTCTCTGGTCTGTTTCCATTGTGAAAGGACATATGTTGAGAGAGATTTGTTTACCTTTGTTCTAATGATGTCCCTGGTCTTAATGTCTCAGTATTCATCCTGGTGTGAATACTGTGGAAATCTAAAATGTTAAAGGAACCGTGAAGAAAAATGTTAATTGGTGTGAAAGAGTTAATGGGAACAGCCGTTAGTTTCCACTGACTGAAACTAAAATATTCATTACCTGTTATATTTCACAAAAACAGAATTATTGCTCATTTGTTCAAAGTGGACAGCCAGGTACAAATGAAATGATTTTATCCACTGGGCTGTTTTTTTTTTCAAAGCCTGGGCATGCTTCAACAAAGGAGTGCCTGAGAGCACCTGAATGTTCAGATAAAGTTTACTGAGGTCTCCTTGGCCTGAGAGTGCCTGTCCAGCCGCACTTTTGAACAAGAGGAATGGGTGGGACATACTTTGATAGAAACAGCAGGAGCTTGGTTGCCAGTCAGAAAGTTGTTGAAGAACAGCAGCAGGCTGTAGTGTTTGAGATTGTCAGACACCCTGTGAAAATTGCAAAACCCAAAGTAACTTGGAGCTAAAAAGTTAGAGATCTGATTAAGAGGTAAAATCTTGGATGTTGTAGTGAAGAGCAAAAACTTATAATTTTGCGCCTCATAGCATTGTGGTATGTAAGTTCAAGAAATTCAGGGCTGAAGAATAGACCAAGGCGGGTCCAGGCACAGCCAAACCCACCCTGTAGCTAAGAATGTCCAGCCATAAAAGATAAAAAAGAGAATGCAGGAACTAGCCACTGCTATCAGGGCGGACCAAATGGCCATCTGGCAGGATGGCACCTCCCTATAGATCCCCATAAATCATACATTGACCAGGTGTCCTGCTGACCTCGAGAAGTCTCAAGCCCTTGTGCCTCCCTACACCTTAGCATGCACATATTACCCTGTTAATTTGTAATCATCCCGCCAACATTTAAATAAGCCTATCATGTGTAATGGCCCAAATTCTTTTGGCACCCCTGTTTTTGGTTTGTGGTTTTTGCCTTTATATGCCTGTAAAAAGTTTGGGCCGGGGTTGAACTCCCCTGCCCCCTGCGCGGTGCATGAGTTTCGTCCTCAGCATTCTGGCTTGAGCGAACCTTTGTTGTTTGTGTGTTTGTACGCCATTAAAGCCTTGTATAATTACAGTGAGTTCGGTCTCAGTGTCCTACTGGGTGCGCGCTTGCCCGAGAAGGGACTCCCCACGGGGGTCTTTCAGTAGGTTTTCTGAATAAGTTTGTATTACAGGGCAAAAAAAAAAGATTTATTATATTCATTTCCTTCCTTCTCATGGTGTTTAAGGCATATATAATGCAATTGAATACTGCACATTCGGATTATTAACAGTTTTATACCAAGTTCCAAATTTAACATACCACGAAATGAGAAAGCGTACAATATATATTCCAATCATGAATAAGCAAATGAATGTAGGGAAATAGTTTTCAGGTACTAAGATACATAGCTATTAAGACATGATCAGAACAATTTAGATCAGAGGATATTAGCCTAACCCCTATGACTTAAATTTCCCCTTGGCTGTATACTCAGAGCTCTGTGTCCTGTCTGTTGCTGATTGGAACAATGCTTTGTTTTTCAGTAGCTTCCTGCATGAATTTAACATGGTCATACACTATAGACCGTCTTAGCAGGAATCAACTTAATGTGGATCTAGGAATCTGTTACCTGTAGAGAAGGGCCTCTCTGTTAAGAATGATCAGTGACCATTGTACCTCATTGTTTCTACAGAGGATCCTAAAGGGTGCATAACCTGCTGTGAAAAAGATCTAGGCCCTCTAATCCATGACACAAGCCTAGTTTCCATTTGTTCAGTTATGTCAGATTTTGTACTAATATATTCAGGCAAAGTAATTACTGTTATATATCTGTTCTATCCAAGATTTTAATACTATTGGTTGCTATTTTGCATTGAATCCTAGAGCTGATGAACCAAGTAAAGAACACTGGGAAATCACCTAGATAAAAGAGATAAAGTGTGTGATGGTTACACCTTGTAATGGCAATGACTCTTTGAATTAAGAGGCCTTAAAAAGAAATGAAATAGAAACTTGAGTTTCTCAGTAATGTGAGTCACTCTGGTATCAGGTCTCTTTAGCCTGAGGATACAAGAGAAGACTCTAACCAACATCATTGACAGTCTTGGTCTTAGGTCATCATGATATCCCTTTCTATGATCCCAAGTGTATTACAATATAAGTAGACCCACCAAAGGCAATAAAGTAAAGACAGCACTAATCACTGAGTCCTAGGCATCCTAAATGCTAGGCAGTCACTCTGTCAACTGAGCTATGTACAGACTCTGTTCCCAATATTCACAGATTTAAGGTTTTTCCAATGAAGCCTAGAAGCTGCTTTCGAAGGAAGATGTGTTCTATGACTATGTCCTAGCACAGTCTGCTGGAAATGGCACTTCAGTTTCTGGTCAGTACTAGGAGAGCAACAGCAGGGAGGTAAAAGCTATTCACTATTGCGTCCCGCTCGACCGGCAAGAAAGATACAACAAACTAGAATCTTCCACAGTAAGAGCTTTATTGCTTGCTTATCAGGAAGATCCCGAACCGGGAAAATGGCGCTGCTTTTATAACCTGCAGCGTGACATTTCAGCACCTGATATGGCATGACAGCTCCTGATTCATTGCTTGCCCATCACCTGAATATTTCACCCCGAGAATGGGAGTGACTAGGAGTGAATTCACTCTCGCACCTTCATACAAGGCTTCTTTACTAGTTAGCCACAGCGGAGGCCCGCGCCATCTTATAATGGCGATTGCTCGCAGCACACAAGGCTCTCCTCAGAGATTACTGGTGGCATGCACGAGATTGCTCGCAGTACGTACCTGCTCTCCACATCTTCCCCTTTTTATTTTATTAAAACTTGAGGGTGGTCTAGGCCTGTGTAACTTTGCCCATCCACTGTGGCTCCTGTCTTAGGTCATTCCTTCAATGTCACAGCCTTTCCTGTCATAGGGTAACCCTATCGCCACCGGGCCCCGTGTCTTAGGTTGATCTGTGCATGAGGAAAGTTGCCCGTCCCTGGATACCACAGTGCTATGTGACATTAACTACTAAATAAACTAGGGCGAACTCTATAAAAGAGGACAGCCACCAATGTCAATTAATTTTTGAGCATAGATAGCCAGATTTCAGGGAAGGCCCCTTGCTTGATGGCAGCAAGTGCTTGGGTTATCAAAACCTTGTCACGTGTTTGTTGGGTTCTGAGCTTGCAAACCAACCAGAGCATGACCACAAGTCCACAGCAGGTGGCAACGCCAAATAAACCTACCCCCACCCATTCCTTAAAATAAGAAAAGGCAGATGAAATCCAGGAGGAGAGGACCTCTGTCAATGACAGGTCCACTCGTGTTGAGTTGATCTTTAGAACGGCCGCTCTAAGGACCTCAAGGGTCTCATCGAATCTTTCAGACCAGTTTCCTGCAAGATATAAAGAAACCTGTCTAGACAAATTAGCTGCATAAGTAAAATTTCATATTGGACACTGGTAATGCACAGAGCTTCCAGTTTTCTTTCACAACCCAACTGGGCCATCTGGTATAGAACACCTATCTGTTCTTCCGCCAGGTCAAGGCACTGATTCAAAGTCATCAGCCCTCCCTTTAACTTGGTACTAGCAGAAGTTTGGACAGTGATGGCATCAGCCAGATCTGCTGAAAGCTAATTTAATTTTGTGCCTGATTGAACCGCACTAAACATAGCATACCCTGCAGCTGTAGCAGCAGCTGCACTGGCTGAAATTGCTATGATCACGGCAGCAGTAATGCCAAAATCTCTCTTTTTTCAAAACATAGATAAGATGGAGGGTGTATCCACCAGAACAGGGATCCAACGTGGGATCCGTGCCACCATGGCACGGGTGTTCTTTGTTACATCCCAACATTGAGAAATCCAACAATTATCATTGGAACAGATTTCAAATGAATCATTTGAAAGAATAAACAAGAAAGCGGGGTAAACACAGACTGTGGTAGATGGATAATTAATCTGGTTTACCAAAGTTTTATTAAACCCAGTGATCTCTGCACTGGTATTACTATATCCATAAGAGTCCAGGGAGGCATCATGTATTCCCCAATACTGAGCAAATCTTGAGATGCCAGTAAAAGAAGCCTTTCCAACTGCTCCTCCCTGGATAAAGATCAAAGGATTGAGTTCTGTACAACTGCCATTGACTCCACAAAGCACCCACTTGTGAAAGGGATGCATTCTAATGTCCTGTATGAAAAGTCCCTTTTTCATAACAAATTCCTTCTCTGGGTTATCTATCATGTTGGGAGAAAAGGAAAAGGTTTTACTCTGATCTGCCCAATGAGTGATGGAGGATTGACAATCAGACCAAGGCAGGATCAGCCCTTCATCTTCCAAACTACAATGAGGGGCTATTTTTGGTTGGTGTGGACGTTTTTTGTCTGAAAAGTTAGGTGGTAGAAATGTACCATTAACCCAATTTACCTCGTGCCAAAAGGTCCGATTTGTAAAGGTTATCTCTACATTGGAAGTATCTTGGGTTGTGCTCATGCAACCTCCTCTATGCTCATTAAACTTCCCCAAAGCTCGGGCTGTGAGGTTGATACAATTTCCTGGTCCATTAATTCGAAAACATAAAGAACCCTGTTCTAGTAAAGTGCGATTTTCTCCTAATGGTGCTCGGGTTGGGATCATAGGGTAAATATGGCAAATCCACTGTTTTATCAGTAGTAAAGAATTTTGGAAAAACTATAGCATCATAGCGAACTGGCATTGGTTTAGGGAAAGTTGAGAGAATAGCCCATCTCTGCTGGCCCATTATACTAGGAACCTGAGACAAGTTCAGCATTGTCAGGATCAGGAACAGTCCTCGGGAGGTCAGCATCTTCTGCACCATCCTTGATGAATATCCTGGGGATGAGTCATTCCGGCAGCCAAAATGGGTTGTCTTCACTCTGTGAAAAAACACAAACAGCTCCCCAGGATCTGATTAAGATAGGATCCGGGCCTTTCCACTGACCAGTTAAAACATCCTTCCCTTTGACCATTTCTTTTGGTCTATCAGGGTCTGAGCTATGTCGCTCAGCTGCAGAGTGTCCCTGCTCGTCGAGATTCAAAAAATTAAGTGTAAAGAGTGCCATAGATACTGCTACTCTTGGCACTGAAGGCAGAGTCTCATCAACTCCCCCTTTCTGTTTTATAAGATTTGAGTTTGCGGTGGGCACATTCCACAATGCCTTGTCCTTGAGTATTATAAGGAAGGCCAGTCAAATGAGTGACATCCATTTGATGACAAAATTGTTGAAATTAAGTAGAATTATATGCTGGCCCATTATCTGTTTTTAGAATTGTGGGCTTGCCCCACACACTCCACGCTTCTAGGCAGTGCTGTATAACATGAGAGGCTTTTTCACCTGTTAAAGGTGTGGCAAATATTACACCAGAGCAGGTGTCAATAGAAACATGTAAATATTGATTTCTCCCAAAGGAGGAAATATGACTGACATCCATTTGCCAGACCTGTAATGTCCTGACGCCACGAGGATTTACCCCTACATGAGGAGTAGGTAAAAATTGACAACAGTTTTGACATTGGGTGACAATGTCACGAGATTCTTTCCTGGTTAAATTAAAACGGTGGTGTAATGTCTCAGGTGTCACATGAAAGAATTCATGAAATTCTCATGCAGCCTCTGCCTGTGAGGACAAAGCAGCAGCCACGATTCTAGTGGCTTTGTCTGCTAAGTCATTTCCATGAGACATGAGGCCAGGAAGGCCAGAATGACCTCAAACATGAGTAATATAGACAAGATGTCTTCTGTATAACAAGGCTGACTGAATCTTTTGAAAAATGTGAGCAAGCTTACTAGTTGGTTTAATTAAGCCTGCAACTTCAAGCATATTAACTGCATTGAACACATATAAGGAATCAGATACAATATTGAGCGGTCCCAGGAAAGTTTCAAGGACTTCTAGAACTACCAAACACTCTACAACATGGGGTGATGAATCATTATATTGTTTAGATGTTACTTGGCCATTTACTACATATGCACCTATACCAGATTTGGATCCATCTGTATACACTACTACCCCATCCGGAAGTGGGTGTTTGACTGTTATTATTGGAAACACTATAGCTTGGCTTAAGGCAAATTGTAAAATTGTATGTTTTGGATAATGGTTATCAATTTGTCCTGAATAGGAGGCAACCAAGACTGCCCAATCGTTGGTTGTTGCTGCCAGGGTTTGAACTTGAGCAGAAGTATAAGGTACACTTACTATATAAGGTTCTTACCCGAAATAAGTAATGGCTGCTTTTATCCCCCTAAGTGCAAGTTGAGCAACTGCATTAGGATACCACTCAATGATTTTTGCAGGGGAAGCATTAGGATGGACCCACAACAAGGGCCCATTTTGCCATAAGACCACTGTTGGTAACTGTGCCGTTTTTAATATGCACAATTCAAATGACTTTGACTCGTCAATGCGTTGTAATTGAGCATCTTGTAGGGCCTTTTCTACAATTTGTAAAGCTTGACATGCAGCTGGGGTAAGTGCTCTGTGGGAGGAGATATGGGTATCTCCCTCTAATATGTCAAATAAGGGCTTTAATTCTGCTGATGGAATTTTCAAAAAGGGTCTCAGCCAATTAATATCTCCTAACAATTTTTGAAAATCATTCAAGGTATGTAGTTGATCTTTGCGAATCTCTAATTTTTGAGGAACAATTTTGTCAGGATAAATAAGTGACCCTAGGAAGGCTCCCATTCGAGCAACTTGCACCTTTTCGGTGGCCACCTGCAATCCCCATTGCCCTAACGTTTTTATTAATATAAGGTATGCATCTTGCAATAACTCTGAATTTTTATGGCAAATCAAAATGTCATCCATATAAATTATCACCTGTAATGATGGAAAATGTTCTCTAACTGACTTAAGTGCCAATTGTACATACAGTTGACACATGGTGGGGCTATTCGCCATCCCCTGAGGTAGGACCTTCCATTGGTATTTTTGATCTGGCTCTAAGTAATTAATGGCTGGGATCGTAAATGCAAATCTTTGCCTATCTTGAGGGCATAAAGGTATAGAGAAAAAGCAATTTTTAATGTCTAGGATTATAATTTCCCAATTTTTGGGTAAGGCAGAAAGTAATGGTAGCCCTTGCTGAACTGGTCCAAACAGATGCATTTGCGCATTAATTGCTCTAAGATCATGTAATAAGCGCCATTTGCCAGATTTTTTTCTTAATTACGAAAATAGGTGTATTCCAGGGTGAGTTAGAAGGCTCTAAATGCCCCAAGTGTAGCTGTTCAGAAATTAGTTTTGTGGCTGCTTCTAATTTTTCAGAGGAGAGAGGCCATTGGGGAACCCATACAACTTCCTCTGTAAGCCATGGTATGGGCATGGAACCCTCAACAGCTGTCTCTAGAAAAAATCCAAACCTTGTCTCCCATTATTACCTTTTTGAGGGATAGGTTCAAGTTTACCCTGCTCTCCTTTTCCTAATCCCCTTCCTTCTTTATAGCATATTTTCTTAATCATTCGAACAGCTTGTGGCGAGCATGCATTAGTTAAGGTCAGTCCTAGTGCCTGTAAGATGTCTTTCCCCCAGAGATTTACTGGGTGTGGTAAGACATAAGGCGTGAATCATCCCATTTGACCTTCAGGCGCTGTCCAGCTCAAAGAACGGGAACTAATAGTGGGACAGGACTGATAACCGAAACCTTGCAAAGAATGTGATGACTGAATAACTGGCCAAGTTTTCGGCCACCAGTGAGAAGAAATAATACTTTTGTCTGCTGCTGTGTCTAAAATCCCCTTAAATTGTTTCCCTTCTATAACTAACTCTAAAGAAGGCCTGGAATCTAAAGGCATTATTAAATAGGCCGAATCATTTCCAGTAGAACCAGTCCCTCTGGTAGCTTGAGGGACACCAGAAGAGGGAAAACAGCCATGTAGGCTTGGCTGAATTACTAACTGAGCTATTCTATCTCCTTGTGAAATAGAAACGACACCCTGAGGACAGGAACAGAGAACTTGAAGTCCCCCTTCATAATCTTGACCTACATCTCCAGGGTGAACAATAAGACCTTGTAGTGAAAGGGAAGCCCTGCCCAATATTAGGCCGACACTCCCAGATGGCAGAGGTCCTTTATAGTCAGTAGGAATAGGCTGCTCTCCCATTTGAGGGATCAGCATGAATTGGGTGGTGGTACGGAGGTCCAATCCAGCTGAGCCTTCTGTTGCCCTGCGGACTGTGGGGTCCACCTTTCGCCTGTCGTGGTCCCATATGTTTTCGGGCCCTAAGACCTGAGGGCCCTGTACTGGTTTTTTGAAATGGTGTCATTATCTACTGCTTGAGGGAATCCTGGCTGCAGGAGCCTGCCTCGAATGTCCCTGATTGAACGACAAGCGCTAGTCCAATGATATCATTTTCCACACTTAGTGCACAATCCTGGTGCTCTCCTTTTAACAAGGGCTCTACAGTCCTTTTTTAAGTGTCCCGGTTTGCCACGATTATAGCAGAGTTTGAGCTCAGCCATGTCAGGGCATTTTTGCACTTGTAGAATGGCAGCTGCTAAACCTGCATTAGTGAGTGGCCCACCAAGTTCACGGCAAACCTTCGACCAGTCCTGCAGTCCCTTGCTTTTTCCAGGTGTAATAGCTGCCCTGCATTCCTGGGTAGCCTGTTCATATATCAACTGTTCAATTAAAGGCATAGCTGCTTTTGTATCTCAAAATATTCTCCCTGCTGCCTCTGTCATTCTAGCCACAAAAATTGAGTATGACTCCTGGTAGACCTGAGTGATCTTGGTCAAATGCCCACTTGCCTCTCCCTTCTTAGAGAGTGCCTTACATGCCTTAACAGCGGCAGCTGAGATCTGGGCGTATGCTCCCCAATAATAATCTGTTTGGTTAGCAGCATGCTGTCCCTGACCTGTAAGCAATTCAAATGTCCATGTCCTTTGGTTTCCTTCCATGGTGGCATTGGCCCTTGCCTGCGTCTGACAGGAGTCCTGCCACAAAACTTTCCATTCAAGATACATCCCCATACTGGGGGCTGCAGCTTTTACTACAGTCTGGCAATCACCAGGAGTCATAGTGTGAGTTGCAAGCCTTTCAACTTGTGCTACAGTGAAATTAGCTCTGACTCCATAACACGGACTGTTTCTGCAAGCTCCTTAATCTGTATATATTCTACTGGAGCGTGAACACGCCCTCCCTCAGCTCTTTCAAAAACTGGAAATGCCTGTTGTATCTTCCTCTGTTCCTCTTTTGGTATAAATGAGTCTGAATGATACCTCTGCACATAAGGCTCAGAATGGTGCCTCTGCACATAAGGCGGAGGTGCACTAGAACCCTGAATTTGCATATCCGAAGACTGCGCAATGATTTGACATTTGTCTCTAGCTGCTTTCATGTTATTCTGTAACTGATTAACTCGTCTTTCATCTGACTGGTATCTTTCTCCCTCAAAACCTGTCGCTTTCTTCTCTAAGTCTGTTTCCTCATAGGAGCTAAGTTCCTTATCTGATTCTGAGCTACTGACAGCTAGCTGCTTAAACTCATCTAGTGGTGGGTAGAGGCTTCTTTCCTTATGTGCCTCTCCAGCTCGATCTCCCTTCTTCTCTCCCTTTCCATCCCTTTTTCTAATCTCTCCCCAGGTATTTTCCCTGACATTCTCTTTTCCTCTGTCTCAAGGCTCATGGAAAGGCCTAAATTCTTCAGTGCACTTTGTTTCCTCTCTATTTTTACTCTCTCTCCCTGATCTACCTCTGATAGACTTTCTTGAATTTCGTCCAGAACTTTCTGCCCTGCTTCTACCATTTGCTGACAATCCTCATCTGTTAAACATGATTTCACCAATTTCATAGCAGCATAATCCCTGCTTTAAGTTTGCCTTTCTGCTGTTCCCTAACTAGATCTCCTTTCAGTTTGTCCCAAGAGGCGACAGTTAATGACACTGAGCAAGCATACCATGGTGCAACACGGTCTATCTCTCTGACAAATCCCTCTTAGGTCTTAGTGGCGATTTTTAGGCCACACTGCTTCAGGACTGAGCGTAAGCCCACTACTATAGAATGGGAGATTCCCATACTGCCGCTGTCCAGGCCTGACCGGGCCTGAAATTGGTTGCTGTCCAGGCGCTGTCCAGGCCTGACTGCGACTAAGAACCAGTCAACAGTTCCAGTGGTGGAAACAAAACGAAACCAAAAGGAAAAGTGTAATCGCCATGCAAACAGTCAAAAGGGCTTCTAACTCTGGAGAAATTTCAAGATTGTACGTATCTTGTAGAGCCTTTTGTCCCACAGTTCTGATTCTGCCCCGTGAATGAGGGATCTTCCTTGCGCTGGTGTGATGACAGTTCCCGGGTTTTGGCACCACTTATTGCGTCCAGCTCGACCAGCAAGAAAGATGCAACAAACCAGAATCTTCCTCAGCAAGAGCTTTATTGCTTGCTTATCAGGAAGATCCCGATCCGGGAAAATGGCACTGCTTTTATAACCAGCAGTGTGACGTTTCAGCACCTGATATGGCATGACAGCTCCTGATTCATTGCTTGCCCATCACCCCACTATTACACCCCGAGAATGGGAGTGACTAGGAGTGAATTCACTCTCGCACCTGCGTACAAGGCTTGTTTACTAGTTAGGCACTGTGGAGGCCCGCACCATCTTATAATGGTGATTGCTCACGGCACACATGGCTCTTCTCAGAGATTACTGGCGGCACGCACGTAATTGCTTGCAGCACGTACCGGCTCTCCACAATTCACCACGATATCTGCAGTCCCTTCTATGAATAGTCTGTTGTAACCTGGAGAATTCTGGTCATCCACTCTGATACCACTACTGTTGTAGCAACTTGAACTTCTCTTAAACCAGTCAGTCCCTTTCTATAGAGATGATTCATCCCTGAAGCATCTACATGGGAGAGAGAATGGGGAGCATAGAAATCAAAGAGAGGAGAGTCACTTGGTCTTGTGAAGATTATATACCCAAGTACAGGGGAATGCCAGGGCCAGGAAGCAGGAGTGGGTGAGTTGGCAAGCAGGGTAGGGGAAGGTATAGGAAACGTTCTGGATAGCATTTGAAATGTAAATGAAGAAAAATATCTAATAAAAAATGAGTTAAAAATATTAGCAAAACCTTATATTAGCACGTTAACAGCACATCCTAAAGATCTCAAACACAAAGAAGAAATGACACCCAAAAGATGTGGTGGCAGGAAATAGTAAAACTCAGGGTGGAAAAAAAAAATAGAAAGAAAAATACAAATAAATTTTTGGAACAAATATTGGTTCTTTGACAAGATCACTAAGATAAACAAACTATTATTCAAGTTAACTAAAATAAAAAAGATAATATCCAAATTAGCAAAATCAGATATTAAATGGGGGGGCATAACAACAGACACCTGATAGGTCAGAATGTTTCGCAAAGTGCTTCTTCCTCCTAGAAGCACACTTGCTCAACCATATTAATTGCTGCTGTATTCATAATTATCTGCAACTGGAAACAACCTACATGTCCATAAACTGAAGAATGTATAACATATATGTTATATTTATACAATGGAACATTACTCAGCTGTTATGAAATGGATGGAAACAGAAAAAAATAAAAAAAAACAAAACTAAAAACAAAAACATAACCTGAATAACGTATCCCAGTCCCAGGAAGATAAATATGCTATGTGTTGATTTATATGTTGATATTGACTGGGCTGGATAGTTTTTTGTCAACTTGTCACAAAGTAAAGTCCCCTGAGAGTAGGGAATCTCAATTGAGAAAATGTCTCCATAAGATTGGTCTGTGCAGGCAGGACTGCAGGGCAGTTTCTTAATTAATGATTGATGGGTAGGATTTCTGCCAATTGTTGATACTGCCATCCATGTGCTTGTGGTTCTGAGTTGTCTATGAGAAAGCATGAAACCATGGGGAACTAAAAACTAACCAGAATGCTGCAGACACTCTGGGCCCCTTTGTCTGCGTGGAACGGATCTCTAGTCACAGGTGGGCAAAGCGTTGGATGAAATGATAGATAGATACACAGAGAAGAGGTTGTGTAGAATCTGAATGTAATGTGTCAAATTGAGCATCAAACTTTTTATACAGAAGAGAATAGGAAAGTTGGGTGACACACAAGCAAGGTACAAAGAGGTTACTGGATTCTTACAGAAAACGGAGGAATACAAACTCAGAAGTTCTCACAGGAAACACCTGGGATAAAATTCACTGTTAACAACTGGGATCAAAAAGAGCTCCACCAAATATCCACATAATCTTAGAAGCCAGGGTCAAGGGATTCGTGCCCTTGCTATAGTTCCTATTTTAGTCTATTGTATAGACCACCTTCCCCCTAGGCCATTGTAAATACGTGTATATGGGTGGAACTCAGCTATCTATAGTTCTAAGTATGTACTCTGCTTCCTCCTTAGGTCTCAAACTTCCTTCATCCTAGATGATGATAAATTCTTGTGTAGGGCAGTGACTTAGCTTTTATTCAAAGTGGTAGTATAATACCAGAGGCAATTCTGAATGCCACTGAATAGGCAACATTCTTACTGAATTCCAAGCCCATTGTCAGCTCAAGGACTTTCTAGGATATTGGAACACTGGCAAAAGCTTAGCTATATCAGAATTCAATCTTAAAAATAACTTATAATAAGATAACACTAAAAGAGAGCATGTGGATCCATACACCAGACTAACGCGGGAATAGGGGATGAGTATATGTGTTAATGAGAAGGCCAAAACTCCAGAAGGTGAGCTTCCGTGAAACTCTTTGCCTCATGAGTGCTTCCAGGCCTCTCGGCCTGTCAAGCTGACTCGACTGGTGTGCGTGGCAGCAGTACCCATCCATGGTCTCTGTATTAGCTCCTGCCTCTAGGTACCTGGCCCATTTCAGTTCCTGTTCTGTCTGTCTTCAGATGATGAATAGCAATGAAGAAGTGTAAACCAAATAAGTCCTACCCTCCCCAACTTGTGCTTGGGTTATAGTTTTTGGTGACAGCAATACAAAGATTAACACATTCTACATTACATATGTGATGGCCTGTCTACAATCTGTAGATCCAGTGAAGTTAGGTATAGAGGAAGGACTTGGGTGCATACATTGATGCCCATGGTATGGGGATATAGAATGGATTTTATTAGTGGACAAAGGTGGACAAGAAAGAGAAGATCAGGTGGCATAGGGGAGGGAGATGGGGTTGAATAAGGAAATGCAGGAAGAGATATTTGAAAGAGAAGAATTTGGTGAATGATGCCCGAAAGGTGTAGGAACTGGAGAGGATGGGAGGTAGTGAAAGAACCGTGGGGAGTAAAATTTGGGGGGACTGTAAGCAGGGTCTATTAAATGAGAAGTTAATATTATTTTTAATTTTACTAGAATATTAAGCATGGCAGAGGGGCTCCCAGGAATGTACATTTTACCTCCAAAATACTGGGCTTTCATGGATTCTTGGTAAGGTGAACCACTTAAAAGCTCTTACCACTCTTAAACACTTAAAAGCTGGTACCACTCTGTTACCACTCATGCTGTTGTAGAGTTTCTCTCTACTTGCTGCCCTCACATCACATCCCTCATAATCTATGGATTGTATGAAAATTTAAGGTGGGTTCCAGCCCCTCACTGGGCAATATCATTGCCACCCACAGTGTTAGTTAGATCTAATTTCTCAAGGATTGCAGCTGATGCAGATTAATACTTCAACCACGATCTTGGAAAGAATTACTACGAAAAGCATGCCTTTTTTTTTTTTTCAAAATTCAGGCTGGTGTTCAGATGATTATTATTTCTTTGTACCTATTTCCTCCCTCTGATTCCTGATATGATATAAGAAAAACATGGTTAATGTACAGATGTGCACCCTGAGGATTCAAAGTAGAAAGGGATGATAGGTTTTTACATAAAAGTTTAGTTTTGTGATTCTTTTAAGATTTTTGAAGGATTAATTTTTGAGATAGATAAAAACTAATCCTTTATGTATAACAGCAAATTTCAGTCTACCAGTAAGAGAAACTGGCTGAAAAAAATACCTTACTTGCTTACAAGTTGTTAATCTATAACAAGTTTTTTAGTTAGAAATGTGTGTTGGTTCTTGGGGATAATATTGGATATTTATAAACATAATTTATAAATAGCTCATCATAAAAGTATAGTGAGAAGATGCTTTTCCTTATATATTCTCATAATTATTCACTAGAAGAAAATAGAAAGTAACCAGTATAAATTTTATACTAATTGAAAGATTGTGCAGAGATATATAAGCAGTGTGAGAAAAATAAAGTTGGTGCTTTGTTCTATCCACCAAATGTGAGTATATATGGAAAGTGGTTGAAGCTTTGCACTGTCCAACAAATGTGTGTGTGTGTGTGTGTGTGTGTGCGTGTGTGTGTGTGTGTGTGATTGTTTGTGCTTCTTAAAGCTTGCTTCTTCTACCATGTATGTAAATGTGTCTTGCCTGCTTTATATGCCATCTAACCAACATCCCCTCCTTGAATCATTGAACACTCTATCACAGCTACTCTTGGAAAGGTAAACAGACAGCAAACACACAGAACCCTACTGGGCATAACTTGAACATGTATGAGACCACCCACCTCTTCCAGTGACACCCTTCCTCCAACAAGGAAACACCTAGTCCAACAAGGTTACTCATCCGAATACAGCCTATGGGCCGATGGGAACCAATTACATTAAAACTACCACACCTACCTAGCTACATGCATACATATATTCATGCATAAGAGATAAACAGAGAAAGAGGGTGAGAGAAATAGAAAGAGAAAGAGTGATTGGTAGATGATAGAGAAATAGTTGCATACATATCTATATAAATACATTCAATCATTACTTCATACATACATACATACATACATACATACATACATACATACATACATACATATATAGATGATGGATAGACATATAATGATATGTGATATTAATCTAAACACTAAAGACATGGTGCCCTTTAACTCACACACACACACCCTGAGCATTGTTTACAATCCTCAATTAAGACATAAAGGTTGGACATTCGAACTACAAAGACATATAAAAACAAATCCACAAAACTCACAATGTTCATTTGGTGTGCATAGATTTGATTAATATCTAGGATTTTCTTTTTTGTGTATATTATGAGAGATTACACCCTAAAATCTTTCTCAAACTTGTCCATTATTTTAGTTACTACCGTGTACAACCTGATACTTATAATCCACTAGATAGTAACGTTACAGAAGGTATTTATTGTGCTGAAGATATTCAGTCATACCCCTCAGCTCTAAAATATATCTTTTAAAGACACATAGTAAGGAACGATCTTCCAAATGACCTGAAATGAAACTGTCACCTGGTGGAAAATAACACAGCACAGGAAGAATTTTACACATAAAATTTATATTCATGTGAATATTGGTCAAAATGATTCCAATTGTAAAGTTGAATTACATAGTGGTATGTCTTTGAAACAATAGGAAAAAATGATGTGCATACATTGTGTTTTCCAAAAAGAGTAGGAAATGTAAAACATTTAAGCAGTGGCATGTTGGTTTCTAATGCCAGGAGATGACTGACATAGCAACAGACTAATAATGTATCCTCTTCAAAAGTTAAAAGAAAACAGCAACAACAAGAAGAGAACAACAATCACAAGGAACCATGTCATCCGTGGCATCTTTAGGAGGATGTGCAGCACTCTGAACATGGTTCCAAGGACTTTAGTAGATGTCTATTGTGTTGTCAGCCTGACAGGTTTGTGTTCAACCATCCATGTCTGTATACTAAGGTTGGGAACAATCCATCGGGGATGAGTGACCTAAAGATGATGAGTTCTACTCCCCACTCTCCTTGCTGCTCTGGAGACTTCAAACCTGAGGGGAGGAATGTTATATTGATGAGTATGAGAATGCTCAAATCCTTTTTGTCTACATTGTGTAAATGTGGCATCTCTTTAAGTGAAGTGTAAGACCTGCTTGGCCAGAAGGTACAACCAGAGGCCTGTTGAATAAAGATGCTACTATAGAGACCCCATGTAATGAGAAAGGTCTTTCTGAAGTACCCTTGGACAGAGGTGGAATTTAAGATCCAATTATTCAAAAATGGCATGTAGGCACTACTGTAGGCCTTATTGTCATACCGAGAACATCCCCAACACTAATCAGAGATGTATGGCTAGTGGTCAGAGGTTAGTGGGTAATGGACATTGGGAAGAAATGAGACCCTATGAGCCATGAAAAATAGATAGGACCCCAATGGTCAGAGGGGAAATACACGAGGGCATCTTTGTGAGAATTTGGAAATCTAAAACCCCTTTGTACAGGTAAACTAGTATGTTGGTTGGGTAGAGTTTAAATTTGCATGTTCTTTCCTTGACATGAGCTCAAAGACTCAGCCTACCTCATGCAGTGGAGCCCATTCCAGGTACTTCCTTACAGCTAGCAACTCCTCATCAGTGAGTAGAGCATCTGTCCACTGTAGTAAATGTGGTGCCGGATCAGGAAGCAGTCTGAGCACTCACCAAAAACCTGGCTGACAATTCCACACTAGTTCTTCTTCTCAGGCATATGTTCTTCTCCTGGGTCTAGGTATGAATCGTGAGGAATACATCATTTTAGTTTCTGCATTGAGGAAATGAGCTTTTGTTCTGGGCTGTACTTCTTAATGTTCGGCTCAGGTAATTTAAGCTTGGGTGGTCTGGAGGTCCATTTGGGAGTTAAAATTAGAGGAGGGGGTGACTAAGTGTCTCCATCAGAGGAGAACATTGCAAGGTCATTATTGGTCAGAAAGACATATTTGATGACCACTTGGGGAAAATGAGATCTGAGGCCCCTGGTAACTCAGAGTCAGTAGATTGAAATCTTTTTGGTCAAAGCAGAAGGATCTGAGGCCCAATTAAATAGACTTAGTAAGTTTACTCCCACAGGGGCATATTTAGAATGTCTGAGAACCCTTTGGATATTGGTGGACGGTAGCTCTCTATTAGAACAGGGAGGGCTGGTATATCTTTTGGTGAAAAGTGGAATATTTCAGGTATAGTCTAAAAGCAAATTCAGTAAAAAGACAGTAATTGGAATACTTTGGGCAAGGAGAGACATATGCAGTATCCCTATGTGCAGGAGAAGAATTGTTTCTGCCCGTCTCAGGATTGGTGATAGATCTAAGATTCTCTAAAATAGGAGGATGGTGATAGGAGCTTCATAGGATTGTATAGAATAATTTTGTCCTGTTATTCCTATGTCTGAAGCACTATTGATCAGAAATTGAACACTGATTGATACCTTGAGAATTCTAGGACATTCCAGGTACTTACTCCTTCATCAGCTCCAAACATGAAATCACAATCAAGAATACACATCATCTGAATGTCAGTGGTAGGCATGACAACAATCTTAGAAGTCTTTTAAGAGGGTGTAATGTAGTATTTTCTGGTTTAGTTTCTTCCTTAAATATATGTCCATCCACACATTCCTCTGCATGGAGGCCAGGATGTCTCTGTCTAAGGTAACAAAACAAAGATAGTAAACTGATTTACCCTTACCTTGATACTCTTCTGTTTGGGATTTCAGTCCAGTGTGTTCAGAAATCTCTTAGGTCAGAACAGTGCTTCCCAGACCACGGAAATTAGAAGTTATAGGTAGGACATACACTGGGAAGATGGAGAATCTGGGGGATTTCCTCAAACACACTGTGCTCCACAGAGGTTGGAGCACTCTCTGTTGTGAATGTCTAAATATTCCTAAAGTAAGATAGGGGAGGAGCTTGGGCAGTTTTGCACAGAAGTAGGATGGTTGTGCCCTTCATCAAAGAGGTAATGTGGCAAACTTCATGAGAATAAAGAAGTTGAAGCATTCTGGTCATAAGCAGCATTTCTGTGACACTTTGCAAGTGTGAAATTCTAAACCTACTTGTAAGAAGTGTAAAATCTCTGGCTATTTTCAATAAATAAGAAATACCATTTCACATTGGTGAAAATGCAAATACCTTCTGGAGAAGAGGGAGTCCCAGTATTGCTTGATCTGCTTACAAATCTTTTTTGTAGAATTTAGGATATCCACATATTTTATGTAGTGTGTGGAAAGCAGGCAGCAATTGTTTCAGTAATCCAACAGGTTGGATGGTTATCTTTGGTCTATGAAACTTTTAGTCAGATGACATAAGAGCAAGGCCACTTTTCTTGAATGAAGGAATGTCTCCGAATATTTGTAACAGGAAGAAGTTTGGAAGTAATCTTAGACAGTTGTAATATAGCAGCCACACATAGTCAATAAGACAAGATCTATTTACACTTTACAAGAGAGGGTAGGTATGTGTCCACCACTGAAAAAAAAAGGAAATATTTCAGTCCAATATGGGTATTCAAGAAGGCTTTGTTGCCCAATAGACACAGGGAGAAGAGGAAATATTTATGACTAGATGTGGTGTGTCTGAGGCTCCCATAGGGAGAGGGAGAGGCACTGAAGCCCTGGTATGACTGGATGACATTTATAGACCTCTTCGACAGAGGATGTGAATTTGAGAACCACTGGAACAAAAAGAGTCATTCTGGTGCCCCTTTCAAATGAGGAGTTCGATGTGAGACACAGTTAAATGGAAATTTTTGCCCTCCATCAGATAGAGAATAGTTTGGAATTCTTTCTGATCAGAGAGGGTAATTATTGAAGACCTTTTGGACTGGAAGTGAAGTTTGGGGCCTGGGGCAGGTAGAGATGATCTCAGGCCTGTCAGGCTTACAAGACAGATATTGGACCCTCATGTATACAGAGGGTACATTTGATATATAATGGACACAAATTAGTGGTCTAAGTATTGATGTAGAAGATTAAAGCAGAATTAGAGTCTGCTTAATGTCCCCAACCTCTTTAGGGTTAAGGAAGTGACCTAGCCTACCTTAAGCAGGAGAGGTAGGACTGCTTCACAACTTAGAAGATTCCCATCTTCACATACACCTTGGTAAGCCTGGCAGCAATACAAGTATTATGCACCAGGCATGACTGTAAGTCTCTAAGCACTCTTGAAGCTTATCATCAGTTATATGGGTGTTTTCATGAAGGATGGTACGAAGGATAGATGACCTAAGTTTCAGGCTCTGTTAATGCAGCGCAGAATTAAGTGAAGTATAATTTCCTAGAGACCATCGTTGGAGGGAAATGATCTAAAGCATGATTGGAGTGTTATATTTGAGGCTCATATGTATGTAAGGATGCTCTTAGGATACCTGGATTTTGGTACCCTTGGGAAAAATGAAAATTCTGAGATTCCAATAGTAAACTCCAGTCATAATTATAACTGACCTTGGGCAGAAATGGAAGGTTTTGGGTATTGTTGGTAACAGCAGTAGGTCATGAAGGCCACCTATCCCAAGTGAAATTCTGATGACCCTTCATCCAAAGGTGATGGTATGAGATACCTTGAAAACAGGTTGAGTAGCATGTGTTCATACCTACAACTTCTATGACCTTCCGGACCCATTTTGCTTAAAAAGAAAGAACCTGGGGCTGGAGAGATGATTCAGTGGTTATGAACACTGACGGCTCTCCCAGGGCTCCTGAGTTCACAAACATCTGTAATGGTATCCAGTGCCGTCTTCTAATGTGCAGGCACACATGCATAGAGAACACTGTATATATAATAAATAACTAAATACTTAAAAAAGAAAGGAACAAAGGAATGAAGGAAGGATGGAAGGAAGGAAGGAAAGAAGGAAAGAAGAGAAAGAAATTTAGGAGGGAAGAAAGAAGGAAGGAAGAAAGAAAGAATGAAAGAAAGAAAGAAAGAGAGAAAGAAAGAAAGAGAAAGAAAGGAGAGGAAGAGAATGAAGGAGGGAGAGAGAGAAAGAGAGAGAGATAGAAAGAAAGAGACAGAAAGCAAGAGAGAGAGAAAAAAAGAAAGAAAGAAGGAAGGAAAGAGAAAGAAAGAAAGAAAGAAAGAAAGAAAGAAAGAAAGAAAGAAAGAAAGAAAGAAAGAAAGAAAGAAAGAAAGAAAGAAAGAAAGAAAGAAAGAAAGAAAGAAAGAAAGGAAGGAAGGAAGGAAGGAAGGAAGGAAAGAGGGAGGGAAGAAAGTAAGAAAGAAAGAAAGTAAGAAAGAGAGAGAGAACGAAAGAAAAAGAAAGGAAGGAAGGAAGGGAGAAAGAGAGAGAGAGAGAGAGAGAGAGAGAGAGAGAGAGAGAGAGAGAGAGAGAGAGAGAGAGAGAGAGAAAGAGAAAGAGAGAGAGAGAAAGTAAGTTAGTTAGTTTCAGGCCATGATTAACCAAGTAGCAGGATCAAGTCACCACATTGTGCAAAAGGGAAAAATCTAGTTTATCTTGGGTAGAGGGAGAACAGAATGGTAGTGCATAGTTTGCTTCCATCTAGTCTCCCCACCTTCCATTATCCATATATTGTATATACTGTTGGGAAGAATACAAGGAACAATCAGCACACTCTTCCAACAGGGAGAGTGGCTGTCTGACCTGAGGTTGTATTTGTCTGTACCTATCTATAAGTGAGAGACAGGAACACACCATTTCTGACACCTAACTCTAGGAAGATCACATGCATATTAGTTTTCTTTCTATGTTCTGCCCTCTGCCCTACACTCAGAAACATGTGAGAGCCCACTGTGAAGTTGCAATTGTGTTTGCCTTGCAATCTTTCTAATAGAGAGTGGCACTGAGGTATTATGAGTTTAAGTCAAGTTTAAGGTGCCCTTGGAAAGAATACTCTTGGGCATCCCAAGAGGCTATATCTGAAACTCCTATGACTACAGGTATAATAAATGAAACCCTCTTGGCCATAGGATCCAAACCTGAGGTCTCTGTCATCATTGCTCCATGACACATACACCCTTGGCAAGCAATTAGATGTCTATGTTCCTTGAGGTTGAAGGAGGTAATTATAGCCCCCTTTTGTACTACAATGAACTGCATGTGAGTGGACATCATTCTACCTTTTTCAGTGGGAATGGCATAAAGCTTACTTAGTCTGGGGCATCTTTTTTTAATTAGATATTTTCTTTAATTACATTTCAAATATTATCTACTTTCCTAGATTGCCTTCTGAAAATCTCCTATGCCTTTTCCCTCCCCCCACTCCCCAACCTACCTACTCCTGCTTCCTGGCCCTGGCATTTGCCTATAATGGGGAATAGAGCCTTCACAGGACCAAGGCCCTCTCTTCCCATTGATGACCTCCTAGGCCATCCTATGCTACACTTGTGGTTAGAGCCACAAGTTCCACCATGTGTTTTCTTTGATTGGTGGCATAGTTCCAAGGAGCTCTGGGGGAGGGGTACTAGTTAGTTCATATTGATGTTCCTTCTATGGGGCTTCAGTCCCTTTCATGTCCCTGGGTATTTCTCTGGCTCCTTCATTGAGGACCTTATGCTCTGTCCAATGGATGACTGTGAGCATCCACTTTTGTATTTGGCAGGCAGTGGTTTGGACATCTTTTGTCACAAGAGATATGACTGAGTCCCACTTTCAACGAAACTGAAAGTTTGAGGGTATTTCTACTAAATGAGTACTTTAGACAGTCTTGGGCAAACAGAGAAGGTCTGCAGGAGGCTTAGTCATAGGAGGAATGTCTGACATTCTCTTCAGTGAAAAACAAAACAAAACAAAGAACTGAGGTAACTAGGGAAGAGAGGAAGTACTGGGCACTTAGGAGTAAGAAAAATAATGAGACCTGGTTGGTACAATGGTATGCATTAGAAAAACCTTGGAGAGGGGGTAAGTGCCATGCAACATCCTGTTATGTATGAATGTCCCTTTTAACTTGATTAGTAAAGGAAGTCCCTCCACTGCTCTTCAGCTTCCAAATCTTCCTTAGTTGGTAAAAGTTTCACATCCTGTGTTTAGTCTGAGGGAGTTCAGAGAACATTCCAAGCCTTTTCAAACAGCCTGGATGTCTGTCCCTGGCTAGGTTGCCGCCTTCAGTTTGTCTTAATATGTACATATATAGGCAACAACAATTCAATTGGATTGCAAAGCATAACATAGGATCCATTCAATAATTCTCTCTATATATATATATGAATGACCTGGGACCACAAACCAGAGAAAAACAATATATTTCCCCTGTCATCCTTATAAAAGGGAAAGGCTTGAATCTTACTTAATTAGAGAATATACATTTGATATAGTTCAAAGTCATAAGTGAATGCTTGAGGATACAAGGCATCATGCACTTCTATTCAAAAGAGCATATCTAATAGCATTTTAGGAATAAAGAATAGTGGGACCTTCCCTTGGTCAAACACAGTGGTTAATGCCCCCTTCCCTTGCAGAAATGGACAAGATCCAAGGCCATATTTTGGGGGAAGGAAAAGACTGAACCTCACTCAGCCTCACCCAGGTTAGTTCTCTTGGCTACTTCAAAAAACAAGGAGTGTGAGAGGAATCCTGGGAACATAGGAGTTATGAGAACCTCTTCTCAGAATGGTAAGTTCCAAGACCACCTTCAACAGAGAAAAAATCGTGAATGTCTTAGTTCCTAAAGTAGAGGTCCCCAGTCATATTTTGCAGGTCAGAAATATCCAGTTCACCCATGGAAAACAGGGTAAGTTTCTAGGCTTTACTGGGTACTGGAGGAATGTTCAGACTCTGCCTCACTAGCTTCCAAGTATTTCCCCCATATGCATACCCTGTGTAACATCTTTGAGAGTCCAGTCAGTGGTCACAACAATCTCCCAGCATAAGTAGTTTTGCAAGCATTGATGTTTCCTCGAGGCTGTGTTCAGCTGCACACATCTGTGAATAAGAGATAGGAATGGTGCATTTTGATGACCATTTTTGAGGCACAGGATACGAGAGCCAATTTCAGATTTCTATTTTCTGTCCTATGATCTAAAAGGATAGAAAATGTGAGGTGTCATTGGTCGTGTATGTATTGTATGGATATGTTTAAAGCAAACTTAGTTAATAGGGGTATTTGCGAGGCACAGCCAGAAGAGAATCTCTGGTGGTTCAATAATTGCACAGATGGACCTGAAGTGTCCTAGTACAGAGAGTAGATGTATGAAACGCCCCTTTGACACAGGAGCTAGTTCTGAGAGCCCTTTCAATAGTCTTTGATTTCCCAGGACCCCCTTTGTAGAAACTGAAGTTCTAAAATCCACTTGGTGAATTGAAGTAGACAATAGGCCCAGATTCCTACTGGGAAGACAGGGAATGTTAGATTCTCTTTTATGTAGAATGAGTGGTATAAGTCTCTTATGGTCTGACATCCCTTTAAGGAAAAATGATTCAAAGCTACTTGGTAGGATTAGGAATATTCCTTATAAGGCATAATACATGTTTTAGGCGACATTTGACCAATAGGGTCTAAGGCAATGTTAGCCCTAGGAGAGTTCTGACATTCTATTCAGTGTAGTGAGAAAAAAATGAGTTACCATGGGGAAATGTGGGCCCCATGTAAAAGAGGAAATCTCGAAGGCCCTACTGAAAGAGGAGGGCAGACTCCTCTTGAGGCAGAATGTGAAACTGCCATATACACCTCTGTCAAAAGTAATGGTCTCTGGTACATTATAGAGTGGAGAATGTTTCCAGGCATGATCATAAGTTTCCAATTCTTATTCAGAGTTTGTATTTTCATAGTTTGTGTTCATTCAGAAGAGACATGGCAGCAACATATTTTTTTTCTTCCAAAGGCTTTCAATGACTCTTGCTGGCTAGTATACTTCTTCGACTTTGTTCATCTATCCAGGTCTAGGCAGAATTAATGAAGTTATTACATTTCTATTGACTTGCCTAAAGGCAGATGGCACAGGTACTTTGCTCTGATTTGTAACTTGGACTATGGGACCTCAAACCAGACTGGACTAGGGTACATTGTTTACAGAAGGAGTCACTTTTGGAAATATGGCTGACCAGCTAGGTATAAAACTACTTTGAAGTATACATTCACATATATACTTCATATATTTGAATGACATTTTTGAGAAAGAGAACGTGTTGGGTGGATAAGGAAGAGAAGGAAGGTCACAGAATCCCTCAGACAAAAGTTTACCTTGGGAATTGGAAGATGTCAAAAATAACTTATCAAGTGCAAATGTCCTCATAGTCCAGAATACCCATGTGTTCTGAGACTTTGAGTTTTGCTTGCCAACAATCAGAGCAGTTTTCTTTCAAATTGTTTGGTAAACTCTAGCTCTATGTTCTCCATAAGCTGTACAGCAGCATCCCAGGCATAGGCACCAAAATGGAATTGATCCATTTCAAGTGACAGGCTTAAAATTAAAAATTAGATTAGGGTTCATATAATTACTGTCATGTCCCAGGACATCATTTCAGAGTGTTTGGCATCCCTTCTTTTATTTGAGCATGCCTGGCCATCCAGGTCTGAAGGGAAACTTTAGGACCTCCTAGAGGAATAGACCTCATGGTTCTATGGATAAAAGTGGATTTTCTGAGGTAAGCATAGTCAAGAGAAGTTGATTTAAAGTTTCCTTGAGGAAAAAAAATAAAAAAGAACATTGGCTTGAGTTTTTCATGTCAGTGGCTTTTCTGTAGGCTCCTTAAGCAGCAGAATTTGTATTAATCCCCGGTCAAATTTAAGGGTGAGTCTATATTTCCCTAATTCAAATATAAAATCAAAGATTCTTCCTTGACAGAGTATCTATGTCAAAGATTCTTCATTGAAACCTTTTTGAATCTAGAGTTTACCTTGAACTGAAGGAAAAGTCTCAGAAACATTAGGAAAAACATCTAAGGTTCAGTCCATAATATCAGCAAGCTCTGTGGGATTCCTCAACCTAAATGTATGTCCAAGCCTGCTTTGGACAAACTGGTATGATCTGAGGCTCCCTTTGCTTCAGTGGGAATATGTGATGCCTCCTTAAGTAAAGGTAGAAGGAGTGAGTAGCCCTGGGGAGAAAGGAGTTGCTGATATCCTTGTAACAGGAGAGATGATCAGAGTATAAAATTCCCCATAATATTTTGAGCAAAAATTAAATTGCTTACCTTAGCTCATGAGGTCCTAGCATTGCCACAACTTCTGACAGTTCTTCACAGCCTGGGGTATCCATATCCTTAGCTGAATTAGCAAGGCACCAAATATAGATACCATGATTCATGAAAAGCTTCGGATTGTATCCTCAGCATGATTGCCTCCTAAGAATTATGTTCAACCAACCAGAACTGAGTTATAATGATGATTTCACACAATGTCATGTGACTATACTCAAGAAAGTGGCATAAGGTTCCAGGATTGGCCTCCTCCTCTTGATTTCTGTGAACTTTGAGCAGAGGGAGCAATTCTCCTTGGTCAGAGGTAAAATATCCCATGGGTTCCTGAACGGAAGGGATTTTTATGATTGCCCATTGCATCAAAGGTGTACATTTTATGACCTTGATCATCACAAGAAGGAAAATACTATAGGTTTGGAAAGTAGAAAGTCCCTCAACCCTGTTGGACAGTAGGGGAGTTGCCCTGTTCACCTTCTGTAGAGGAGTTTGTTCCAGGCACTCCAGGCCTCCACATCTTCAGAGAACTCTAAAAAATTCTTATCTCTTAGGACTCCATGAAGATTTGACAGCAATCTGAGGTTTCTTCTGACAAGTTGGCTCAAAGTCCCTGGATTTGTTGTCTATTAAACTTACAACAAAGCACACAGGTGTGGGTGTAGTGTACAGTTACCTTTCTGATGACCAGCTTAAAGAGAGCCTTGAATCCAGGCTGAGGTTTTTATACATTGGCCATGGGACTTGACTCTGGAGTTCTGTGAGGTTTGTTTTGTTTGTTTGTTTGTTTTTGGTGGTCAAAAGTGTATTCCCTAAACAATAAGGTCTGAGGGAGAAGCTCTTAGTTGAGTGGTAGACCTGATTCCACCATGAACAAAGACTGAACTCTTGTGTATTCTTGGTACCAAGGATTCAGCCTGAAGCACACTAGAGCTGAGCCTGAATATTTGAGATAAACTTCTCACTCACAAGGTCAGTTCTATACCTTGCTTCATCAGGGAGGCATGTCTCAGACCCTTCCAGTGCAGAAGGAGGAAGAATAAAGAGTTTTACTCAAGGTCAGCTGACCCCTTTGGCACACACATAATGTCAGGGGATACTATGATTAGAGGAAGCAAGGTTTAGGTGCTCTTCAAAAGATAAACCAACTGGGTGTCAGCCCCCTTGAAGTTATGGGATACTTTACATCTGAGGGGGCCTGACGTGATGGAGTTGATATTTATGCTGGAGGTATAAATTATCCTGGGTCTAGAAGGGTACATCTGAGTCCCCATTGTAACTTCATCAATGCTATTGCATGCTGATAGTAAAAGAGCCAACTTTGTGGCTTTCTTAAAATGTTGTTGGGGTCTGTTGATAAGTCCTTTGCTTATCATGTCATATGTATCAGGGCATCTTCAGTTATTGAGGACCTATGTGACACCTTTGTTCTGAAGTGGTAATTCTGAGGGAAATTAACGAAATTCTGAGGTTTCTGGTTCTCATATGATAATGCTGCCTTCAATACTGGGGAGTTTCTAACATATTTGATTTCGGGGGTTACATCTGAATCCCCCTTGAGTTATTGGTGTAAGTTGTGAGTCACATAGGTTCTATTTCATGTATGTGGGTATACTGTCATTGTCTTCAGACACACCAAAAGGTGGCATCAGGTCCCATGACAGATGGTTGTGGTACAACAAGTGATTGCTGAGAATTGAACTCAGGACCTGTGGAAGAGAAGTCAGTGCTTTTAACTGCTGAGCCATCTCTCCAGCCCCAGCACATTGGTTCTAGACAGGTAAGATGAAGGTCACTTAGGCTATTGGGGATGATCTGAGGATCCCTGGTTCAGAATGGGCATATCAGAAGTTCCCTTGGTCCATACAGTAGTTTAGAAGATCTGTGGTTCTTAAGCTGTAGGTCTGAACCTTACCAGAGAAGAATGCCTGGAGTGTTTTTGAATTCCTAATTTAGACAAAGTGTACCTGATGACTCCTTGAGCCACTGAGAGTGATTTAAGCTCCACTTCAAGCATGGGGGGACAGTGTGAGTCTTCTTGGTGCTGAAGGGATAATTCTGAGGTTTGTGTGTCAGAAACAGGACTTGGAGGACCCATTGACAGAGTGATAATGTTGATGTATCCACAAACAATCTATAAAGGATGCCATCCTTTAGAGGCAGAAAGGTTCACACCATGTTGGGGAAAGTAGAAATGCCAAAGACTATTGTATCTGTACAAGATCAAGGGTCGATGTGGAGAGGAGAGAAGGCCTGAATATTTCATGATTGAGACTTCCTGGGAAGCTAGAACACACAAATCATGCAGGCCATGCAACAGCTTAATCAATCTCCAGTGTGCTAGGAGACATTTCCCAGCTAGTTCTCCTGATAAATCTGCTGCCTACTTCTAAAAATGGCAAGGCTTTCTCATTTTTGCTGGTCAGCTTAATGTCTATGTCCTGGGTTCATTAACGTGCTGGCTACTCTTAAGCTCTGAGACTTCAGGAACCCGGGTCCTGATCCTTGGACAGGGGTAATTAAGTCAGAGGATCAGAATAAGAAGCACTTGGTGCACCTTAGATCAAGGGAGTGGATTTTTCATGGACTAGATCAGATCTAGTAGGTAGGTCTAGGTCCTCAATGTTCAGGAGAATCACATAATACTCTCCATGAGGTGAAAATTATATAGCACATTCTTCTGGATACAATTGTGAGCTAATCTTAATCAGAAAGGGGATTCTTGTCCTGCTTTTAGTCACAGGGGCATAGATGAGGCTTCAATGTGCATCTGAGGCAGCTAGGAGTGGAAATTGTAAGTTTGATAGACAGTTGATGAAAAGAAAAAGTTCTAAATTCATGTTGTTCATAAGGGGCATAGAAAGGGAAAATATGAGGGCAGCTTCTGTATCAAAAAAGAACTGAAAATGCCAGAGTAAGAGAGAGTAGGGCCCAGGCCACCCTCTTGAAATGGACTGCCTTACAGATTCCGTTTGGCAGGCTGGGGAGCTCTGGTGTGTCCCTGGGCAGAAGGAGGAAGTCAGAAGCAAGGAGTAAGTCGTAAGCCTCCTAGAGCATTTTCGATATCTCTTTTGTCATAAAAAGCACCGGTGAGGCCCAGTTTCTTAGATGGAGCATTTGAGGGGCCACCTATTTCAGCCTGAAGCATTCTGAGCCTTTCTGAAACAGGGATCACAAAGCCAGTGTCCCTTTGGTGAGAACTGGAAAGTCTGAGTCCACATTGGTCTGATTGAGAAGGTCCGACACCTCCTTTAGGGAAGAGGAAAGAACTACAACTCCCCTTTTGCAGTGTGATCCTGTTGAGATTGATTTTCAAATGATGTGTATATTTGTGGCCTCCTAGGTCACAAAGGGGGAACCCAAATTCATATTGTAATGATGGGTCTCTCCAAGAACAGGAGAGAGCAGGTACCACATCCTCTGCTTGAGATATTGTATGTTTGTCATATCTTCGCATAACAGGGAATGTTCCAAAACGGAATGTGGTACTCCCTTTTGGAGGTATGAATGCCCATAGGATAGGCACAAAAGCTATGGGCTCCCGTTTGGCAATTCTGGAAGTTTTCTCTCCCTCTTGGACATTAGGAATATGTTTTGAGTCCTCCTTAATAGAAAAAGAAAGGCTGATATCCTCTTGGGGTGATGATGAGTGTTGCACACCTCTATGGGGACTGTCTCCATCTGGAGATGACTCAATGCATTCTTGATCTGTAGGGGAAGCTTGCAGGGCTCCTTGGGTAACACAGGCTTTCCTCTGTTTTCTCTTGGTAGAAGTAGCGTGTCTGGGAATCTCATGAGGAAGGTGGGATGCCTGAGGCTGTCTTCATGAGAAAGAGTGGTTCGCATGCACACTTCTGTAAGGATGGAGGATGGCTTATCAACCTCATGCTCTGAATTGGAAGCTTTGGTGTCCCATTGGTCAGAAGGGGCTTTTTCTGATGGGGTTTCAGTAGACTTAGATGGTCTGTGAATGCCTTGGCTTGGTAGGGGACTTCTGAGGCCCACCTCATGAGATGGTGAGCATCTGCAGGCTCCTTTAGCAGAATCAGAAGTGGTGAAGTTTATGTTAGTCATAGTTTTAAGCTTTACACCACTTTCTTAAATTTGCAAACTCTTACCCAAATTTTGGAAGAATGGCAGTGTTTCCAGCCCGCATGTTTTGAGCGCACATATTTCAGGCCCTCTTGATCTACAGAGGAAGGGCTTGGTCTTGTTTTCCTCAATTTAGAAGATGTGGGGCAATCTCCTGGAAGAGGAGAATGACTGAGAACTTTTTTACAAAGAATACTAGATCTGAAACTCAATTGAGATGATTTTAAGGAGGAGATGCTCCTTTGAGGAGTAGAGGTAGGACTGGATTCCTTTTCTGCATACTTGGAAGATGTGAGGCTACTTACGGCAGAAGAGATACATTTTAAGGCAACAAGTTCTGAAAGGCAGTCTGATATCCCTTTCAGGAATTGGGACATGTTTCAATATCCTTTGGTTAAATTTCAAACGTCTAGGGTTCTTTTTGAGATAAGAGAAATTTCTCCATCCATCTTCACGAGGAGGGGTAGGAATAATGTCCCCTTCTGCACAAAGGGACAGTCCCTGAAACTCTGTTGAAGAGGAAGTATCGACGGTTTCTTGGTGAGATGTCACAGGTTTTAGAGGCCCCTGGGCAGGTTGAGAAAGTTCTAGACTTTCCTGGGGAAATGCTGGTGTTCTCAGGATCCCTTGTTCAGATACTAAAGGGCCCAGAGCACCTTCATTGGGTTTCAAAAGACACAGAGACCCTAACACAGATGCCAAAGCTTCTGGAGTCCCTGGCACAGATTCTGAACTCTTAGAAATGGATTGTGTATATGTCAGAGGTTCTTCTGTCTCTGGACTAAGTGGTGAAGGAGCTGGTAATTTGGGAGAATCTTGTGTGGCTGACAAAGATTCTATGACCTCTTGGGTGACAGATGGTATTTCTGTACTATTTTGCATACATGCCCATATTTCTAGTGTGTCCTGGGAAGAATCAGAAAGTCCAAGATCTTCTGGATTGGATGGTAAATATCCTAAAGCCTCCTTTTCCAACCAGTGTCCTGGAGGCTCTTGAGGTAACAAGGAAGTTTCTGTAAGCCCTTGGAAAGATATTGATGTTTCTAGTACATCCTGGGCAGACATGGAAGGTCTCCAAGACATTAAGACAGAATGTTACTCTTTCAAATCCAATTGGACAGATGGAGAAGGTCCTAGACTCACTATGGTAGATGCTGAAATTTCCAAAGCTCGTGATGAAGCATTGGATATTCCTGGATTGCCATGTGTACAGGTACAAACTTCCAGGTTCCCCTATAAAGACAGCCAAGGGCCTCCAGCTTCTTGAACAGATAACAAATGTCCTGGATTCCCTTGAGCAGATAGGGACAATGTCAAAGGCTCTAGGGCAGATGATATAGATCCTAGTGTTCCTCAATCAGATAAAGAAATTACCATGGGTCCTTTGGAAGAATGCATAGATCCTGAAGGATCTGAAGCAGATGGATCTGTTTGTTGAACCCCTTGTAGAGAATTCAAAGACTCATTTGGTCCCTGGAATGAAGTTAAAGGTCCCTCTGTAGGTTTAGAGAGGTCAAAAGGCTCTTCTGTGGAAAGGGAAGATCCAAAAGGCTTAGGGAAGAAAGTGAGGAACTAAGTTGGGCAGAAATTGCAAGTTCCAGAGGTGAGTCATTGGATATCACATGTCCTGGGGTAGCTGTTGAAAATTTTTGTGCTCCTCATGCAAATGATGAATATCCTAGAGCCCCCTGGGGAGGCAGCAATGTTTCTACAGAGCCTGTGTATTTGCTGAAATCCTCAGAGATCCCTTGTCAGATCTCAAAATCCTTGCTGTATTTTGAGCAGGGTGGTTATATCCCTGACACACTGGTAAAGATGGTGAGTCTGCTACTGTGTAGTGTGTAGATGTGGAGTGAGTTCCTATACCTTGTGTATGTAAAGAAGGACTTGAAAACCTTTTGGAAGATGTAGAATGTTGGGTAGACCTTTGCGGACATGTGGACAGATGTATGGTCCCCTTGTGCAGAGACCGGGACTCACACCTCCTTGAGCAGAATCAGAAGATCCTGGAGTCCTTTGTTCTGAGGATGAAAGACCCAGAGGATTATGAGAACATTCATAGCATTGTGATGTATTCATCATTGCCTGGGCTGAGATAGAAAGTTTCAGAGGCCCCTGGGCAGATTGCAAAGGTGCTAGATACCCTTGACCAAATGGGAAAGTCTTTGCACCTCCTTGGTCAGAACAGGAATGTCTACCAGGTGTTGGCGATGATGGTGGCAATGTTCCTAGATTTGCTGAAGTAGACTGAGAAGATGCTACAGCCTGCCTCACTTGTGAAAAAAGGCCTAAAGCACTGTGTGACTCTTCATATTGTGCAAATATCCCTGTGGCATCTGTTGAATTTTCTCGATTTCTTTGTTTGGGGAAAAATGAACTTTGCATGAGCAAAGTTCCCTCTTGTGCCCTGGAAAATTTCTTGTGTTTTTGAAAAGATGACAAAGCTTCTAGAACCTCTGGAGTAGATACAAGATGTTCCTGAACACCCAGTACTGATGGTGTAGGATAAAAGGTTTCTTGAGATTTCTGGCTAGGTAGGAAAGTTCGAGTGTCCCTTGGGAAACCTGGGGATCTTTGTGCAAAATGATGGGCAGTTGGAGAAAATCCTACTTCTGTCTGACAAGAAGTTGAAGGATGCAAAGTATCTTGAGCAAATGAAACACTTTGTGTATTCCCCTGTTTAAAATTGGGCTTTTAGATACCCTTGGGAAAAACAGAAATGTCCGAAAGCCTCTTGGAAAGATGAAGAACCTAGGGTTCCTTGTGAAGATAAACAAATTCCCAGAGACATCTGCTCAGATGACACAGATTCTGGTCGCACCTGAGTATTTTGGGTAGACCCCAGATGTCCTGGAGTGGGAAGCAAAGCTCCCACAGTCTCCTTTGCAGACAGGGACTTTCCTACTGTGGCTTCTGCAGATAAAAAAAATCCCCTCAGTGCCCTGAGCAGATGTGGAAGACCCTAGAGTTGTTTCTTTAGATTTAGTCACTTCTAGATGGCATTCTTCAGTTGAACAAGGTCCTAGAGTTCCTTGCTCAGATCTCAAAGATGATGGTGACAACTGTAGTGATGTAGTAAGATCCAGGGGCAGTTCAGCACATCTGAAAGTGTCTGAAGTCCCTTGGGTAGATGGAGAACATTCATTTGTTTCTGAAACTGTTGGGGAAGGAGTTGAATGCAGTAGAGCCCCTTCAGATATCCAGAATATGGGTCATTGCCTGGGCTGAGCTTGAAAGTGTCAGAGGCCCCTGGGCTGATTGCAAATGTGTTAGGGTCCCAGGACCAGATGGGAATGTTTCTGCACCTCCTTGAGTAAAAGATGAATGTGTACCAGGTTCTCAAGGTGATGGTAGCAAAGGTCCTAGAGTAGACAAAGCATATGTAGAAGATTCAGAATTCTCCCTCACTAGAGGCAAAGGGCCCGAGGTAGTCTCTGTGTGATTACATTGCCCCAAGCCCAATATTCCTGAGGAATCTGCCGAAGGTTCTAGATTCCTTCGGGTGGATGACAAAGAACTTAGCACAGGCAAAGTCCCCTCTGCAGGTGTGGAAAAGTCCTTACACTTTTGAGAGGTTAGCACATATCCTTGAGAGTCTTTACTAGATAGAGGATGCTCCTGAGAACCTAGTACAGATGATGAATGTGTTACATATGCTGGTGAATATGGAATGGATTTTTGAGATTTCTGGCTAGGTAGTAATGGCCCAAATTCCCTTGAGGAAAGTTGGGATCTTTGTCTAGAAGGTTCAGAAAGGGGAGAAAATCTCATACCTTTCTGGCAATAAGTTGGATGTTGCACAGTCTTTGGAGAAAATGGCACAGTTTTTACACTCCCTTGCTTAGTTGTGGACAGTTTTAGAGACCCTTGGTCAGAAAGGGAATTTCCAGAAGCCTCTATGGAAGATGAAGAGCTTAGAGTTCCTGGTAAAGAGGAAGAAATTCCCAGAGGCTTCTGATTGGATGGAAAAGACTCTGAGACCACCCGAGTGATTTGGGTGGACCCTAAATGTCCTGGAGTGGGAGGCAAAGTTCCCACTGTCTACCTTGCAGACATGGACTTTCCTGTTTTGGCTTGTGCCAATAAGGAATGACCCCTAGTGCCCTGAGCAGATGCATAAAACCCTACAGTTGTTTCCTTAGATTTAGTCCCTTCAGGTATGCAAGGTCCCAGAGATCCTTGCTCAGATCTCAAAGATGATGGTGACACCTGTAATAATGTAGTATGATCCAGGTGCAGTTCAGCACATCTGGAAGTGTCTGAAGTCCCTCAGGTAGAAGGAGAATATTCATTTGTTTCTGAAACTGCTGGGGAAGGAGCTGAATGCAGTAGAGCCCCTTCAGCAGATCCAGAGATATGAGTCATTGCCTGGGCTGAGATGGAATGTGTCAGAGGCCCCTGGGATGATTGCAAATGTGCTAGGTTCCCGGGACTAGATGGGAATGTTTCTGCACCTCCTTGAGTAAAAGATGAATGTGTACCAGGTTCTCGAGGTGATGGTGGCAAAGGTCCTAGGGTAGGCAAAGCATATGTAGAAGATTCAGTATTCTCCCTCACTAGAGGCAAAGGACCCGAGGTAGTCTCTGTGTGTTTACATTGTCCCATGAGCAATATCCCTGTGGAATCTACGGAAGGTTCTAGATTCCTTTGTGTGGATGACAAAGAACTTTGCACAGGCAAAATCCCCTCTGCAGCTGTGGAAAAGTCCTTACACTTTTGAGAGGATAGCACATATCCTTGAGAGTCTTTACTAGATAGAGGATGCTCCTGAGATCCTAGTACAGATGGTGAGTGATTCCCATCTGCTGGTGAATATGAAATGGATGTTTGAGATTTCTGGCTAGGTAGTAACGGCCCAATATCCCTTGAGGAAGCTGGGGATCTTTGTCCAGAAGGTTCAGAAAGCTGAGAAAACCTCATACATTTCTGGCAATAAGTTGGATGTTGCACAGTCTTTGGAGAAGACGGCACAGTTTGTACACTCCCTTGCCTAGTTGTGGACAGATTTAAAGACGCTTGGTCAGAAAGACAATGTCCAGAAGGCTCTATGGAAGAAGAAGAGCCTAGAGTTCCTGGTGAAGAGGAAGAAATTCCCAGAGGCTTCTGATCAGATCCGAGTGATTTGGGTGGACCCTAAAGGTCCTGGAGTGGGAGGCAAAGTTCCCACAGACTGCTTTGCAGACATTGGCTTTCCTACTGTGTCTTGTGCAGATAAGGAATGCCCCCTAGTACCCTGAGCAGATGCAGAAAACCCTACAGTTGTTTCCTTAGGATTTAGTTGCTTTAGATGAGAAAGGTCCCACAGTTCCTTGCTCAGATCTCAAAGATGATGGGGACACCTCTAGTGATGTAGTAAGATTCAGGTGCAGTCCAGCATATCTGGGAGTGTCTGAAGTCCCTTGGGTAGATGGAGAAAAAAAATACAGCAACTCATTCATCATCTTTACTTTGTGCTTGCAGGCTGGTTGCAATTATCTTGTAAGCATTAAAAATCAGTCTAACATACTGCCTATGTTCCATAGGGTTGCATTGATGTGAGGAGACATCATGACTCAGGCAACTCTTATAAGGAAAATTTAAATGAGGTTGTCTTACAGTTTCAGAGGGTCAGTACATTATTATCTTGGTAGGAAGCATGGCAGCACCCCGGTAGAGGAGGTGCTGGGGAAGGAACTAAGTGGTCTATATCTTAGTCTGAAGGCTACCAGAAGGAAGCTTGTAGCCACAGGTAGCAAGGAAGAGGATCGATTTTTGTCTCTGAGCAGAGATTGAGCACTACACAAAAGCAAGCCTACACAATGATACACTTCCTCTATCAAGCCAACACCTTGTAATAATGCCACATACCATGGGCAAAAGATATTCTAATCAACACACTGCGTCATAGGACATAAAGAAAGATACTGCATGATTGCATTCCTCTAGTCACAGGTGCGACATACCTACAAGCTTATATGAACACACACACACACACACACACACACACACACACACCAATCGGATATGCACGTGCATACATATATATTTGTCTATTTATTTACTTACTTACCTACTTACTTACTTACTTACTTACTTACTTACTTACTTACTTTGTTTTAAATTTGTTGGGTAAGAACTTTCTACATACACATAAATGAGTTTTAGCAAATTCATCCCTATCTTCTCCTCCTTGAATTGTTACCCATTTCTCCTGTATCACTTTTATCCTTAATTACATTTTCATTTTTATATAGACGGCTGTGTAGTGCCATGCCCTGAGAAATCGCGTGCATGCCGCAAGCAATCACTGAGAAGAGCCGTGCGTGCCACAAGCAATCGCCATTATAAGATGGTGATGGCCTCCCCTGTGCCTAACTAGTAAACAAGCCTTGTACGCAGGTGCAAGAGTGAACTCACTCCTAGTCACTGCCCATTCTCGGGGCATAATAGTGGGGTGATGGGCAAGCAATGAATCAGGAGCTGTCACATCACATCAGGTGCTGAAACGTCATGCTGTTGGCGCCATTTTCCCGGATCATGGTCTTCCTGATAAGTAAGCAATAAATCTTTTGCCACAGAAGATTCCGGTGTGTTGCTTCTTTCTTGCCGGTCGAGTGGGATGCAATAAGTGGCACCGAGGAACCCGGGAACTTTATACCATCACACCAGTGCAAGGAAGATCCCTTGTTCGCTGGGCGGAATCAGAACTGCGGGATGAAAGGCTCTGTAAGGTACATACAGTTTTGAAATTTCTCCAGAGTTAGACACCCTTTTGATTGTTTGCACAGCGATTGCACTTTTCCTTTCAGTTTCGTTTTTCTTCCACTGCTTCCACTGCTGACTGGTTCTTAGTCACGGTCAGGCCTGGATAGCGCCTGGACAGCGACCAGTTTCAGTCACGGTCAGGACTGGACAGTGCCTGGACAGCATCCATTTTCAGTCACAGTCAGGACTGTACAGCGGCAGTATGAGAATCTCGCATTCTATAATAGTGGCCTTACACTCGGTCCTGAAGCACTGTGGCCTAAAATGTGCCACTAATACCTTAGAGGGATTTGTCAGGGAGATAGACAATGTGGCACCATGGTATGCTTGCTTAGGGTCATTTAGGCCTTTTCATGGGCCTTGATCCCGAGGAAAAGATATAAAAAGAAAAGAATGCCTTGGGAGAGATTAGAAAAGGGATGGAAAGGGAGAGAAGAAGGGAGATCCAGGTGGAGAGGCACATAAGGAAAGGAGCCTCTACCTGCCACTAGATGAGTTTAAGCAGCTAGCTCTTAGTAGCTCAGAATCTGATGAAGGGCTTAGCTCCTCTGAAGAAACGGACTTGGAGGAGGAAGCAGTTCATTATAAGGGAGAAAGGTACCTGCAAGATAAAATGCAAGCTACTCAGTGCAGAAAAAGTCCAACAACGACTGGTGAAAGCCAGCTTGCTGCTCGGCCTCGGGATTGTTGGCTTCAGTGTCCTAGTGAACCTCTGCCTTATGTGCATAGGTAGTTGTCAATTTTTGCCTACACCTCATGTAGGGGTAAACCCTCGAGGCATCAGGCCATTACAAGTCTGGCAAATGAATGACACTCATATTTCCTCCTTTGGGAGAAATCAGTACTTACATGTTTCCTTTGACACCTGCAATGGTGTAATGTTTGCCACACCTTTAACAGGGGAAAAAACCTCTCATGTTATACAGCACTGCCTAGAAGTGTGGAGTGCTGGGGCAAGGCCACAATTCTTAAAACGGATAATGGGGTAGCATATACTTCTACTAAATTTCAGCAATGTTGTCATCAAATGGATGTCACTCACTTGACTGGCCTTCCTTATAATACTCAAGGACAAGGCATTGTGGAATGTGCCCACCACACACTCAAGTCTTATCTTATAAAACAAAAAGGGGGAGTTGATGAGACTCTGCCCTCAGTGCCAAGAGTAGCAGTATCTATGTCACTCTTTACACTTAATTTTTTGAATCTTGACGAGCAGGGACGTTTTGCAGCTGAGCGACATAGTTCAGACCCTGATAGACCAAAAGAAATGGTCAAACGGAAAAATGTTTTAACTGGTCTCTGGAAAGGCCCGGATCCTATCTTAATCAGATCCCGGGGAGCTGTTTGTGTTTTTCCACAGAGTGAAGACAACCCATTTTGGCTGCCGGATTGACTCACCCGCAGGATATTCATCAAGGATGGTGCAAAAATGCTGACCTCCTGAGGACTTTTCCTGATCCTGACAATGCTGAACTTGTCTCAGGTTCCTAGTATAATGGGTGAACAGATATGTGCTATTCTCTCGACTTTCCCTAAACCAATGTCAGTTCGCCATGATACTATAGTTTTCCAAATTTTCCAAATTTCCAAAATTCTTTACTAATAATAAAACAGTGGATTTGCCATATTTACCCTATGATCCAACTCGTTATTATCATTAGGAGAAAATCACTCCTTACTAGAACAGGGTTTTTTATGTTTTCAAATTAATGGACAAGGACATTGTATCAACCTCCCAGCCTGAGCTTTAGGGAGGTTTAATGAGCACCAAGGAGGTTGGGTGAGCACAACCCAAGACAATTCTAATGTAGATATAACCTTTACAAATCGGACCTTTTGGCAGGAGGCAATTTGGGTTAATGGTACATTTGTACGACCTAACTTTTCAGACAAAGAATGTCCCCACCAACCAAAAATAGCCCCTCATTGTGTCTTGGAAGATGAAGGTCTGATCCTGCCTTGGTCTGATTGTCGATCCTCCATCACTTGTTGGGCAGATCAGAGTAAAACTTTTTCCTTTTCTTCCAACATGACAGATGACCCAAAGAATGAATTTTTTATGAAAAAGAGATTTTTCATTCAGGACTTTAGAATGCATTCCTTTCACAAGTGGGTGCTTTGGGGAGTCAATGGCAATTGTACAGATTTCAATCCTTTGATTTTTATCCAGGGAGGAGCAGTTGTAAAGGCTTCTTTTACTGGCATCTCAAGATTTGCTCAGCACTGGGGAATACATGATGCCTCCCAGGACTCTTATGGACATACTAATATCAGAGTAGAGATCACTGGGTTCAATAAAACTTTGGTAAACCAGATTATTTATACATCTCCCACAGTCTGTGTTTACCCCCCTTTCTTGTTTATATTCTTTCAAGTGATTCATTTGAAGTCTGTTCCAATAATTCTTGATGGATTTCTCAATGTTGGCATGTAACAATAAACACCCATGCCATGGTGCCACGGATCCCACTTTGGGTCCCTGTTCTGGTGGAAACACCCTCCACCTTGAAAGTAAATGGGAGAAATGCCCTAAAGATACATGAAGTACACACTAGATTAGTTGAAAAGTGGAAAATTAGCTGATAAGAGCAACTGTTGTTTGGGCAGTGGTGCTTTATGCCTTTATTCTCATCACTTGGTTGGCAGAGGCCAAGAATGTCTGAGTCTGAGACCAGCTTGGAATACAGAGTGATTTCCAAGACAGCCAGGTCTACACAGAGAAACCCTCTCTCAAAAAACAAACAAACAAACAAACAAACAAACAAACAAACAAAAAGCACCTGTTCTATGAAGAGGACCGGGCACAATGCACCCACATAGTGGCTTACAATTTATGCACAGCTACAGTTTTAGAGAATCACTGCTCTCTTTTAGCTTCTGTAGGCTATAGAGGCATAAGTGAGAGAGAGGGCATGAGCAGACTAGCACAGAAGTGAGAGAGGGCATAGCACATAGGTGAGAGAGAGTTCCTGAGCACTCTAGCACATAAGGGAGAAAAAGGGGCTGGGCATCCAAGCACATAAGTGAGGGAGAGAGGGCCTGCACATCCTAGTACACTCTTGTAATCAAGCTCAGTACTAGGAAGGTGGAGGTGGGAGTTCACCAGGGATTGTAGTGAATCTGGATGTTCTCTTCTGATCTATTAGGACAGCATGGACTGTTCTGTTGTGGGTATGTACATACAGAAAAAGTACACACATTTTAATTTTTATGCACATAAATAAATAACAAAAAATATTACAGTTGAAATTAGTAGTGCCATTTCCAGTACTTTCATGTTACACATTTGTTCATGTTTTTTCAATTCTGCAAATGCTTATCAACCTAGAAACTGGAAATCATTTGTCTTAAAGATGGTAGCTCATTTCCACCTCCTGAGACCTCCCTTCTAATCAATAGTGCCTGGTACTCCATGACAGCATACACAGGGTATATTCAGCCAAAGGGTGAAATCCCTGGATGAGACCTGTTTTCTCCATCTGGCATCACAAAGGGTCCTCAGAGTACTACATGTGGGTCTCTCCTGATAACGTTTTATTTATTTGTTTGTTTGTTTGTTTGATTTTGTTTTGTTTTTTATTTTTGTTATTGTTTTGTTTTTTATTTGTTTTATTTTTGTTTTTTGTTTTTTTTTGGTTTTTGTTTTTGTTTTGCTTTGTTTTTGTTTTGCTTTTTTTTGTTTTTGTCTTTGTTTTGCTTTGTTTTGTTTGTTTGTTTGTTTGTTTGTTTGTTTTTCCCATTGAGCAGACAAGCAAGGAAAGGTGCGGTTGTGAAGGAGTTCACTTCTGAATGACCTGGAAGAGATAACCAGCTCTGATCAGGGTTATTGGACTGTTAAAGGATGTGTGACTGGAGAGAAATCTCAGTCCCAAGAGGCCACTATGTGAGGAAAAACCTCCTGATCTGCCTTTTCCTACGGCTTCTGAGGGTTAAATGAAGGAGGAAGATCATATTTTTTTTTCTCTTTTTTTCCATTTTTTTAACTAAGAAGACATTATAGTTTTTAAGAGAAGAATGGCTCTTCAACCACTCTGGAGATCAGTCTGGCGGTTCCTCAGAAAACTGGATATAGTACTACCGGAGGATCCAGCAATACCTCTCCTGGGCATATATCCAGAAGATGCCCCAACTGGTAAGAAGGACACATGCTCCACTATGTTCATAGCAGCCTTATTTATAATAGCCAGAAGCTGGAAGGAACCCAGATGCCCCTCAACAGAGGAATGGATACAGAAGATGTGGTACATCTACACAATGGAGTACTACTCAGCTATTAAAAAGAATGAATTTATGAAATTCCTGGCCAAATGGATGGACCTGGAGGGCATCATCCTGAGTGAGGTAACACATTCACAAAGGAACTCACACAATATGTACTCACTGATAAGTGGATATTAGCCCAAAACCTAAGATACCCAAGATATAAGATACAATTTCCTAAAAACATGAAACTCAAGAAAAATGAAGACTGAAGTGTGAACACTATGCCCCTCCTTAGAAGTGGGAGCAAAACACCCTTGGAAGGAGTTACAGAGACAAAGTTTGGAGTTGAGATAAAAGGATGGACCATGTAGACACTACCATATCCGGGGATCCATCCCATAATCAGCTTCCAAATGCTGACACCATTGCATACACTAGCAAGATTATGCTGAAAGGACCCTGATATAGCTGTCTCTTGTCAGAGTATGCCTGGGCCTAGCAAACATAGAAGTGGATGCTCACAGTCGGCTATTGGATGGATCACATGGCCCCCAATGAAGGAGCTAGAGAAAGTACCAAAGAAGCTAAAGGGATCTGCAACCCTATAGGTGGAACAACATTATGAACTAACCAGTACCCCGGAGCTCTTGACTCTAGCTGCATATGCATCAAAAGATGGCCTAGTCGGCCATCACTGGAAAGAGAGGCCCATTGGACACGCAAACTTTATATGCCCCAGTACAGGGGAACGCCAGGGCCATAAAAGGGGAGTGGGTGGGTAGGGGAGAGGGGGTGGGTGGCTATGGGGGACTTTTGGTATAGCATTGCAAATGTAAATGAGCGAAATACCTAATAAAAAATGGAAAAAAAATAAAAAATAAAAAATAAAAAAAAAAAAAAAGAAAAAAAAAAAACTACCAACAAACCATAGGGAACCATGTATTCATGGGCAATGTGACAGTCACTCACACATTCCTTGCTATGTGTAAGAGTTATGTAATCCTCCATGAGATAGAAAAAAAAAGAAAATGATGGTGATTCCAAAGGAAGATTACTTATTACTTTTGGACTTTGATGATGAAGAAGATGACATAAATATTTCAGAGGAGTCTCTTTCTGAAGGTTACTGCATATTCAGTGTTGGGTATTAATTGTGAGTTGTGCAGTTCACTAGACTTTTACCTAGTCACCTGAAACGGAAGAAGTCTTTTCTCAGAGATTTTATATAGTTCATTTGAAATTTTACCTATCTATCTATATCTATATATTCTTATACCCGAGTTTTAGCAACACATATAACTACTCTTGACATTGTAGTCACAATATGTTGATAAAAAATAACTTGTTATGATTTTGCCACCGGAAAATACCTGAACATTGTTCCAATAATATGTTTGCAAAACCTGAATTTATTTCAAGAACATTACAAATAATTTATTTCATTCCTTTTTTATTATTTCTTTTCTTTTTTTTCTTTTTTTTTTACATTTCAAATGTTATTCCCTTTTCTATTTTCCCCTCCAAAAATCCCAGTCCTCTCCCCTCTATCCCTGCTTTCCAACACACCTACTCCCAATTCCTGGCCCAGGCATTCCCAAAACTTGGTCAAAGGAACTTTACAAGAACAAGTGTCTCTCCTCCCATTGATGACATACTAGTCCATCCTCTGCTACATATGCAGCTGTAGGCATAAGTCACAACTTATGTTTACTTTGATTGGAGATTTAATCTCAGGGAACTCTGGGAGTACTTGTTAGTTGTTTTTCCTCATAGAATGTTCCTTGTGTACTTTCTCTAGCTCCATAATTAGGGACCCTGTGCTCAGTACAATGGATTTCTGTGAGCATCCACTTCTGTATTTGTCAGGAAATGGCAGATCGTGTCAGGAGACAACTATATCAGTCTCCTGTCCCTAAGCTCTTGTTTGGCTCTTCAACAGAATCTGGGTTTGGTGGTTGTTTATGGTATGGATCACAGAATGAAGCAGTGTCTGGATTCCTTCAGTCTTAGTTCCAAACTTTTTCTCTGTAACTCTTTCCATGGATCTTTTGTTCCCAATTCTGAGAAGGAACGACATATCCACACTTTGGTCTTCCTTCTTGTTGAGTTTCATGGGTTTTGCAAATTTTACCTTGTTTTTTTCTGAGCTTCAAGGATAACATCCACTTATCAGTGAGTATATATCATGTGCTTTCTTTTGTGATTGAGTTATCTCACTTAGGAACATATCATCCAGATCCATCCATTTGTCTAAGAATTTCATGAATTCATTGATTTTAATAGTAATGTAGTATTTCATTATGTAAATGTACTATATTTTCTGTATTCATTCCTCTGAAGACGGGCATCAGGTTTATTTTCAGCTTCTTGCTATTATAAATAAGGATGCTATGAACATAGTGATGCATGTATCCTTATTACAAGTTGGAATATCTTCTGGATATATGCCAAGGAGGACTATTGCTGGATCTTCAGTAGAACTATTACCACGTTTCTGAGGAAACCCCATCTGCTTTCCAGAGTGGTAGTACCAACTTGCAATTCCACAAGCAATGGAGGAGTGTTCCTACTTCACCACATACCCACCAGCAACTATTGTCATCTGAGTTTTAGATCTTAGCCATTCTGACTCTGTGAGGTGGAATCTTAGGGTTATTTTGACTTTCTGTTCCCTGATGATTAAGGATTTTGAACATTTATGAGGTGCTTCTCAGCCATTCAGTGTTTCTTAATTTGGAATTCTTTGTTTAGAACCATCCCCATTTTTTAAAATAATGTTATCTGATTTTCTGGAATCCAGCTTCTTGAGTTCTTTGTATATATTGAATATTAGTCCCTTATCTGATTTAGCATTGATAAAGACTTTTTCCCCGTTTTGTTCTAATGATAGTGCCCCTTGCCTTACAGAAGTTTTGCAATTTTTGAGGTCCCATTTGTCTATTTTTAATCTTATAATAACAGCCATTGCTGTTTTGTTCAGGAATATTCCCCATTTAACCTTGTCTTCGAGGCTCTTCCACACTTTCTCCTCTATAAGTTTCAGTGTCTCTGGTTTTATGTTCCTTGATCCAATTAGACTTGAGCATTGTACAATGAGATGAGAACAAATCAATTTGCTTTCTTCAATATGCTAACTGCCAGTTGAGCCAGCACCATTTTTTTGAAAATGCCATTTTCTTTCCACTGGGTGGTTTTATCTCCTTTGTAAAAGATCAAGTGACCTCATGAGTTTGGGTTCATTTCTCTGTCTTCAGTTCTGTTCCATTTATCTACCTGTCTAACACTATTCCTGTACCATGAAGTTTTTATCATAATTGTTCTGTAGTACAGCTTGAGGTCAGGCATGGTGATTACAAAAGACATTCTTCTATTGTTGAGTATAGTTTTGGATATAGTAGGTTTTTTTTTTCAAGATGAATTTGCAAATTGCCCTTTCTAACTCAGTGAAGAAATGAGTTGGAATTTTGATGGTGATTGCAATGCATATCAGATTGCTTTTTGAAAGATAGCCATTTTTACTATATTAATCCTGCCAAATCATTAGATTGGGAGATTTTACCATCTTCAGAGATCTTCTTTGACTTCTTTCTTGAAGAAACTTGAAGTGTTTATCATACATATATTTCACTTTCTCAGAGTCACACCAAGGAATTTTATATTATTTGTGACTACTATGAAGCATGTTTTTCCCTAATTTCTTTCTCATACTATTTGTCTTTTCTGCAGAGAAATTCCACTGTTATGTTCAAATTAATTCTAAATTCAGCTCCTAAGCTGAAAATGTGTATCAGGATTAGCTTTTCTCTGTTGTAATTTTTGGGGTCATAGATACATGCTATCATATCTTCTGGAAATAGAGAAATTTTGACTTCTTCCTTTCCAATTTGTATTCATCTGTTTTCGGTTTTTGGTTTTTTTTTTTTGTTTTTTTTTTGTTTTTTTTTTTTTATGTGTGTAATTGCTCTGGCTAGTATTTCAAGTACTCTATTGAATAGGTAGGGAGAAAGTGGGCAGCCTTGTCCAGTCCCAGATTTTAGTGGGACTCCTTCTGGTTTCTGACCATTTAGATTAAAGTTAAATCCTGGGCTTTCTTTTCTTTTCTTTTCTTTTCTTTTCTTTCCTTTTCTTTTCTTTTCTTTTCTTCTTCTTCTTCTTCTTTTTTTTTTTTTTTTTTAGGTGTATGCCTTGAATTCCTGGTCTTTCCTGGACTTATTATGAATGGGCATTGTATTTATCCAACTATTTGCTATGCATCTAATCGAATAATCATGTGGTTTTTGTAGTTGAGGTTTTTTTGTTTTTGTTTTTGTTTTCTTTTTTTTCTATAATGGATTTAATTGATGGTTTTCGATATTAAACTCTCCCTGAATCATAAGAAGGAGGCCAACTAGGTCATGATGGATTATCCTTTTGATGTATTCTCGGACTCGTTTTGAAAGGATTTTATTTAGTATTTTTGCATCGATATTCATAATGGAAATTGGAATAAAGTTTCCTTTCTTCATTAGGTTTTGTATAGTTGTAATCTTGCTTCATAGAACATATTAAATAGTGTTCCTTCTCTTTTAATTTTGCATAATAGTTTGAGGAGTATTGGTATTAGGTCTCCATGAATATCTGATAGAATTCTGAACTAAACCCATCAGACCCTGGGCTTATTTTTGGTTGGGAGACTATTAACGATTGCTTCTAATTCTTTAGGGGTGTTATGACCCACACTACAGTCTTGCCAGAAAGAATTCCCACAGGACACTCGGATCCTTCTGCAGTAAAGCTTTAAATGCATCTCGAGAGATAGATGATCAGCTTCAGGACAGGAGACCCAGAGAGCAGAAAACCCCTCCCTTATATAGGCTGTGAAGTACAGTTAGAAGTATGGTTGGAGACGTGCACCACCGGAATTGTCTGCCCACCATCAGCCTGATGACGCCATTGGAGAGACAGGGCTCAGGTAATGGAAAGATACCCCGATGGTTGTGCACACTCACCACGAGCAATAGTGACAATGGTGTTGTGAGCACCATCTTGTAATGGTGGCCGTGAGGACGGCTCCTCACATCTCACCCTTTTCTTTTATGTTAGAAGCAACAGGCCACACAGTATGGAGAGTGGAGATAGAGGTCAAATTCCGAGTGTGCAAGCATAGGGGCCTTACACAAAACCTCCTTCCAGGCTCGTCACCCAGAGGGGTCTTGGTCAGCTCCCCTGTCGTTTTTCCTGGGGGGAAGGACACTAGGACACTCAACCTTCTTGAAAGATGACATATCTCCCAGAAAGAAGCTCAAATTACACCACAACGCCATTCCAGTGCAGTGCTTAGCCACAAAACTCACCTGGGTTGTTAAAGCACACCCGCTCCAACCCATGCAGCAAGACTCGCCTCAGGGTTTTGTGGAGCTGGATGTCCAGCAACCTTATTGCTTGAGCATCATCAATATTCATATATCGGGGGAAACACCCTGCTCCAAAGCAACAAGTGCCTGGGTTACTACCATCCTGTCCCTCCTTGTTTGGGATTTAAGTTTGCAGATCATCCATAGTAGGAGCAGTACTCCACTGTACACAGCCACTCCAAACAAACCACCCCCACCCATTGCTTGAAGTAGGAGAATGCTGCAGAAATTCAGGTAGAAAGTCCTTCCATCAATGACAGGTCAAGACATGTCGAATCAACTTATAAGATGGTGATCCTCAGCTCCCGGAGTGTCTGTTCAAATTCTATGGTCCAATTCTGTAACAAATAACAAGACAAAGCCTTTTACAGGTTAGCTGCTCTTGTAAAATTCTGAAATTGTAGTAAGGTGATACAGACGCTAGGCAGCTTATGTTTGCAACCCAGCTGAGGCATTTGCCAAAGAATATACACCTGCTCTTGGACCAGATCGATCCGTTGGTTTACCAACATGAGGCCTCTCTGTATCTGGGAGTTGGCCATTGCCTGGCTGTTCAGGGCCAATGTCACTCTTGCCTAAAGGTCATTTTATAGTTTGCGTTGTCTGAACCGTAGCAGACAAGGCCAGGGTCGAAACAGTGACAGAGGCAGCTACTGCTGCTGTTGCTACCAAGCCAACTATAATAGCAGAGATTCCAAAATCTCTATTTTCTCTAAATAAGCTTAAATTCTAGAGGCTTCCACAGGAACTGGAAAAAATCTAGGCACATGAGTAACCAAAGCAAAGCAATACTTAGTAGCATCCCAACACAGGGTATAGAAACTTTCATTAAGCAAGCAATCTAATTCTAATTGATTATTATTTAAACTTTTATTACTTACAACCCACAGAAAGGGGGTCAAACACAAACCGGGGTGACAGTATAATTCACCCTTTTAAATGATTTATATTTAGTATTAGAGTAGGACCAATCGAAAGACCCCAAACCAGCACTCAAAGTGCCCTACCACTCAAAACCCATTTGGACCTTTTCACTATATCCACCTCCAATCGTTGCCATAGGTGAAAGATCGGTACAGCTCAAATTAACCCCACAAAGTAACCATTGATCAAAAGGGTTAGCATCTGCCCGATCGGAATCCATGAAGTTAAAATCATGTCCAGCAAGGATTTCATTAATCTCTACACTTACATGTGGGGAAAAGGAAAAAAATCCTTCAACCACCCAAAAGGTTTTTCTGGCCTGGCACCCAGTCCAAGGAAGCATGGAGTCCTCCAGGATCTTCCTTTACAAAAGCATGCCGTTCTGGGTTGCTGGGGCAGTGCTTTCCTGGATTTATGACTAGGCCTCCAGCCTTGAATTATCAAGGCATTGGCTATTATTTCAGAGTGGGTTCCCCAAGCAGCTGCTTTCAACCAGGCCACCGATTGATTTTATAAGGATATACACTGGCGTTGGTCTTTCAAGTCAGAGATCATTACAAAGCACAGGCTTCCTTTGAGGGAGAAGTTCTGTTTTCCATCAGAACCTGAATTTGTCCATCTAATGGTAAAAAGGCAAGTCCCAGCTCCCTATCAGTAGTAAAGAAATGTGGAAAAACTTGTGCACTGTGCATGACAGGCATGAACAGAATGTTAGACATAATACCCCAACACAATTCCCCCGATATACTAGGAACCATGATCTCTAGTAGAAGGGTCATTATCCATCGTTGTTTCCAGAATTCCCTCTTTTGTCCACATCTTCTGAAGGGGAGATCCTTCAGATGAGGCATTCTGGAACCCAAAGAGGATTGTCTTCTTCCTGTGGAAAGACACAAATAACTCCTTTGGATCTTATTAAAATAGGATGCAGGCCTCTACATTTTCCAGTTAAGACAACTTTCCATTTGATAATTTCTCTAGATCTGTTTGGTTCTGAACAGTGACGATCAGTTGCAGTGTGGCCTTGCTCATCAATATTCAAAAAATTAAGAGTAAAGAGTACCATGGAGATGTCCACTCTCAGTGTTAAGGGTAAGAGCCTCATCGACTCACCCTTTCTTTTTGATAAGGTAAGTTTTAACAGTGTGGTGGGCACGTTCCACAATGCCTTGTCCCTGTATGGCAAACCAGTTAAATAAGTTACATTCCTCTGTAGACAGAATTGTTGAAAATTTTGAGAGGTGTAGGCCAGTCCATTATCGGTTCTAAGAAATTTGGCTTGTCCCCAAGCTTCAAGGCAATGTTGAATAACATGTGTGGCTTTTTCTTAGTAGAGGGATCAGTTTTACTGCCCTCTTTTCTCTCTCCCCTTCCTTCTGAATCCCTGGGAGGGCCCTTTTTCTTAGACATGTCTTTCTTTTTTCAAGCTCCCATTCTCTCATTCTGTTAGGTTTCTGACATACTGTCCTGAACCTCTTCTAGTATTCCCTGTCCCTCCACATTGGCTGTTTGGCAGGTTTCATCCTCTAGACAGTTTTATATTAGCTTGCAAATGCCTTGGTGCCCAGGCGTAAGTCTCCCTCTTTATGCTTAAGGTCAAGGTCACTTCCTAGCTTACTACATAAGGCTACAGTTAGAGACCCCGAACAAGAATACCAGGGAGAAATGCGATCCACTTCCTTAACAAAGTTCTGCAGCGTACTGGAGGCAACCTGCCTGTAATGCAGTGATCACTGACTTTGAGGAGGCCATGATAGAGTGAGTCCCTGCTCTTGATCTACACCCCATTTATAGTACTCCTTAAGCAAAGCGAAAGTAAACACAGTGCTCTGCTCCCTTATCTACGGAAGGCTTAGAAGATACCTCAGTGTTGCCACTTATCTACGTCGGACTGACAACACCTCATTTTTCAGCACCAGCCTCGATGGACAGAATAAGAAACAGAATGAGGGCCAGGGCAACCAAGACTAGAGCTTCTACTGCCCCTTCCTAGGGTGCATCTAGATTAAGACCGAAATCAATAGGGATAAGAGGGTCACGATGAGACATACCACTCCAAACTTACCTTTTCCCTGCAGTTCTGAATCCACCCCATCTCCAGGGGTTCTCCTCAATGCCAGCGATGTTGATCCTGGGTTTATGGCACCGGATGACCTGCGCTACCATCTCGCCAGCAAGAACACATGCAAGACACTCAGATCTTTTTGCAGTAAAGCTTTAATACATCTCCAGAGATAGATGAACAGCTTCAAGACAGGAGATCCAGAGAGCAGAAAACCCCTCCCTTATATATATTGCAAAGTATGGTTAGAAATACGGTTGGAGACGTGAATCACCGGAATTGTCTGCCCACCATCAGCCTGATGACGCCATTGGAAAGGCAGGGCTCAGGTAATGGAAAGATACCCTGACGCCTGAGCGTACTCACCATGAGCAATGGTGACAATGGTGTTGTCAGCGCCATCTTGTATTGGTGACCATGAGGGCGGCTCCTCACAGTGGTAGAAGTAATTACAGGGTTTCTCTGATCCTGATTTGAATTTGGTACCTGATATCTGTCTAAATAAGTGTCCATTTTATCCAGATTTTCAAGTTTTGTTGAGTACAGCCTTGAATAGTAGGATCTGATGATATTTAAAATTTACTAAAATTCTGGTGTTATTTCTCCCTTTTCATTTCTGATTTTGCTAAATTGGATACTGTTCTTGTGTTCTGTATTTAGTCTGTCTAATGGTTTATCTATCTTGTTGATTTTCTCAAAGAACAAGCTCCCAGTTTGTTTGATTATTTTTGTATTGTTCCTTTGTTTCCACTTGGATGATTTTAGCACTGAGTTTGATTATTTCCTGACTTCAACTCCTTTTGGGTGAATTTGCTTCCTTTTGTTCTATAGTGTTAAGGTGTGATGTCAACCTACTCCTATATCCTCTCTCCGGTTTTTTTAGAGGCATTCAGAGAGAGCTATGAGTGTCCCTCTTAGGGCTATTTTCATTGTGTTCCATAACTTGCAGTATGTTGTAGCTACATTTTCATTAAACTCTGAAAAGTCTTTAATTTAGTTCTATATTTCTTCCTTGACTGTTTTGTCACTGACTAGATTGTTGTACACATTCCACGTGTATGTGGGTTTTCAATTATTTATATTATTGTTGAAGTTAGTCTGTGGTGATCTGATAGGAAGCAGGAAATTATTTCAATAATTTTATATCTGTTGAGGCATGTGGTGTGACTGAGTGTATGGTCAATTTTGGAGAAGGCATCGTGAAGTCCTGAGAAGAAGGGACATTCGTTTGTTTTAGGATAAAATGTTCTATAGATATCAACTAAACGTATTTGCTTCATAAATTCTACAAGTTTCACCGTGTATCTTTTTAGTTTTAGTTTCCAGGATCTGTCCATTAATGAGGGAGGGGTGTTGAAGTCTTCCAATATTATTGTGTGTGGTACAATGTGAGTTTTGAGCTTTACTAAAGTTTCTTTTATGAATGTGGATGTCATTGCATTTGGAGTATAAATGTTTAGATTTGGGAGTCCATCTTGGTAAATATTAACTTTAATGAATATGACGTTTCCCGCCTTGCCTATTTTAATAACTTTTGGTTGAAAGTCAATTTTATTTGATATTAGAATGGCTGCTCCACCTTATTTCTTCGGATCATTTGCTTGGAAAGTTCTTTTCCAGCCTTTTAGTCTGCGGTAATGTCTGACTTTGTCCTTGGTGTTTGTTTTTGGCATGCTGAATATTGCTTACACATCCATTTTTTTATTCTATGCCTTTTTACTGGTGAACTGAGTCCACTGATATTAAGAGATACTAAGAAAAGTCCTTGTTGCTTCCTGTTATTTTTGTTATTAGAGTTGGAATTTTGTTCATGTAGCTATCTTCTTTTAGGTTTCCTTCAACTTTAATTTCTTCTTTTTTCTTGAGTGTAATTTCCTTCTTTATATTGAAATTGTCCCTTTATTATCGTTTGATGTGCTGGATGCATTGGAAGATATTGTGTAAATATTGTTTTGTCACAGAATATCTTGTTTTCCCAAGCTATGTTAAAAGAGTTTTGCTTCATATAGTAGTCTTGGCTGGCATTTCTGCTCTCTTACATTCTGTATGACATCTGCCCTAGATTTTCTCCTTTCATAGTCTCAGGGGAGAAGTTATGTGTAATCCTGATAGATCTTGCTTTATATATTACTTGACCATTTTCCCTTACTGCTTTTAATATTCTTTCTTTGTTTTGTGCATTTGGTGTTTTGACTATTATATGATGGCAGAAATTATTTTTTTTCCGGTCCAAATAATTTGGCGTTCTGTAGTCTCCTTGTTTATTCATGAGCATATCTTTCTTTAAGTTAGGGAATTTTTTTTCTATAATATTGGTAAAAATATTCAATAGCCCTATAATTTGGAAACCTTACTTCTCATCTATACCTATTCCGGATTTCATGTACGTAATTATGTCATTTCTAAAAGCTGTTTCAAAAATTCACCTGGGCAGTATTTCCTGAGAAATTCAAATCATTAATACTTTATCCCCTTTTACTAATATAGCATATTATGTTTCCATTTTTTTTGTCTATATAGTACAGAGCCCATCATTTGACAAAGATGAGAATATATCACCTCAGGTAGAAACAGATGAAGATACGGTGTAATATTTTCATTTTTTCCCATTTTGATAGAGTACTTCAACAGTAGTGTTTGTGAAACCTTATCTGGAGAAGTAGATTCAGGAAAAAGAGCAATTCAGGGTCAGATGCTCTTATATGTGTAGTTCAAGACCAGATTGTGGTCCTTTAGACCTTGTGATCACAAAAATATAGCAACAAGTACAATACAACCACCTGCATGAGATGTTCCCAGATATACACACAAAGAAAAGGAGAACCATTATAAAAATAAGAGAAGGACCATTTACGAAGAAGAAGGATCTCAGCAATGGTAGTACAGTTATGAAGAAGTGCTGTGAGGTGTAAATGTATGAATTGTTTAAAGTAAATATTACAAGTTTTTTTTGGAATTCTACCATGTATTGTATATGGATATGACATTTGATTCAAACCAAATATTATATATTTATTAAAAATAATTAAAATAATTTTCTGTGTAAAGTTTTGTGTGTGGTAGAAAAAATGTCCTATGGTGAGACTCCAACTTAAAGTGTATCTCGCAGGAAGGTAAATCCCCTAGACTTTCCCCAAGCTTGTTTTCCCTGATCTCTGAAAATACAGCTAGGAAGAAGCTCTTTGTTCTCTATAGCCAGCAAAAAGGCTTTTTGTTTCTATACTTTTCAACCAGAGATGCCTGCCTTCCTGTGCCAAGGACAAGGTGATAAAAATTTAGAAAGGACTCACGCCCCACTCCTGCCTTGTAAATTTCAACAAGAACACCAGGAAGAGAGGAACTCCCCTACAAACATTTCCCAACTCCTCCCAACTCTCCTCCCAACTCCTCCCAATTCCTCAGCTAGCTGTTAAAAGCCCCTTACTGTCACAGCTCGGTGTCAAACTCCCCTGCCCTGCTAGGCAGAGTGACTTTGTCCTCAGCCAGCTAATAGTAAAAACTCTTGCAGTTTGCGTCAGTTGTGGTTTTCTCTTGGGTCATTGGGGTGCTGGCCAGCTCATTCCAGGACTTGAGAGGAGGCCCAGCTTCTGAGGTCTTACATTTGGGGGCTTCTCCACCATGATTTGTGGCCTACCCCAATTCTCAGAGACCCTGCTTGGAGGTAGGATTCTATCTTTGTCTGTATCTTTGTCTCTATCTTTTTCTATAACTTTCCTCTATCTTTGTCTCTATCTTTTTGTGCCAGCTCTGTTTGAATTCACTATTCTCCGTTTGCAGTTGTAAATGCTCGTGAGAGCAACGAACTCCCTTTTTCAGATGGAAAAGGGTTACTGACAGACATGTCAGGAGAAACCGGCTGCCACCCTTTGGGACATCCCAGGAGTTCTGAGGGAGTTCCAGGGATACCTGGAGATCTCCTATCAGTGTGCCAAGTGAGAGTGTGCTCACTCGGCTGTCTGTTTCTGTTACTGGGTGCCAAGTGAGTGTGTGATCTCTCGGCCATCTTATTGGGGCCTGGTCTTGGTTATTGTAATCTTTTTTGTGTATATATTTTTTTCCCTGTATGTGACTCTGATGATGGGACCGACTATTAACATGCCCCTTGGACTGACCCTTGATCACTCGACTGAAATTAAGACTAACACTCACATTCTTTCTGTGTATGTCTGAAATAGATTTTAGAGAACTTCTGATCTACAGAATGGCCATCTTTGATGATAGTTGGCCACTAGAGGGCACTCTTTGTTTGGTTCTGTTTTCAGCTCTTAAAGTTGTTTTACAGAGGGGACCAGGGTCTCAGCCAGATTACGTGCCCTACATTCTCATCTAGAAAAATTTAGCACAGGATCCCCCCTCTCCCATCCTGTTTAAAGCCTTGGGTTAAAAAGAATAATCCAGGCTCCCCAGTCCTGGCCCTCTGCCACCCAGAGGTGAAAAAAAAGTTAAAACTGGCACAGGTTGAACTGCAGCCCTCGGTTTCTCCCAAGATCTATCCAGAGTTAGAAGAACCTCAAAAATGGCATAGCACCCCACCCCCATATTCCCTACTGGTCCCCTCCAAGAACTCTCAACAGGGTGCCACTAGATATTTGGGGAGGGACGAGTTGCTAAAGCCCAAGGCCAGCGAGCTCGAAGCCCAGAGTGACCAGATTCAACCATTGCACTGCCTTTATGTACTTATGACCCTCTTCCAGCAGGCCCCAGACAACTGCTGACCCTTCAGTAATGGCCCTTTTCCTCCTCTGAACTCTATAACTGGAAGGCAAATCACACCTCCCTTCTTTGAAAACCCCTCTAGCCTCCTAATCTAATGGAATCTCTCATATTCTCTCTTCAGCCTACTTGGGATGACTGTCAGCAGCTACAGATTCTTTCACCACAGAAGAGAATGAGAGGATTCTGAGAGGAAAGAAAGAGCATGCTGGGGGCCAATTGACTACCCATAAAACTTCTAAATGAAATGGATGCAGCCTTCCCTCTGACATGTCCTGACAGGACTGACCATATGGAGCAATTTACAATTTTCTGCTGGGCTCTGATAATAGGACTGAAAGGAGCTGGCAGGTGCCCCACCAATTTGGCCAAGGTAAGAGAGATCCTACAAGAGAAAAAGGAGCCCCCAGCAGTGTTTTTAGAATACCTCTGAAAGGTATAGAGGTGTTACACTACCTTTGACCCTACTTCGGCGTGCCAGCAGGTGACAGGTGTCATGGCTTCCATTGGGCAGTATCCTTCTGACATTAGGAAAGGGTTACAGCGTCTAGAGAGTCCGAAAAAGTTATCTTTACAACATCTGTTTAAGGAGTCAGAGAAAGTGTACCATAAGAGAGAGAGTGACAAGCCAGCACCAGGGTATATTGTGCTCTGAGTCTGCAGACACGCTTAACGTCCCCAAAAGACCCTCAATAGGATCATAAGACCTCTGGTGAATGGAACACAACCTCTGCTCCAATCCAATCTCACAGGATCTGAGACTGCATTAATTAGGGAAGCAGAAAAACTGGCCTGACAATGGTCACAAGTCCCTCTGGTCTGTGCCAGCACCTGGGCAACTTGTTGGACGGAGTCTGAGGACAGCCCCAAGGTCCTCACAGAAACATCCACGAGATCTTAAGACCTTTGTGAAACGAAAACCACTTCTGCTCCAATCCTATCATGCAGGACCTGAGACTGCATTCATTAGGGAAGCAGATAAACCGGCCTGACCAGGGTCACAAGTCCCTTCCAATCCATTACAGCACCGGGCACCTTGGGGGCAGAGTCTGTGGACACCCCAAAGGTCCCCACAGGACTCTCCATGGGATCTTAGTACCTCTATGAGTGGATTACAACATCTGCCAGGAGAAAGGTTCGAACACCAGATATCTGGGACCCTTCTCTGCAAGAGGAGATCTTGCCTGCAGAGAGTACTCTGAACACTGAAACTCAGGAGAAAACTAGTCTCCGAGGTCTGCTGATAGAGGCTAACATAATCACCTGACCATTGTTATGGCAACTATTAGAAAACAAAGCATTTAATTGGAGGCTTTGTTACATTTTCAGAAGATTGGTCAATCATCACGTGAGGTACCCCATCACTGGAGCAATAGAGAACTATTGATCCTTAGGCAAAAAGAGAGATTCCGCCATTGTATTGGCTTCTTGAAAACTCAAACTCATCCTTGTTGACACAGCTATCCTCCAATGAAGCCACACCTTCTCGTATTCCTTCTAATCTTTAAACTCACTGCCACTTCCTGGTAATGAAATATTCATATATATGTGTCTATAGGGGATTTATTATTCAAACCACCACTTTTCCCATGGCTCGATCAGCTATTTTTTTTAAATATAACCTAAAGGGCTCCCATTTATTAAGGACTACTTATGAGCTTAGCCACAGTGATGGGCCCTCCCACATCAATCATTAAACTAGAAAATAACCCATAGACTTACCTAATGACTAAGTGATTGGAGACAGATGTTCAATTGTTCTCTCTTCTCAGGTAACTGTAGATTGTCAAGATTGGGAAAAAAAAATGTTCCATCACAGTAATGTTTAACTTACTCCATAACCTACACAAACATTACTCAACACCATCTATTGCATTCTGCCCCTGCATAGACACTTTCCATGTATGGCATAAGTGAAGGGTGACTACCTCCATCAGCAAGGATACTCAATAATATGTGCCATGAACTGAATATTTCCTATAGCCTCACAACCCCCACATTCTACTGTGTGTTACACTTATTGGGGGACTTGCTAATCTGTCCAATATCCTGCCACCAAAGCTATGACAAAAAAAAATCCTCATCAGGAAATCCAATGAATTTTACCTGATTTCTTTCTCCTGAGGCAACTGAGAGTTATCCCTTAATGCTTATATTAGTGTCTGATTCATCTGTAATAAACCCACTACTATTAACAGCTACATCACAGGAGGTATGACAAATACCATCTCCCATGAGTTGGACAAGACTTTTCAGCAGCTTTTTTGAAGTATCCTTTCTATACTAAAAAATCCATTGATTCCTTTATTTTTAAGTGTGTAATTTAATGATTTTAACACATTTTCACCTCCGTTCCATTTTCCCATCATTTTCTGCTACTTCATATGATATTGCAATCTATTAAAATATAGTAGTGAATACAGTGAAAGGACCAGTGTGTGAAGCAGCAAATTTCTTTATTTCTCAGACAACAGATACACTGCCAGAATCTTCCAGGTACAACTGCTTGGTAACTTTGTGTCTAATGTTAGCATGATTCTTCCAGAAAAAAGCTTAAAGAATTAAACCATGGTTACTCTGGACCAGACAAGTCAGTATCACTAGTGAAAAACATTCATGTAAATCATTTTCATTACTGTTACAATGTGCCTTAGCAGCAAGGAAAAGAGGTCCATGGTCACAAGAGTATGAAAGAGGCATCAAGGAGCACAGTTGTCCAACTTATTAGCAGCCAGTAAGCATCAACACAGGAAGCGGTCAAAGACAATAAATACCTTCCAAGACATGTTCCCAATGACCATGTTCCTTTACAAGTGCCTCACCCCTTCCATGCACACCCATCAATCAATTAACTCATTGATTAAAGCCCTCAGGGTCCAATCACTTTTCAGATTGTGTATATTGTTCTACCTTTGAACATTGTACTTCAGAACAAAATCTTCATCAAAGACCCACGACTGACATTGCAAACCCATTTCACCACAGAATTCTTTATGTTACAAAATGTGATGGAATGTATCTGTCTCTTTAAGGGTATCTCTGTCTAGAAGTTACAAAAGCAGAACGTCCAGGCCAACAGAATCATCAACTCCATGAGCTTTTTTTTTTTTTTTTTTTTTTTTTTTTTTTTAATATGAGTTCAAGAAGAAGGAAAATGCAATGCAAGTTAAGGGTCTTGATCCCCTATCCATCCAGCTTAAAGCCATAGGGTGGACCCAGAAGTTTAGGTCAAAAGTGTAAATTTCACCTATACTACAAACAACTGTGATGATTTCTAGCCATCTCCAGTTTCAGTGTGGTATTTAGTCCCACCATCTACATCAAGGCATATTGCCTAATGTGAAATCATGCCAGCCGTTTATTGCAAAAACCACTATGTGTTGACTTGGATGTAAAAGGAGACATCTATAATATAGACACACTTGTACACACACACATACTCCAGAAAGAGGCAAGAAGTAGAGGAGCTGAGTCTTAGGATCATGTGAATCATGAAGGATTTGTTTTACATTACCTACAAGAAGGATCCAGCTCTCTATGCTTATCAGCTCCTGGATGACTACAAGGAAGGTAACCTCCACATGATTCCAGACACTCCTCCGGCTGAGGAGAGATCAGGAGATGACAGTGATGTGTTGATAGGTAACTGGATGCAGTACACCAGAAAAGATGGTTCCAAAAAGTTCGGAAAGGTTGTTTACCAATTTCTAGCCAATCCTTCCATGTACTTTATCAAGTTTCATGGTGACATTCATATCTATGTCTATACTATGGTGCCAAAGATTCTTGAAGTTGAAAAATCATAAAGTACAGAAACGTAAACATATAGGACTGGAAGAAAAAAAAATTTTTTTTTTTTACTGTGTTAGCTACATAAGGGTCTTTGACAATCCCAGTATCTTTGCCAATAAAATGTGTTTTGTTCTAAAAATGTAAATGTGTGACATGACATGCTGTAAGTGAACAATTTGCTGGAAGAGATGGCCTACAGTGGAAGGAACATCAAATGAAGATGAAAGTTTCATTTCAGGCAGTGAACAGTACATACACCTAAAATCATACATGCTAAAAGGAACAGCTTCTCTGGTCTGCATGCAGAATAAGGAATTGGAGATGGAACTTGGAGGAGCAGGGATGGCAGAAAAAGATGGATGTTTAGGAAGTAGGGGAGAAGGACAGGACATAGTTAGAACCTCTGATGTGAAGACTGAAGGAGAAACAAAAATTTGGGGAAAGTGGGAGATTTAAAAGAAATGTGGCCTTGTTGCACAAGGTGAAACCCAGAAAACTGATTGAAATAGACTCAGAAATCAGAGAAAATCAGGTTTTCTTTGAATAATGACACTTAAAGAAACCTGTCTCACATTTTAAGATTTATTATCTTTACTTATGTGGGTGGGGATATGGCATGTGCTTTTGAGTACAGGTGAACACAGAGACATGCGTTGTCAGGTCCTCTGGAGCTGCCATTAAAGGTGATTATTTGCCATTGGATATGAAATCAAGAAACCAAATCCATTTTTCTTGTGGTGCAAAAGTGCTTGTTACCATTGATTCATCTCTCTAATCCCACAAAGATATCTTTTTTAAGAAATCCAAAAATCACATGCATAAAACAGACTAGATTCAAGATAAGAAAGTTCTAATTGATGGTGACCATTAAAAGTAATAAGGGACACACAAGGAGTAGAGGACACTGAGAGACAAATGAATTCTAAGTTGGAGTTCTCAAAAAGTTAAGCTGGAGACACAGGAAGAAGAGAAATTTTAAGGAAATAGTCAAACTTGGGCCATATCCACATTGGCTTCTTTGTTTTCTTAACAAATAGCCAGCCTGTCATTACAGATGGGTGTGTTTGTGTGTGTGTGTGTGTGTGTGGGTGTGTGTGTTTGTGAGTGTGCGTGTGTGTCCATTTTTACACAGGCAATCTAGACTAGTGAATGTTTATATTTATGAGACTCCCTAAATCATCACAGAAACCTTGATTTTGTGTAATCAGTTCCAAAAGTAAAGTAAAACAGAAAATGAATATGCTGTGAGATAATTTTGGGTTGGAATGGATCCTGAGTTCCTTCCGTGAGCACTCTTTCCCTGTGATGAATCCTGTGATCTTTTGCAGGTCTCCAATGAGATCCTCAAATAACCATAAAAAGCCCCACAGTGGCCTGTTCCACCTAGCTCTCCTCTAAACACATGACCCCCTACATACCTATGTATAACTTCAGCCTGTCTATAGCCTGGAAATTCTAGTCTTTTACTTATATGTGACCTCATTCTCAGAAAACACTGAAGGTGTAACCAATGCATATATGCTGACCTCTTTTCTACACCAGTTGTCATGGGTTTCAAATGTTATGAGTTTGCCCACTTTGTGGGTCACTTCCTGAGGAGCCCATGTACTTCATGGATGTCTGCCTGGGTTCCATCTATACTCTGAGAGGTTTTTTTTTTTTTTTTTCTTTTTTGAGGCAAGAATGCCATGGACTCAGTCATTACAATTTTCCTCTCTAGAATAAGTTTGTATGCTTCAACATTTGATAATAATCTCTATTGTTGATTAATTTTAATATCTGGGAGAGTTTCTGCAGTAACTGATTCTCTTAGGGATTAGTTGCTGTGAAAAGACACCATGTCAAAGGCCACTCATAAGAGACAACATTTCATTAGGGCTTTTCTACGTTTCATTACACGTTCAGAGATTTACTCCACAATCATCAAGGCAGAAAATATGGCTGTGTCTATGCAGACATGGTGGTGGAGAGGAAGTTTAGAATTATGCATCTTCATCCAAATGCTTCCAGGAAAAACTATGTATTCTGTATGCAGGGAGGGTCTCTTCCACACTGGTAGAGCTTTAAAGCCCCAAAATGATATGCTTCCTCCAGGAAGGCCAGACCTATTCCTACAAGGCCACACCTCCTCATAGACATAATACATTTAGAATGCCACACTGGTTTCATAGCAATTGACAAGATCTAGCTTCTTCAAAGAGGAGGAGCCTCAGTTGAGAAGATGCCTCCACAAGATCCAGCTGTTAGGAAATTTCATAATTGGTGGGAGAGCACCCACTCCTTTGTGGGTGTTGACATCCTTGTATTAGTAGTCCTGGGTTCTTTAAGAAAGCAAGCTAAGCAAGACTAGAGGAGCAAGACAATAAGCATCACCACACCATATCCTCTGAATAAGCTCCTGGCTCCAGGATCCTTTGTTGTTTCAGTTTCTGTCCCAACTTCTTTGATAATTAACAACAATGTGGAACTATAAGCTGAATAAAACCTTTGCTATGGAATTTGCTCTTTGGACATGGTGGATCCTTACAACAATAAACATAGTAAGACTTTCATCGGAAAAATGTCTAACAGTGCCAATGCCACTTATCTTAAAACCACAAATAATAGTGTGTAGACATTTTATTTTTATTTAAAGGTAAGATATACTCGTGTACCTACCTGAGATGTAAATGTTCTAGTTTGCTTCTTTCTCACTATGTAGAATACTACAATCAAAAATAACTTGGAAATAGAAGGGTTATAGTCTATCACCGAGGAAGAATAAACAGGAAGTTGTATCAGTAACAGCAAAAAACTGCTTATTGGCTTGCCACTGTCTTAGTCACTCTTTTATTGATGTGAAGAGATACCATGGATAAGGCAACTATTAGAAAACAAAACATTTAACTAGAGGCTTGCTTACATATTCAGAAGTTTGGTCATTCACCAAGGGAGGGATCCCATCACTGGAGCAATATAGAACTATTGATCCTTAAGCAAAGAGAGAGATTCTGCCATTGCTTTGGCTTCTTGAAAACTCAAACCCATCCTTGTTGACACACCCACATCCTCCAATGAAGCCTCACCTTCTCTTATTCCTTCTAATCTTTAAACTCACTGCCACTTCCCAGTGACTAAGTATTCATATATATGTGTCTATAGAGAACTTTCTTATTCAAACTACCAATTTTCTATGGCTTGATCAGCTTTTATTATTTTAGTACAGTCTAAAAGGCTCCCAATTAAAATGACTACTGTTGAGCTTAGCCACAGTGGTGGGCCCTCCCACATCAATCATTACCCAAGAAAATATCCTATAGACTTACCTAATAACCAAGTGAATAGAGACAGATCTTCAATTGCTCTCTCTTCTCAGGTATCCGTTGATTGTCAAGATTGGGAAAAAATAAAGTCCCATTACAGGAATATTTTACTGACTCCACAACCTACCCAAACATTACTGAACAGCATTTCCTCCTCTCTGCCCCTTCATTGACCCACTTCCATGCATGGCATAAGTGAAGGATAACTTCTTTCATCAGCATGGATACTCAATAATAGGTGAAATGATGTGAATATGTCCTATAGCCACACAACCCCCCACATTCTACTGTGTGATACACTTACTGGGGTACAACTCAATCTGTCCAATTTCCTGCCAACTCAGCTATGAGAAAAAAAAATCTCCTCATCAATAGATCCAATGAATTTTACCTGATTTCTTTCTCCTGGGGCAACTCAGTGTTATCCCTTCATGCATATATTGGTGTCTTATTCATCTGTAATAAAACCACTACTATTAATAAATACATCACAGGAGATATGACAAATACCAACTCCCATGAGCAGCTGCACAGTTGGCCAAGCCTTTTCAGTGCTTTTTTGAAGTTTCCTTTGTATACTAAAAAGTCAATTGATTTCTTTAAGTGTATAATTTAATGATTCTAACACATTTTCACCTCCATTCCATTTTCCCCTCATTTTCTGCTTCTTCATATGATATTGCAATCTATTAAAATACAGTACTGAAGGCAGATGGAGGATCAGTGTGGGAAGCTGCAAAGTTCTTTATTTCTAAAACAACAGATACACTGTCTAAATATTCCAGATACAACTTTTTGGTAACTTTGGGTCTACTGTTAGCATGAAATTTCTAGAAAAAAAAAACTTAAAGAATTAAGCCATGGTTCTTCTGGACCAGAGAGTTCAGTATCACTAATGAGTCATATTCATGTCAATCATTTTCATCACTGTTACAAGATGCCTAGCAACAAGGAAAACAGGTCCATGGTCACAAGAGTATGAAAGGGGCATGAATGAGCACAATTGTCCAACTTATTGGCAGCCAGTAAACATCAACACAGGAAGCGACCAAATACAATAAACACCTTCCAAGACATGTTCCCAATGACCATGTTCCTTTACAAGTTTCTCACCCCTTCCATGCACACCCATCAATCAACGCATAGATTAAAGGCCTCAGGGTCCAATCACTTTTCAGATTGTATATATTGTTCTACCTTTGAACATTGTACTTCGGAACAAAACCTTCATCAAAGACCCAGGACAGACATTTCAAACCCATTTCACCACAGCATTCTTTATGCTACACAAAGTGATAGGATCTATCTGTCTCTTTAAGGGTATCTCTATCAAGCAGTTCCAAAAGGAAAATGTTCAGTTAAATAGCATCAGCACCTCCAGGAGCTTTTATAAATGTGAGTTCAAGAAGAGCGAAATTGCAATGCAATTTAAGGGTCTTTGTCCCCCATCTCTGCATCTTAAAACCATAGGGTGAACACAGAAATGTAGGTCAAAAGTGTAAATTGCACCTATACTACAACTAATTGGGATGATTTCTAGCCATCTCTAGGTTCTGTCTGTTATGGAGTCCACCAAGTCTGCCTCAAGGCATATTGCCTAGTGTGAAATAGTGCTAGCAGTTGATTGCAAACAACACTATGTGTTGACTTACATGTAAAATGAGACATGTATTATATAGACATATTTGTACATACACACATACTCACAGAAAGAGGCAAGCAGTAGAGGAGCTTTGTCTTAGGAACTCTCACGGAAGAGATAGTAGAAATCTTGTAAGGCAGAGAGGTCACTGAGACACTGTATGTCTCTACTGCACAAAATCAGGCCAGTCTGCCTTGCATCCCTAAGTGGTATGGTATCACCATCCATCATCCCCATCTGAGAATATAAGGACTATTGATGAAGGATAGAGAATCGGTTTTCATCAAAGGTAAGGCTTTTGTATGTGATAGGTTTGTCATGCTCTACTAGTAGCCCCATGTCCAAGAGTTTATGGGCAACACAATTGATTTGAATTGGGTTGTATCAAAGGGGAGAAAAGTAGACTTGAACTTGGGAGGAGGATTAAGGTGGGAATGGGTCTGGTTTTAGTCTGGGAGGAGTTATCAAGAGAATTGGAAAGTGAATTCCATCAAAAAAATTGTATGAAGTTCTCAAGGAATTAATTAATGTAGTTCTTAATATACAATGTCTGTACTGAACATATACAGACCACTTATATTTCAATCTCCTAAATAGCAACTCTTTTTATAGCACTTACATTACATTAAGTGCAAAAGTAATCCAGAGATTATTTAAAATAAAGAAGGATCAGGGGATATGGCCCAGAGACAATGCCAGGAGTGTGTTCAAACATTCACCTACAACACCAGTGCTTAAGATTTTGGGAGGGGCAGAGACAGGAAGATGATTGTGGCTTCCTGAAAGCCAGGCTCACTACCAGCTCAGCAAGAAAACCAGTCACAAGGGGATAAGTTATGGAGGAAAAGAGTAGATCACACTATACCCTTCCCTAGCCTCTGAACTTACCTGTACAGTTCTCTATGCAGACTCACATAAATAAGTTTAAAATATGCAAGAGGTTATTTTGCATAGCTTATGTTCAAAAGCAGTGTTGTTTTAGACTAGAAACCTGAGGACTTTATATCTTTATAGTTCCTGGAGCAAACTCCCAAGATATAGATGATGGGTATATCTTCTTACTGTGCAAAGGAAACCTCAGTTAAGTGTGTGTGTCAGTGACTCCAAACAGCTTTCCTCCTCTATGTTCCTTTATATAGCATAGAATGATCTGTAAATAATGAAAATATGAAAACAAAGCTTTTTTTGAGATTTTAGGCTTGTGTTAAAATCATATGTATAACATTGTATTAAATGGAAGTGAAATCTTCAGCTCTCAGGAACAATACAGTCAATGCTGTAGGCTTCTGTTTTGTCCCATTGTGAACAAAATTAATTGCACATCAACAGGTCCCACACTTTTAACTAAATCAGGGAGAAGGGCTATGTTTCCGTACAAATAAGTAATGTCAATGTGATTATTCAAGTAGAAATCTGGCAGGGTTAGGATGCGTTTGGCTTATGTGATAGTGATGACTGATTAGTCTCTTGTTATTCAAATAACCCTTACCTCTGAGAAAAGACAAGTAATGATATAAGATATACTACTAAGTGACATGGACACTTACTAGATTTCATTTTCCTTTACATACTTTAGTTGTTTGAAAAATTGTGGCCCACAGAAGCTCAAATATTCAAAGGTGTTTGTTTTCCAGGTGGTGAGATGTTAAGAAAGAATTAGGATTTGTATTTTTATTAAAGGAGATTTGTCACTATTCTTTGAAATATCAAAAATCCATCAGGCTCTCTCTCTCTCATTCTTACTCTCTCCTCATTCTCTCTGTCTCTGTCTCTTTGTCTCTGTCTCTGTCTCTATCTCTGTCTCTCTCTCTCTCTCTCTTTCATTCTCTGTCTTTCTCTGTCTTTGTTTGTTGTCTGTAGTATTGCTTGTGAGCTCTCAGCTACTGCTCTACACATGTGTGCCTGAGTGTTGCCATGGTGTTTACCATGATGTCCTGGAGTCGCCTTCTGAAACTTTAAGACCACAATTAAATATTTCATCTTATAATTTGGTGTGGTCATGATGTCTCACATCATTAGAACAGTAACCAAGACATCCATATTCCAGTTAATTTTTTCAATCGTTCTGTATTTATTTCATTAAAGTTACCTTTTGTCCATTGAAAAGTTTTAAGAATACTTTTAAAGATACTGAAAAAATAGTGCCAGTAGGAGTGGCACTGTTAGGAGGTGTGGCCTTGTTGAAGTATGTGTGACCCTGTTGGAGTAGATGTGGCCTTGTTGGAGGAAATGTAATACTGTGCTTGTGGACTTTGAGGTCGGCTATGCTTAAGCTGTCCCCAGTGTGACACACAGTCTCTATCTTCTACCTGTGTATCAAGATGTAAAACTCTCAGCTCCTTCTCTAGCATTGTGTCTGTCTGAATGCTTCCATATTTCCAGTCATGATAATAATGGAGTAAACCTCTGAAAACAAGTTACAAAGTGTTCAAGAGTTACTGTGATCCTGTAGACTCTTCATGGCAAAAAAACCCAAACTAACACAAACACAAACATTCAAAAACACATTTGATATTTTGACTATTCTTGGCATAGGGAGTGGCACTACTGGGAGCTAATAACCTTGTTGAAGTAAGTTTGGCCTTGTTGAAAGAAATTTATCTTTGTGAACATGGACTTTAATGCCCTCTGCCTAGCTGCCTGAAAGCTAATCATTTCCTAGCACCCTTCAGATGAAGATGTAGAACTGTCAGCTCCAAATGCACATGCCTGCCAGGATCCTGCCATATTCCTACCTTGATGATAATGGACTGAATTTCTGAACCTGTAAGCCAGGGTAAATTGAAAAGTGTCTCTGCTGATAGTTGGTTGCTATTCCAGAAAGACCAAAAGTTATGACGTACCATCCAGAGTCTGAGAATACATTGGTTTAGCTTCTAGCATTTGACAGAAAACAGGATTAACAAGACAATGAGAATATAAAACTTCCTATTTCATAGAGACACATGGGTTATAGATATGTGGAACTCAAGGTTTCATGGGTGGCATGGTAGGGTGATTAGTGTCTGTATATGAGTGCAGTGTCTGTTCCCAAGTCTGATGTCACACATACACATATGTTCAGTAATGAGTAGAATATCTTCAACACTTGCTCTCTTAGAGTGAAACCCTCTCACCATTTTGACTAGTTTGACTGGCCAATACACTATTGGGATATCTACCTGTCTCCACCCCACAGTGTTGCAGATATGAATAGACATGCCTGGAATTTTACAGAGGTGCTGAGAATACATGAACTCCACTGAGCCATCTTCCCAGCCCCCAGCAGGGTATTGTTTATTGAAATCAATGATCATATCAGTAGAGAAATGAAAACCAACATGACCCTGATATTTTACCTTACCTCCACCTTACACCAACTAAATGAATTTTAAATATAAATTTAATTTATGTCCAAATGAATCCAGATTACATTCTAATGAAAGATAAATTTGGAGTGTATCCAGATGAAAGCTATGTTAGTATATTTTTGGCCTTTTATATTGAGAATAACCTATATTTTCGGTACACTAGGAGAGCAAATGCATGTAAATGAGTTCAACCAAAAAAATCTTTGTTCCAGTGAATTTCTTTGTAAAATAAAGTTGAAAATCATGCATTTCAGTTATATATATTTAATTTTTTTGAGTATGTTATTATGGGTTCATGTGAGTTTTCTTGGATTCCGATTGCAGAATTAGAGTATAGGGGACCTGATTATGTGGCACTATTATTTTTTATTAATTAGTTCATTCATTGTCCACCTTCCTACTGTTCCACATCCCATATCTACTGCCCATCCCCTGTCTCCAAGGGAAAGTCCCCATCCTACCGGATCTCTAAACACCTTGATGTCTCTAGTTTGTTGAGAATTTGGTGCATCATTTCTGATTGAATAGAGATCAAGCAGATTTTTTTCTGTGTATGTTTTAGAGACCTTCTGATAGTTCATATATGCTGCCTGTTTGGTTGTCTAGCATTTGGGAGAATTCTAGGTCCATAGCATTTGAGACAACTGGTCCTGTCAGCCTCCTTCAGTCTTTCTCAAATTAAACCAATGGTTCTGCTGATTCTGTCCATTGGTTGTTTGCATACATCTGCATCTCACTGTTTCACCTGCTCATTATTTCTTCATAAGTACAGTCATCCTAGCATTCATATTACAAGTATCTGAATTCAGAAACATACAGAGGCTGTGTACTGCAAGCAGGTCTTCTGCAAAAGCAATATATAATATAAGTACTAAAATTGATATCAGTGCTCTACAATATTCTATTCTATGTGATGAAATCTCTCTCTTTCTCTCTCTCTCTCTCAATATATATATTCCTCTAACACTTAGTATGAATAAAAATTCTCTTATATTCTCTCCTACAAAGGAGATGATATTGGCATGTCATCTGCAACATTCATTCACTTTCCTACACAGTTTGAGCTTTCTCTTAGCAATCAACTAATATCTAAATCACACATGCACTCAGATTACAAAGTAAGGTATCTGAGCTCATACAAACTGTTATTCTGAGTCAGAGTAGTTGGAGGACAATTCCAAACTGTAGTTACGTCCAAGAGCATGGACTTTAACAACTTGTGAATCAGTAGAAGAGACAATGTATAGATGCGTTTGTTTCTTTTGGTTTGGTTTGGTTTAGCTTATTGTGGTTACCCACAATCATTATAAGAAATACAGAGAAACACAAATTAATGCCTGTATCTTGAACTGAATGCAAACAGGGGCCTTAGAACCAACATTATATTTCTGTTACAATATACAATATATATTTTTAGAGATTTTTTTTTATTTATTAGCTATTATACCCACTGCAACAAGTTTAAGAAATATTCCTAGTGACCCAAATAGCAGCTTTATGATTCAGATGCAGATATTTTCACCCAATCAATGGATTGAAGCATCTGACCCCTGTTGTTGAATTAATAAGGTCAAAGATAGTAAAGAAGAGGGCATCCCTGTGGTAGGATCCCTGTCTCAATTAAAGTGTTCCCCCAAGATGTCTGAAATTGTGGCCCAACAAAGAGACAGAATGCACCTGCTGATATGAGGCCTCCAACACATATACAGGAGAGGATTGCTGGGAGGAGAACTCTACAATTCCACTCTCCCCACTGGAGGGCATTTCATCTAATGGTTTTTTTTTTTTTTTTTTTATTCCTTAGAGTCTCTCACATCCCAGGTCTCTGGTTTACTCTAGAGCGTTTTCTCATTTCCTCCTTCACAATGTTGCCTGTTTCCATTCTTTTTGCTGGTCTTCATCAATTCAGTCCTGTTTCCCACAACCACAGTACCTGATAAAATTCCTCTATTCTCTTTATTGTCCCATTTCCCACCCAGGTCTCTCCCTTCCCCTATCTATATTGATTTTTTAACCTTCTTATCATTTCTAATTATGTTTATGACTAATAAAATAATTGAAGTTTATTTTTTTGATTCATTATATTATTAGTTTCCAAAGGGATGATATACAAATACCAAAGGTACATTGGTTTAATTTTATTTCATTTCATTTGATTTTTGAGATAGGCAGTTAGTATGTTTTGTATTCTCCAGGAAGGTCTAGAGTGTTGAGGTTCAGCATTCCATGCTAGTACCATTACAGGTATGTAAAAACTTACCTGGCTTTAATTGCTTATAATAAAATAGTCCCAAAAAAATCTATAAACACTATAAAATAAACACTTTCCAGTCTGAGAGATGAAAATATTTCCTGTTCATTTACAAACCTCATTGATAGAAAGTATATTTGTTTCTTGAAACAAACTAAACTGCTAACTGAGTGCCATGATTAGCCCCCTCTCTGGTTTCCAGGCTCTGCCGCTTCTCTCTGTTCCCATTATTATTGATGCTCTCGAACAGGGGAATGCCAGGCCTACGACATGAGAGTGAGTGGGTAAGGGGAAGGGTTGGGGGAACATACAGGGGAATTTTGGGATAGCATTTGAAATCTAAATGAAGAAAACATCTAATTGAAAAAAACAACTTAAGTGTATTCACATATGTACACAGGGACATGTGGCACATATGTACATAATTTAAAATTATCATTCCTTTTCAATACTCTGTTTTTCATTTATTTTATTATTATTAATATATATGGCAATTCTGAAACTTACTTTGTAGACTAGAATGTCCTCAAACTGAGATTTGCCTACCTCTGCCTTCCAAAAACTGAGATAAAAGGTGTGTGCCACCACCACCTGGCTTCTGAAATATTTTTTACTTAGTGGGAGATGTCCATTATTTTTTTCCTGTTAGGATATATCAAAATCATCAAGATGTCATTTTTCCTTAATCAATTTATGAGATTAAATCAATCCCTGTAAAAATATTTCAGGTACTTTTGGAGACAGGTAAGTTTACAAGAAACATCATTTAAAAAATATTTTATTTCTGGAGCCAAAACCTTGAGTAGACCTTGCATGCAAACTCTGTAGCTAGCCTTATAACACCCGGAGGCAACTCCACTGCCAGGCATCTAACATTCATAGGATCCGATGATCAGACAAGAGGAAGACACAACATCTTTCCCCAACACCTTGAGTAGAGGGTAACAGAAAGACACAGGCATGCAGGAACTCCACCAGACCAGTGGTATGGATTGCATCCATTCTGTCTGGGACAGGGCCCTGAGCAGTCCTTGGATGCAAACTCAGCAGCCAGCCCCATAACACCCAGAGGAAGCTCCACTACCTGAAGATCTAACATGGCCAGGGTCAGAGGATCCCAGGAACCTAGGAGCTTAGTCACACCAGGATCTCAAGGTTCCAAGGGCAGCTTGACTCCCAGGATGTCAGACCCACCCAGCATCTCATAATCACAGTATACCGTAATAACAGGATCACAGAGACAGCTAGACTTTGAAGAGTTATGACACAACCAATATCACAGGAAGGACAGTCTGATGTAGCCAGGGCATGTAGCACTTGAGATATCCAGATGGTGAGAGGCAAGGATAAGTTAATAAGCAGGAGAAACCAAAGTTATTTGGAATAATCAGAACCCAACACTTGCACCATATCAAGTGGATAACCCAACACACCCTAAAAGTAAGACATGGATCTAAAGTCACTTCTCATAGTGATGATGAAGGACTTTAAGAAGGACATTAGTAACTCTCTTAACAAAATGCAGAAGAACACAGATAAACATGTAGAAGTCCTTAAAGAGGAAACACAAAAATCTGTTAAATAGATTCAGGAAAACACAATCAAACAGGTGAAGGAGCAGAACAAAACCATCCATGATCTAAAAATGGAAATAGAAACAATTGACAATTCTCACTTAGGCCATGAAGCTATGGAACATTCCCATTTACTGAGATCCAGAGGAGTAGCCATTTGGAAGATTGTGTCCCTAAATGTGAAGGTTGTGCTGAAACTCTTATGAAAATTGAGAACAATTTTAAATATGAAAGAAAAAAAACACACAGTAAAAATTCATGTAGGCAAAATTGACAGCCTTCTATGTGTCACAAAACACACAAGCAGAGATTACAATTACAATAATTATTTTTATATCAAGGGGTCAAAACTCCTGATACAATCAATGTCCAAGAAGAGATATTTAGAGCACACACTCACCGGGGACAAACTGTCATGACTGGGACAGCATGGCAGGAAACAAAATGTTGATCTGTTTCATTGAGGGCCAGCATGGGGCCTTCTTACACTTTTGTGGAATAAGCAGCCAAGAGTTAGGTCAGAAATAGCCAGCTCCCTCAATTATGCCAAAGTAACCTATTTCTGCTAGGGAACAGTCCTAAATGTTCCACAAACTTGCTAGACTGTTCCACTAGTTTGAGACACCTGAGACTGTGGGAAAATTTCACACCCAATCTTAATGAAACTGAACCAGGCATGTGTAAAATACTTTTTGAAAATAGTTTCATTTCAATTCAGGAAAAAGGACAGAGAGCCCTGCTTTATAATGGATGGAGTTAGTCTTTAGCTTCCATTGTGCACCCTAAATGAAACATAGTGTAAAAGAAGCAGTTTTCTATGTAGCAAGTAAGGAGTGAAAACAACACACTAATGGAGATAAAATGCAAAGAACCGGGATATATAGTAACAATTCCAATTATAAGTGTGAAAAAACAAATATACATATATGTGAGTTGTGCTTGTTATTTCCCTAATGGTTTGATTGTACAGGATAAAAAACAATAGTCTGTCCCTATTGGCCACAGTTTCATTCATCATTGTGTTAGTGGATCCAATCTAGGAATTAATCATCAGGGTTTGACAGCAAAATCCATCGGCTCAATACACCAGACATTAGCTGGAAAGTGAGGTACAAGTAGGTAATGTCCTTTGGTTTCTTCTCTCTGAGTCTGTTATATGGGCGTCCTGTCATTGTTTGTTATTGTTGTTGGTTGTTGTTTTAAAATTTGAAATATTGAATGCAAAAGCAAGTGGCAGGAGCCCAACAGGTCTTTGCATTCTTACTTTCTCCTTTCCATCACTCTCCAATTCTTCCAATCCCCAGCTTTCATTCAAGAAACAATCATCAGAAACAATTGAAAATAAGACTCCTTCATCATCTTTACTTTGTGCTTGCATGTTGGCTGTAATCATCTTGAAAACATTAAAAATCAGGCTAAGATTCTGCCTATGTTTGATAGGGTTTCATTGCTGTGAAGAGACACCATGACTCAGGCAACTCTTATAAAGGAAAATTTAATAGAGGTTGTCTTACAGTTTTAGAGGGTCAGGTCAGTACATTATTATCATGGTGGGAAGCATGGCAACATCCAGGTAGAAGGGGCGATGTAGAAGGAAAGAAGTTTTCTATATCTTAATCTGAAAGCAAACAGGAGGAAGCTTGTGGCCAAAGCAGCAAGGAAAAGCATCTCTCTTCATCACTGGGCAGAGTTTGAGCACTAGATAAAAGCCAGCCTACACAATGATCAAGGCCACATCTGCTAATAGTGCCACTTCCCATGGGCCAAGGATATTCTAATCATCAAACTGCTACATACCTGCAAACACTCCTGTATGCATGTATGCACACACACACAAAGACACACACACACACACACACACACACACACACACACACTTTCATGCCTATTGCACGTGAGATTGCATAAAAATATATTTGTCTATTTACACATATATTTATTTTTTACTTACTTGCTTGCTTGCTTATTGCTTACTTATTTACTTATTTACTTACTTACTTAGTTTTAAATGTTTTGCTGAAGAACTTTGTACATAAACATAATGAGTTTGAGTAAATCCATCACCATCTTCTCCTCCTTGAATTGCTCTCCATTTCTCCTGTATCACTTTTAGCCTTAATTCCATGCACATTTTAATAAAGACCACTGAGTGAATTTAGTGCTGACTACATATGTGGGGTTAGGGAAACACATCCACTGGAACATGGGCAGCCTCTGAGGAGCCAAATCTATGAAGAAAACTGGCCCTCACACCTGCAGCCACTAATTGCCAATTTTTTGGGGTGAAATTTTCTCTGCTCCCCCATCTATTCTTCAAGAACTGTGAGACAGAAAATTTTAAAAAAAGGTGTTGAGATCTGCTTAGAAAGGACTTTAATCTCAGGATATGGGAATCAAAACCAGGTAGAGATGAATTCTCTGCTGATCTGCACAGGAAAGCACAGAAATCTAGGAATATATAGAAATATCCAGTTCCAGAGAAGAAAAACAAAAGAAACAGGGAGGAATTGGGAAGTACAAAAAATAATTTGAATGTACAGATTGTAAATCCTGTCTCTGGGAATAATAATCAAGATACTTTGAAAGGAACAATCAAGCCATGTTTAAAAGACTGGACATACCATTTGGCATATGTTATATAAATCAGTAAAAATAATTAAAAATGTCTCATTAAAATTCACAACAGTCCCCTTAAGTTTTTTCTTCTGGTTTTCTTCTTTAAATATCTTATTGAATCTGAAGTGATGGCTCAGCATTTCTGAACACCGGCAGCTCATGCACAGCATACACTTGGACTTGCCACATTTCCATAGGCTGTTTACAACTTCTTCTATTTTAGTAACCACAGGGAATCCACACTCCCCCTTCCCATGAGACAATGTATCCATACCTATACAGAGAATTCAAAACAAACAAAATCTCTTCAATCTGTCTCACCAATCATACATTAGGTCCAATGCTTGGGTGCTTTCTGTTTCAGGCTCACAATGATCAATGGTATATACTTTCTAGGTTGTATAACTGCACTTCATTTCTCTACCAGGAACCTTTCCTCAGATTCTGTCCTCATCAAGAATCCCATCTAATACCATCAGACACTTCTATGCATCAGAGGGAACAAGGTCTAGCTGTGTGCCTTGCAGGTTGGGTAGAGCACTGTCAATATCCCTTCTCCTCCAGCAAACCCTCTCAAGGCTCACAACGGTTGTCTTCCAGGATAAAATCTGATTGCCTAAGAGAAGGAGCAAATCATCTCTGCTTGCTCTAATGTCTAAATGACATTGCAGATTAAGAAAAAACCTAGAGCTTCCCCAAGATTCTCAGTCCGGGAGCATTTGGACAATCCATTACTTTCATAGGGTCCAAAATTGTTTGAATTCTACAGACCAATGAATTGTCCCATTAGAAGCCACCTTTCCAGCAGGTAGCAGCAGCTCCAACTGCTGTCTCCAAAGGTAGTTAAACAAAAGCAACCTGAAGAGGCAGGTGAACTGCTCCTGGTCCCACCAAGGTGACTTTGGTTTCTGGTGGGAGGGGGCAATTACATGCTGTGAGAATTCTGTTCTGTTGATGTGCTCACCCACCAAAACACTCCTCTTGGAAAGACCAGGAATGAGTTCCTCTTCCAAAATCCCTCCTCTTGCATGTGGTGTTCATTCCATGGGTGTGGGGAGTAGGCTCTATTCCTTGGGTACTCTGTTTCTAAATGAGGTGACACACAGTGATCACTCTCTCCTACCTTTCACAGATGATTGAGACTCCTAATCTAGACATTATTTTTTTATTTATTTTTTCAATCTGCGAAGGCAGATATGGTTGTTTGTGAACATTACAGTTTGCATGGACACTTCTTATATGTAATACATCAGAGGACAGAAGAGGATACAGCAGCATATGCTGCTGGAATTACAGGGAGGATGAGAAAGAAAGGGGGGGCAGGGAGTGAGAGGGAAAGAGAGAAACACAGACTGAGACTGAGATACAGAGAGATAGCAATACAGAGAGTGGGGAAGTTAGAAGGAAAGAGAGAGAGGCAGAGAGACAGAGAGACAGAGAGACAGAGAGACAGATAGAGAGACAGAGAAATAGTCACAATGTAATTGCTGGAAATTGAAGCCACGACCTGTGTGATAGCAGCAAGTCTGTCAACACATACATTGTCTCTTGAGATTTTGGCTCCAATTTTGAATTGGCCAAGAAAGTCCTGATGCTATGTATTCTGGAGTTGACCTTGTGTATACCATCGTATTCCTGGAAACAGTTTCACATCTAGGGAACATGACCTTTAATCAGTCTTGATGCATCTCACATATCCTATGCCCAGACACCAAAGGAGACATATGGAAGGTTTCCTGTTGTGGTCTGGTAAAAGGATGCCATTCCTGACAAGAATCTCCAGAAGAATAAAGCCAATACAGTCGAAACAACCTTAGCCCTGGTCAGAGTGAGATACCTGCCTTCTTAAGGCTTCTCAGTACAGCTTTATATAGTGTATTAGCTTACTCTTGGTTAGAATTCACCACAGATCACAAACATCCTATTCAGATTTCTCTCTCTTTATCTATTTTTTTCTTGTTGTAGTGGTGGTGATTTTTTAAGAAAGACTTATAAGAATTAATTTACTCTTAGATGAATTTGGACCTTTTGAGAAAGATTGTGTTCCTACACCATTTTTCGCTCATGAGAAAATGGGGAGGTGGTACATGGCTTAGAGTATAAGATCATTGGCCCCTGTGCACAGGTTACAGGATTCAATTACCAGGGCCCATCTTGTTTGTCACAGCCACAGGTAAGTGCTGTTTCAGGGGATCTGATACTATCTAACTTCTGATCTCTACACGGTCCAGTTTAGTGCACAGGCAGCAGACACACCCCTTCAGGTAAAACATTCATAAAATAGAAATAATGAAAATTCTACAGTTTACCAATTGCCATATAAAACTTGATTTCCAAATGATCACACATACTATTAGGAGAGGACCTCAAAATGTGGATGTAGGTCAAAAATTTTGATATATTTGATACTTATTTTTTCATTCTTTTCTGTTTTACACCACCTAGGACCCCACATCCCAATGACCTGGAGGAGAGTAAGCCAGAGTTCTTCCATAGTCTTTGCTTCAGTTCCTGTCTCCACTTACCAGCTCTGATTAAGGTGTTGTCCAGACTTCTATAGATAACACAGTTTAAAACCTGAAAGTTGAAAACAGATAGAATCCATTACATCATTTGGTAGTTTTGGGTCCCAATTTTTATCTCATTGAAATCAAGACAGGACTGTATGCTTGCAATAATGTTATCTGCCTGTGCTTAAACTTCTGACTAAAAAACTCTTTGTTCAAAACAGTGGAGTGACCGATGAGCATCAGACAGTTACATAGCAATTGTTGCCCTATGAATTTGGATACATCTCTGATTATATTGAAGATTGAAAATCAATTAAATGGTTTTAGTAGTAGGTAGACAGGCACCTAGTGTTGATGTAAAACAAATTCCACAGTAGATCAGTTCTAAAACTACATTATTCTACATGATATCTCAGCACTAATGAATAGGCAGCTGCACAAGCAAAAGAAGAGGAAAAGGAAGAAACACAGGCAGACACAGATGCAGAGGTTGAGAAACAGGCTGAGATAGAGAATGAAGAAGGAGAAAAGGAAGGACAGGCAGAGTCACAGGGACAGTCAAAGGGAGATTCAGAATCAGAGACAGAGTCAGAATGCGTGGTGTGCATGTACCTAGTGTGTGTCTTTCTAATTTTTAGACCTTTTAGGAAGTTACATTTACTCAAGTGTCCTCAGAGATGGGGTGATTGGTTGCAACAAATTTCTCAGATTACAACCAGTATACCAAGACATGGTTTCTGTCTAATTGACCACCCAGACCCAAGGAATACTTATAATAGGAGAGATCCCAGGCTAATGGTTTTCTTTCTTATAATAAGTCTGTCTCTCCCAGTCACAGAATAAAAGGAAATTATGATTCATTGGAAAATAACACATAAATGGCTCCAGAAACTCAGCCAAGTCTATTAAGATATATATATATATATATATATATATATATTATCACAAAGCTCTTACACAACTTTTTAAAAATCCTAATCCTGTACTGGATTCATCTTCTAAGTATACACTGTATGTTATATATAGTATATCATAAAATACTAAATAGGAATATCTAGCTATGTACACTGAATGTATACTGTGAGGAGCTGCCCTTTCAATCTCCATTACAAGATGGCGCTGACATCCGTTGTTCTAACTGGTAAAGAAATAGTCTGTGTATGTGCTGGGGTATTTTTCCATTCTTTGTGCCCTTCCTGTTCTGTGGCGTCATATGGGCTGATAGTGAGCAGCCCTTAGGGTGAAATATGTCTCTAACACTTCTTGTGGTCTATTTAAGGACCTAGTTTACTGTGTTCTAAGCCTCCTCGCCCAAAAGCTAATCATCTTTCTCTTGAGATGGATTAAAGCTATGCTGCAGAAGGATCTGAGTGTGTCCTGTGTGTGTGTGTTCTCGCCGGTGAGACTCTTTATCATCACAGACACAGTATACTGCATGCACAGACCATTAGTACTGTAACTCCATGGATAAATCATGTTCATGAAGCAACACTAACAGAGATTTACACACAATATTTGCATTTCATTTGTGTTCCCGAGATGAAAATTATTTTCATCAACACACATGGCACTGCATAGAACAGGTATGACTAATATTAAAATAGTAAACAGCTGACTTCAAGAAGTATAGAAATCAGAGTTAGTAAGTCTTTGGTGGAATACTATATTTACATACTCACAACATCCATTAGTGAAGAACTCCTGCTGCATTAACTTTGCACAAGATTTATTGTCAAAACTTGTACTTTTAGTCTGGTGGTTGGTGGTTGGTTACACAAGTTGGTTGTGGTTTGTTAGTAGCCATAATTAAAGGAGAAGAACAAGGAAAGAAATTAAATTCAGAGATTTTCTAATTCCTCTCTCTAATATACCCTTATTTTTGTCCTATCTAGCGTTAGGGGTTATAAAAAGAAGATCCTAGAAAATATCAAACACCAACTATAAAAATGAATCCTTAATTACTGTCCACCAGAAACCACCAATTGTGAAGAAATACACTTTATCTTCTTTATCATAAGTTTTAAAGGACTCTCTTCAATAGCTTCCTGACTGGACTGTTCTTTTTTCTTCTGTGTTCTTTTTCCTTGTGTGTGTGTGTGTGTGTGCATGAGGGTGAGTGTGTGTGACTTCCTTTGCATAATACCTTCCTGTGTTGTTAACCATTCATATTTGCTGTGGATTTACTCACAACAAACAGATAAACTGAATTGTGAGTATCTTCTTTTTTTGGTGTCTGTTTTGTTTTTCTTTTCTGGTGGTGGGTTTAGCATGTATGCAAATCAAACACTACCATCGAGTCACATCTCTAGCTTAGACAGGGATTTGAATTCTTTAACACTAGTTATTTCTCTCCATATTACTGTAACATTATAATGTTTTTATTGTACTCCTGATCTGTTACTGAAATTTTATTTCCATTTATTCCAAATTTATGTAGGTGCTAAGCAACGTCAACCCATTGCTGATATTTTTTGTTAATAAGGCAACTTGATCAATAAATGACTTCTTTTTCTGACTAGTGCCATATTGTGTTTTCTTGAAGACTTGTATCTTAAGCCGGAGCAGAAACTTGTAATGTACACTTGAGGAGGGTTTTTTTTTTGGGATTTGGTGGTTATTTCAATGTATTAAATGAATGTCAGGTGCCTGATGTTCTATCAGAGTAATGGTGCTCCTTAAGCTACATGTTCATCTTTATGTTCTCATACACTTTTCAGAACAATATTTTTCAGTACCACAGAGCAAATGTTACAGGTTCTTAGCTTTTAAACTCTCAGTAAACACCAAAGTCTCAATTTTGGACTTCAGTGCAGCCTCTTCTCTAAAAGCTAGTCAGAGGATGCTTAGTCCTGTGAGCCCAATCCTTTCTTTTTATTCCAAGCATGGAGGGAAAATGGCATGCCCTGTAAGGGTTTTGCAATTAGAGATTCTGAAGTCAGCAGATCATACTTGTCACCCTATTGAGTTTGCTCATCTGTAATAGCAAGTGAAAGAGTGGTAATCAGTACCATGATGGCTCAAAAGAAGTCTAGAACACCACTGCATTCTGCCCCCTTGTGGGTGCCATCCCTGTCACAATTTGAAGAGAAACAGTGCTCCTTCCAGGAAGCTGCAGGGAATTGAACTGCACTCCTCTACATGCTGTCAGACCCAGCCTCTAGGTCTGGACTGACTCTCCTTAAGGATAGTCACTTACCCTCCTGGCCCCAGTCCCTAATTCTCTCTCAGTTCTCCACAAAACAGGAGACTCTCTTTATTTTTTGTGCCAAATGATGTCAGCTTCATTTCAAATATCCTGATAAACTAAACTGGTTGGGTCTTAAAATAATTTCTTTCTCTCAACCACCTATTTACCAGGAAAACTGTCGGTGAGAATGGCTGAGACATCTAGTCTGGGCGAGTTTCCCATGATTAAGGGCAGGGAATATGAAGATAAGGCCAACTTATTAATATACTTCCAAAGTCTAGTTTTAATTGGCATCTCTAATGCTGTGCAGAAGAAATGTGAGATTGTGAGGTGACTTCACAGATTAATATAAGAGGTGAGTCTAGAAAATCAGGAGCTGTCTATTGAGAACAGCACTGGACCATGGCCCTCCTTTGAGAATTTACACTTTAAAGCTGAGATAAACTGTAAAAAAATTATGTCTTTCTGAAGTTTATGCCATGGAACGTCCACATAATATCTTAGTTCATTGGTGTGATGTTTTTATACATGGCTGTAAATGCTTTTATGTTAACCTGTGTGTGCTAGTAAGTGTTTGCCTTCTTGACATGAAGCTAAAGTCACCTGGGAAGAGGGAACCTCAAATTGGATCTGTCTACATTAGATGAGGCTATAGCCATGTTTATTTGTTTTCTTAGAAATTTTTCTTTAAATTTTCAATCTTATGTGACCTGAAAGTATCCATCTCCCTGTTTATCCTCCTACCATCGAACTCAGAGACACAGTGAAACTAACAGAAGTTATGGGCCAAATGAATTTAACAGATACTTATAGAACATCACCCAAAAACAAGAACACACATAATATGCACTCATTCTTAAGTGCATATTAGGCAAAAAAAAAACATGGAATACCCATGATACAATTCATTGATACTATCCATTATCTCTACCTCTGGTCAGGATTATTTTTCTGACTTTTCTTTGCATAGATTCCTGATTCTTGAAGGAGAGAGCTCGATAAAGGCATCCTCTTTAATCTTTAATTCTCTGAGTCTCTCACTCTCTGTGCATTGTCCAGTTGTGTCTTTCTGTGATTATTACCAGTTTTGTAGGAAACTCACCTCTGATGAAGGCTGAGGCATATATACTAACATATGGGTGGAGCCATTAGGAATCATGAGAAGTCATTTTACTGCTGTGGTTATTTAACAAAATTTATGATGGCAGATTTTCACTTAGTGTTTTATGACCTTTCTAGTCTCAGATGCTTGGCCTGATATTTCCCTCCACATTTAACCCTCCTATTTTAGTGTCTTCTTCATTCCTTTATACCACTATATTCTACTTCCCCTTCCTTGGAAGAACTCCTCCTTCTTTATGGTTCCTTACTAGATAGCTCATCTCTGTTACCCTAAATGAAAAACAAACATATATAAACCTTACAAGCTAACTCCATACATAGGTGAAAACATGCAATTTGTGTCGTTCTGGGTGTGATTTGACTGTTGGATATTTCCCCCCCCTTTTTTTTTAGATACTTCAGTCCTTCTTTTTTAAAAAATATTTTTATTACGTGTTTTCCTCAATTACATTTCCAATGCTACACCAAAGGTTCCCCATACCCTCCTCCCCACTTCCCTACCCACCAATTCCCATTTATTTTTTGGCTCTAGCATTGCCCTGTACTGGGGCATATAAAGTTTGGTTGTCCAATGGGCCTCTCTTTCCAGTGATGGCTGACTAGGTCATCTTTTGATACAAATGTAGCTAGAGTCCAGAGCTCCGAGGTACTGATAAGTTAATAATGTGGTTCCATCTGTAGGGTTGCAGATTCCTTTAGCTTCTTGTGTACTTTCTCTATCTCCTCCATTGGGAACCCTGTGATCCATATAATAGCTGACTGTGAGTATCCATGTCTGTGTTTGCTAGGCCCTGGCATAGTCTCACATGAGACAGCTGATTAACAGTTGATGGGAGAGGATCCAGTACTCATTGAGTGGTGCTATCTCTGCAAAGATGGTGATAAAATATATAAGAAAGCAACCTGAGGGTAGTGTTTGAAAAATGGCTCAGTGTTTAAGAGAACTGGCTGCTCTCTTAGAAGGTCAGGATTTGAATCACAGAACTCAGGTGGCAGCTCACAGCCACATTAAGCTCCAATATCAAGGGACCAAGCTCGCTCTTATGGACTCTGTGAACCCTGGACAAAAAAGGCCCACAGACATTCACGCAAAGAAAACATTTTTATATATACATATATGTTATTAAAATAAAATTTAAAAGGCATTTTTTAAATTTTGTAAGTAGAAAAGCTGAGAAAACTGTGTTGAGAGACAAGCCAATAAGCAACCTTGCTCCATGTACCCTGCCTATAATCCTACATGGGTTCCTGCCCTGATTTCACTGAGTGATGGAGTGTGATGTGGAAGAATAACACAAACTAATCTTTTTCAAAAAAGAAGGGAGGAGAGGGGGATTGGAATGGGGATTTGTTGATGGGAAACTGTGAAGGAAGTTATCATTTAAATTGTAAATAGATAACTAAATTAATGATGAAAAAAATAAGTCCTGTCAAGAACTCCAATGTGACAGTGTGAAACTGCTAATCTACAACCTGCTAAACTCACATGTGTGGGGTGTGGGCATGCAAGTGTTCTGTCTGAGCCTACAGGCCACTTAAATCCTCAAAAACCCTGTGGAGTTCAACCCTGACTTCCTGGCACAGATGATCCCCAAAGTGTAGTGGGAAGTGCTTGTGCAGGTAGCAGACACCTCAATCTTGGCCCAGGTACACAAAATAGCCAACTAGCTGCTATGAACAGGACAAGATTCTTTTGAGGAAGATGTACCCACGTGTGGCTTGAGATTGATGTACTGGATGGTACTCTGCAATGGTCAGAATCCAGTGTTCTTTTCCCCATCATCCACAGGATCACCAATATGCTGTAGAATGATGAGGAGACAGAGAGGTAACCTTGCTAGCCACCACAATGCGATGTGGGAATGGGTATCCAGATGGAGGAAGACCCTCATGAAAGCAGTGGGGAGGGGATGGGATAGAGGGTTTCTGGAAGGGTGGGAAACTGAAAACGGACATCATTTGAAATGTATATAAAGAAAATATACAATTAAAAAAAGACCAACCAAAGAGCACATAGGGCGGGGCCCATGGCTGCAGCTTCATATGTAGCAGAGAATGGCCTATTTGGACACCAGTGAGAGGTGAAGCTCCTGTTCAGGAGAAGGCTCTATACCCCAGTGTAAGGGAATGTCAGGACTAGGAAGTAGGAGTGGGTATTTTGTTGATTACTGAGAGGAGGGATGGCATAGTGGGTTTTCAGAGGGGAAACCAGGGAAGGGGATAACATTTGAAATGAAAATAAAGAAAATGCCTCATAAAATAAAATAAAATAAAACAAAATAGATTGAAAACAACCACCTAGACACAATAAGTTAATAGCAGAATGATAAATAAAAGAAGACAGTGTAGTGGTGCATACCTTTTATCCCTGCTCTTGGTAGGCAGAGGCAGGGGCAGGCAAATTTATGAGTTCAAGGCCAGCCTGAACTCCAGATTGAATTCCATGACAACCAGGGCTAAACAGAGAATCCCTGCCTCGAAAAAACAAAAAACAATAAACAAATAAAGAGAAAATGAATGACACACAGGCATACAGAAGAGGACTGGTCCCAAAGACAGCTCTGTCCTAAATATACTAGAGCACATTGCTTCACAAAATGAATTCTGAACATGCTCTCACATAGGGCATTTGAATATACTTTCTAGGTTAACCCCATATGATCACAAGAAACCAAAGGTAACAAGAAGATCAGAGTCAGAAGTATATCTCAGACTCATGTCAAAGACAGTCTGGGAGGCACACCATGCTTCAGTTTTCAAAGTTCCAGAGAGTGGTTCTCCACCTTTTTAATACTGCGGTTCCTTCATATATATACTTCCTTATGCTGTGTGGTGCCCCAACCGTAAAAATATTTTTTGCTGCTTCATAACTGAAATGTCCTACTGATATGAATTATAACATACATTTCTGACATACAGATAGTCTAGGACAACTCCTGTGAAATTTGTCACAAGGACTAGCAACCTACAGGTTGCCAACCACAGTGCCAGCAACTAGGAAAACTAGCCAGCCCCTTGGTTTTTACAATGTTGCCTTCCGTAACTGTGGTAGAATAGATGTGCTCTATTTTAGTGGTCTAAGCATGTGAGGATCTGTAACACTACCTGGAAACACACATACCAAATTGGATGAGGGAGTCTATTTTTTCTGTCCTGGACCTTGCAGGTTTGAGTCAGCTCTAACCAAATAGAAGAGAAAGGATACTGGATGAATTCCTACTCAAAGTCTTTGGAGACAACAGGGATTTTATTGGGTTCTCATGGAGAATGGGAGAGTGTTTGTCCTCCATTAAAAAGGTACTCACATTCACTATTTTGATGCCTTTCTTTCTATTTGAGTGTGCTTTGTACTTTTGTCTGCTATGTGTTGTGTTCTGTGTTCTTTGTTACTAACTCTAGGGTTCTTACCATACTTGGAAAATGAAAGTCAGTTTGAAAACCTTTCATATTTGTTCTCTGTATAGAAACTCTCTCTCTCTCTCTCTCTCTCTCTCTCTCTCTCTCCCTCTCTCTCTCTCTCTCTCTCTCTCTCTCTCTCTCTCTCTCTCTTTGAGTTTTCAAGACAGTGTTTCTCTGTGTAGCCATGGTTGTTCTGGAAATCACCCTGTAGACCAGGTTGGCCTCGAACTTAGAAATTCACCTGTCTCTGCTTTTCGAGTGCTGGGATTAAAGGTGTTTGCCACCACCACTTGGAAATATGATTCTTTTAAAAAATTAGATTATGAGTCCTTTGTACCAAAAATAAGATCAAAATTTCAAGGAAGGTACTTTTAATTGAAAATGCATCTTTCTGATAAAAAAAAAATGGGGTATTCCATGGAGATACAGAAGTTTGAAAATGACCCAAAAGGTATTGTTCTTCAACTAATTCCTTATCAGCTTGTAATTTTCTGAGGATATTGGCCACTGAGGCTTGAAGTATCAAAAACCCATCAGGCTATCTCTCTCTCATTCTTTCTCTCTCTTTCTCATTCTTTCATCTCATTTTTCTCTCTCCTCATTCTCTCTTTCTCTCTCTCTCTTTCTCTCTCTTTCTCTCTCTATCACCCTCTCTCTCTCTCTCACTCTCTCTCTCTCTCTCACCCTCTCTCTCTCTCCCTCTCTGTCTCGCTCTCGTTTTAAGCCATTCATCCAGTGGTTGACATCTAATGTTAATCCATTTCTTGTCTATTTCACACAGTGAGGCAATCAATATTGATGATATGACTGTGAAATGGTCCTTCTTACTTTTTTTTCTTTTTCTTTTTTGAGAGAGTCATGCCATAGACTCATTCATAACAGTTTTTCTCTCTAGAATAAGTTTGCATGCTTTAGCACTTGATAATAATCTCGATTGTTGATTTATTTTAATATCAGTGAGTTTCTGCAGTAACTGATTCTATTAGTTAGAGATTAGTTGCTGTGAAAAGACACCATGACCAAGGCCACTCATAAGAGACTCATTTCATTAGGGCTTTTCTACATTTCATTACACGTTCAGAGGTTCACTCCATGATCATCAAGGCAAAAAATATGGCACTGTCTAGGCAGACATGGTGGTGGAGAGGAAGTTTAGAATTATGCACCTTCATCCAAATGCTTCGAGGAAAAACTATGTATTTTGCATACAGGTAGGGTGTCTTCCACACTGGTAGAGCTTTAAAGCCCCAGAGTGATATGCTTCCTCCAGCAAGGCCAGACCTATTCCTACAAGGACACACCTCCTCATAGGCCAACTATATTTAGAATGCCACACTGGTTTCATAGCAACTTGACAAGATCTAGAGTCTTCAAAGAGAAGGAGCCTCAGTTGAGAAGATGCCTCCATAAGATCCAGCTGTTAGGAATTTTCTTAATTGATGGGAGAGCACCCACTCCATTGTGGGTGTTGAAATTCTTGTGGTGGTAGTCCTGGGTTCTTTAAGAAAGCAAGCTAAGCAAGATTAGAGGAGCAAGACAAAAAGCATCACCACTCCATAGCCTATGAATGAGCCTCTGATTCCAGGATCCTGTGTTGTTTCAGTTTCTGTCCCAACTTCTTTGGTGATAAACAGCATTGTGGAAGTATAAGCTGAATAAAACCTTTGCTATGGAATTTGCTCTTTGACATGGTGAATCCTTACAACAATAAAAAACAGTAAGGTATTCTTAGGGAAAAAATGTCTAACAGTGCCAATGTCAATGTGTAACATTTGTTATCATGTAGAAGAATGTGAATCGATCCATACATATCTCCTTGTAGTAAGGTCAAATCTAAGTGGATCAAGGAACTTCACATAAAACCAGAGACACTGAAACTTATAGAGGAGAAAGTGGGGAAAAGCCTTGAAGATATGGGCACAGGGGATAAATTCCTGAACGGAACAGCAATGGCTTGTGCTGTAAGATCGAAAATTGACAAACGGGACCTAGTGAAACTCCAAAGTTTCTGCAAGGCAAAAGTTACCGTCAATAAGACAAAAAGACCACCAACAGATTGGGAAAGGATCTTTACCTATCATAAATCAGATAGGGGACTAATATCCAACATATATAAAGAACTCAAGAAGGTGGACTTCAGAAAATTAAATAACCCCATTAAAAAATGGGGCTCAGAACTGAACAAAGAATTCTCACCTGAGGAATACCGAATGGCAGAGAAGCACCTGAAAAAATGTTCAACATCCTTAATCATCAGGGAAATGCAAATCAAAACAACCCTGAGATTCCACCTCACACCAGTCAGAATGGCTAAGATCAAATATTCAGGTGACAGCAGATGCTGGCATGGATGTGGAGAAAGAGGAACACTCCTCCATTGTTGGTGGGATTGCAGGCTTGTACAGCCACTCTGGAAATCAGTCTGGTGGTTCCTCAGAAAATTGGTCATAGTACTACCGGAGGATCCAGCAATACATCTCCTGGGCATATATCCAGAAGATGTCCCAACTGCTAAGAAGGACTCATGCTCCACTATGTTCATCGCCGCCTTATTTATAATAGTCAGAAGCTGGAAAGAATTCAGATACCCCTCAACAGAGGAATGGATACAGAAAATGTGATTCTTCTAGAAAAAAGCTTAAAGAATTAAGGCATGGTTACAATGGACCAGAAAAGTCAGTATCACTAGTGAGACACATTCATGTAAATAATTTTCATCACTGTTCCGATATGCCTAGCAACAAGGAAAACAGGTCCATAGTCACAAGAGTATGAAAGGGGCATGAAGGAGAACAGTTGTCCAACTTATTATTACCCAGTAAGCATCAACACAGGAAGCGACCAAAGACAATAAATAACTTCCAAGACATGTCCCAAATGACCAAGTTCCTTTACAAGTTTCTCACCCCTTCAATGCACACCCATCAATCAATTAACTCATGGATTAAACCCCTCAGGGTCCAATCACTTTTCAGATTGTTTATAGTGTTCTATCTTTGAACATTGTACTTGGGGCCAAAACCTTCATCAAAACCCACGACTGACATTGCAAACCCATTTCACCACACAATTCTTTATGTTACAAAAAGTGATAGGATCTATCTGTCTCTTTAAGGATATCTCTGTATAGCAGTTACAAAAGCAAAACGTCCAGGCCAACAGAATCATCACCTCCATGAGGTATTTTAAAATATGAGTTCAAGAAGAAGGAAAATGCAATGCAAGTTAATGTTCTTGATCCCACATCCCTCCATCTTAAAGCCATAGGGTGGACCCAGAAGTTTAGGTCAAAAGTGTAAATTTCACCTATACTACAACCAACTGTGATGATTTCTAGCCATCTCCAGTTTCAGTGTGGTATTTAGTCCCACCATCTGCATCACAGCATATTGCCTAGTGTGAAATAGTGCCAGCAGTTGATTGCAAACCCCACTATGCGTTGACTTGGATGTAAAATGAGACATCTATAATATAGACACACTTGTACACACACACATACTCACAGAAAGAGGCAAGAAGTAGAGGAGCTGAGTCTTAGGACCCCTCAATGAAGAGATAGTGGAAATCTTGTAAGGCAGAGAGGTCATTGAGAAACGGTATGTCTCTATCTGCACAAAATCAGGCCAGTCTGCCTTCCATCAATGAGTGGTAGGTTCTCACTATCCATCATCCCCATCTGAGAAGGTATGGACAGTTAATGAAAGATGGAGAGTCAGTTTACATCAAAGGTATGCCCTTTGAAGGTTATAGGTTTGCCAGGCACTACTGGTAGCTCCATGTCCAAGAGTTTATGGGCAACACAATTGATTTGAATGGGTTGTATCAAAGGGGAGAAAAGGAGACATGAAGTTGGAAGGAGGATTAAGGTGGGAATGGATCTGGTTTTGGTCCGGGAGTAGTTATTAAGAGAACTGAAAAATAAATTTCATCAAAATACATTGTATGAATTTCTCAAGGAATTAATGAATGTAGTTCTTAATATATAATGTCTGTACTGAACATATACAGACGACTTATATTTCCATTTCCTAAATAACAAACCCTTGTGTAGCAGTTTCATTACATTAAGGGCAAAAGTAATCCAGAGATTATTTAAAATAAAGAAGGATCAGAGGTGATGTCCCAGGGGCAAATTCATGCCTGTGTTTATTTACTTACAACACCAGTGCTTAGGATTTTGGGAGGGGAAGAGACAGGAAGATGACTGTGGCTTCCTGAAAGCCAGCCTCAATATTAGCTCAGCAAGAAACCCTGTAGAAAGGGGATAAATTAGGGAGTGAAGGAGCAAATCACACTATACCCTTCGCTACCTTTGAACTTACCTGTACAGATCTGTGTGCAGACACACATGAATATAAATAAAATATACAAGAGCTTATCTTGCATAGCTTATAAGCAGTGTTCTGTTATCTTAGCCTAGAGTCCTGAGGACTTTATATCATTAGAGTTCCTGAAGCAAACTCCCCAGATATAGCGGATGGGTATATCTTGTTACTATGCAAAGAGACCTCAGTTAAGTGTGTGTGTCAGTGATTCCAAAACAGCTTTCCTTCTCTACCTTCCTTTATATGGCACAGAACGACCTGTAAATAATTAAAATATGAAAACAAAGCTTTTTCACGAATTTAGGCTTGTGTTAAAATAATATTTATAACATTTTACTAAATGGAAGGGAAATCTTCAGCTCCCAGGAACAATCCTGTAGGCTTCTGTTTTGTCCCATTATGAACAAAATTAATTGCACATCAACAGTTCCCACGCTTTTAACTAAATCAGGATGAAGGGATATGTTTCCATACAAATAAGTAATGCCAATGTGATTAATCAAGTAGAAATGTGGCAGGGTTAGGATGCCTTTGGCTGATGTGACAATGATGACTGATTAGTCTCTTGTTATGCAAATAACCCTAACCTCTAAGAAAAGAAAAGTAATGATATAAAATATTCCAAGAAGTGGCATGGACAATTATTACTTCATTTCAATTTCTTTTACATACTTTATTAGTTTGAATAATTGTGGCTCACAGAAGATCAAATATTCAAAGGAGTTATTTTTCCAGGTGGTGGGATGTTTAGAAAGAATTAGGGTTTGTGTTTTCATTAAAAGTGATTTGGCACTGGGCTTGAAATATCAAACACCCTATGACATATCAAAAACTCTCTCTCATTCTTTCTTTCTTTCTTTCTTTCTTTCTTTCTTTCTTTCTTTCTTTCTTTCTTTCTTTCTTTCTTTCTTTCTCTCTCTCTCTCTCTCTCTCTCTCTCTCTCTCTCTATCTCTCTCTCTCTCTCTCTCTCTCTCCTCTTTCTCTCTCTCTGTCACTCTCTCTCTCTCTCACATGTTTTAAGCCATCCATCCAGTGGTTGACATCTAGTATTAATCTATCGCATGTTTATTGCACACAGTAAGGCAATCAACGTTTATGATATGGATGTGAAATGGTCCTTCTTGCATTTTTTTTTTTTTTAGTTAACTCAACCTGGGAATATAGAACCGCAGATAAAGAACTGCCTCCTTCACATTGGTCAGTTGCCAAACCTGTAAGGAATGATCTTTTTTGGATGGCTGATGTTGAAGGGTCTAGCCCACTATGGGTAGTGTCAACATCTATGAAAAAAATATACAAAGTGTGATGGTTACCGTGTAAGGGCCTGAAATTAATTTTTCTGGAAGAACTTACGATCTATATGGCATGAAAAATTAAAGTGCCTGATAATTTGTAAGTAAATTCCATACTTACCAGCATTCAATATTTTGTTTACCCATATTTCAAAAGTAAAATTATCAAATCTATTTCACCCTGTTTTACTGCATTTAATCTACTAAATTACTTGTAACCAGAAATACTAATAAATTTTAAAGGCCTTTAAAACATGACTGGTTGATATTGGGTTTAACTTCATCACAACTTTGTAAGCAGGAACAAGAGCTAGATTGCCTTCTCATTTTCCAAAGAATCCATGATTCACGGTTGCAAATAGCTTCAATACAAGGTACTTAACCCTGTAAAATTCCTGCTTTGTTTGAATAAAATATTTATTGCTCTAACTTTGGGTTTTCATAAACAGAATTTTGATGTGCTATCCAATGTGCTGCCTCAAAGAGTCTGGCACAATTTCTGACACTAAGAACAGTTTAAAGATAACCAGGGAAAGGTTGGAACAGGGAAAATAACCACCAAGGATGTTGGTGAGTCAGAAACTGAAGGCTTTCACAGGAGGAAAATAAAAACAAAAACAAAACAAACAATCAACAAATGAATAAACAGAAACCCAACCACCAAAATGATAAAAACAATACAGGTGTGAATTACTTGGGCAGAATGTGACTCAAGTCATCAGGACATTTCAGTAGGGATTATATTTTGTATTTCGAGAATGCCATATGAAAACGTAAAGCCTAGATGGTTAATGTCTCTGGTGTAATTAGGGAAGGAACCAGCATGAGTGGGGTTCTATGATGCAAGCTGAACTAGGTGATGTCACAGAGCACTGGCCATAGATTGCACATCTATTCCACTTGGAGGCACTAGAATCCCTAGAAGGTGTGTCCACTATTTTCCCAGTGGTGTATGAAAGGCAGGCCAGCTCCTGAAGCCCAACGTTGTTCCTCAAGTTTTTTTTGCCTGGTCTGTATCAAAAGACAGAATCTTGATGACTAAGACATTTTCTTTGGGTAAGTACATTTATGAAGTGAATGGGACCCTCATAGCTATAGAAAGCTGAAAGTTTTCCCTCCCACACTGAGTAACTGTACATTCTAAATTCTCCCATGTTTGGGGCCAGGGGCATGGTTGATCCAGTTTAGTTGATCTCCTGAATTTATTATCCTTGCTAACAATATCTCCTTCACAATTCCATTAAAATGTCAAAGCACTTCTTTGTCCGTATGTATTTTAGAAAATGTTAGTTCTAAATGGCTGATATTGCCTGGATTTGTTGAGGCCAGAGTTGCAGTGGCAAATAATCACCAAATAATCCTGAGGCTGGGTCAGGTGACATATTACAGAAGGCCAGTGGTGTGCTGTGTCCCTGGGATATTTGTGAATATTGCCACCTAATTCAGAGCTTGCAGGTACAAGAGAGGGTAGGTAACAACTCTGGCTCATTTTCTTTATTCTGTTCTCTCCTTGATCATTTTGGGTAAAAGGCATACCAACTTCCACATTGACATAGACATGCAAGGAGATGTTCCTCAGAAGAGGCAAATTAGCTCAGGGCTGAAGACATATTCATCTGAGTATGTTATTCTGAGCTGTGGAGAATTACTTGTTAATTTCCCTTCGATAATTTCCTTGTTTCCCTTATTTATTTGTTTTTTTTTTGCTGTTGTTGTTGTTTTGTTTGTTCGTTTTTTCTTTGGATGGGTGTTTAATTTTACTTTGAGTGTGTTTGTGTGTAGCGTTGGCTGTTAGGAGAATCACTCTGTAGAATAGACTAGCCTTTATCTCACTAAGGTTTGCCTCCCTCTGCCTCTTGAGTACTAGGATTTAAGACTTGGGTCACTAACACCTCCTATTAACTTCTGATTTGATTGTTTGTTTTGTTTTTTGTTTGTTTTTCATTTTTGTTTTTTTGTTTTGTTTGTTTGTTTGTTTTGTTTTGTTTTTGTTGTTTTTTTTTTTGTTTTAGTTGTTAATATTGTTGCTGATTTGGAGACATGGTTCCTTTGTCTACCACTGGCTGCCCTGGAACTCACTTTGTAGACCAGGCTGGTCTCTAAGTCAGAAATCTGCCTTATCCTGCCTTCTGAATGCTGAGTTTAAATGCTTGCGCCACCATAGCTGGATTATGAACTTCTTATTTTGATCAAATTAAGTTTAGAAGCCCAAACATGTTTAGCATAGCCTTCTTGACCTACTCAAAAATTCCATTAGAGAAGAGCATTTCTCCAGCATTCTCTCCCATCCTACACTCATTGCCTTTCAGTAACTCATATATATGACAGTAGCAACAGCATTGTGTCTGGTGTAAACAGGCAATATCTTCAATCCAAGGCAATGGGCAAGTATGATATTTGAACACAGAATGTTACCCACAAGACATCTGCCCAGGGTTGGTGTGGTCTACCACACCAGGGCTACAGCCATGTAGAAGACAATACCTCTGAAGAGTCTTAGCATGACATCCCTCATGAAGAAGAGGAGGAGGATGTCTTCTTCCAACGTCTTGAGGAATATTGTTGGCTGCAGAATTTCTCAAGGTTGGAAGGAAGGTAATGATCCTGTCACTCAATGGAAGACCATAGTGCTAGGTCAACTCCCAACAAACCCTTCTCTTTATTTGGTGAAGTATGATGGAAATGACAGCGTCTATGGACAGGAGCTCTACAATGATGACAGGATTTTAAACCTTAAGGTTTTGCCTCCCAAAGTAAGATTTCCTCAGGTAAGGGATGCCCACCTCGCCAGAGCCCTGGTTGGCAGAGCAGTACAACACAAATTTAAGGGTAAAGATGGCTCTGAGGACAACTGGAGGGGGGTTGTGCTAGCCCAGGTTCCAATCATGAAGGATTTGTTTTACATTACCTACAAGAAGGATCCAGCTCTCTATGCTTATCAGCTCCTGGATGACTACAAGAAAGGGAACCTCCACATCATTCCAGACACTCCTCTGGCTGAGGAGAGATCAGGAGATGACAGTGATGTGTTGATAGGTAACTGGGTGCAGTACACCAAAAAAGGTGGTTCCAAATAGTTCAGAAAGGTTGTTTACCAAATTCTAGCCAATCCTTCTGTGTAGTTTATCAAGTTTCATGGTGACATCCATATCTATGTCTATACTCTGGTGCCAAAGATTCTTGAAGTTGTAAAATCATAAAGTACAGAAAAGTAAACGTATAGGACTGGAAGAAAAAAAAAAAGTTGTTTTTTTTTTCCTGTGTTGGCTACATAAGGGTCTTTGACAATCCCAGTATCTTTGCCAATAAAATGTGTTTTGCTCTAAAAATTTAAAAGTGTGACATGATATTCTGTGAGTTAACAATTTGCTGGAAGAGATGGCCTACAGTGAAAGGAATATCAAATGAAGATGAAAGTTTCATTTCAGGTGGTGAACAGTACATACACCTAAAATCATACATGCTAAAAGGAACAGCTTCTCTGGTCTGCATGTAGAATAAGGAATTGGAGATGGAACTTGGAGGAGCAGAGATAGCAGCAAAAGATGGATGTTTAGGAAGTAGGGGAGAAGGACAAAGCATAGGTAGAAACTCTGATGTGAACACTGAAGGAGAAACAAAAAGTTGGGGAAAGAGAAACATTTAAAAGAAATGTGGCCTTGTTACACAAAGTGAAACCCAGAAAACTGATTGAAATAGACTCAGAAATCAGAGAAAATCAGGTTTCATTTGAATAATGAAACTTAGTGAAATCTGTCTCACATTTTAAGATTTATTATCTTTACTTATGTGGGTGGGGATATTGCATGTCCTTTTGAGTACAGGTGAGCACAGAGACATGAGTTGTCAGGTCCCCTGGAGCTGCCATTAAAGGTGATTACTGGCCAGTGGATATGAAATCAAGAAACCAGATCTATTCTTGTGGTGCAAAAGTGCTTGTTACCATTGATTCATCTCTCTAATCCCATAAAGATATCTTTTTAAAGAAATCCAAAATTCACATGCAGAAAACAGACCAGGATGAAGATAAGAAAGTTCTAATTGATGGTGACCATTAAAAGCAATAAGGAACACAAAGAGTAGAGTGCACTGAGAGACAAATGAATTCTAAGTTGGAGTTCTCGAAAAGTTAGGCAGGAGTCACAGGAAGAAGAGAAAGTTTCTGGGAATATTCAAACTTGGGCCCTATCCACATTGGCCTCTTTGTTTTCTTAACAAATATCCAGTCAATCATTACAGATTCATGTGTTTGTGTTTGTCTCTCTCTCTCTCTCTGTGTGTGTGTGTGTGTGTGTGTGTGTGTGTGTGTGTGTTTGTATGTGTGTGTGTGGTACTTAGAGTCCATTTTTATCCAGACAATCCAGAAGTGAATGTTTAAATATATGAGACTCCCTAAATCATCACAGAAACCTTGATTTTGTGTAATCAGTTTCAAAAGTAAAGTAAAAGAGAAAATGAATATGCTGTGAGATAATGTCGGGTTGGAATGGATCCTGAGTTCCTTCTGTGAGCACTCTTTGCTTCTGATGAATCCTGCGATCTTTTGGAGGTCTCTAATGAGAGTCCCAGATGACCATAAAAAGCTCCCACACTGGCCTGTTCCACCTAACTCTCCTCTAAACATATGACTCCCTACATACCTTCAGCCTGTCTATAGCCTGGATATTCTAATCTTTTCCTTATGTGTGACCTCATTCTTAGAAAACACTGAAGGTGTAACCAATGCATATATGCTGACCTTTTTTCTATGCCAGTTGTCATGGGTTTCAAATGTTATGAGGTTGCCCACAGTGTTGGTCACTTCCTGAGGAGCCCGTGTACTTCATGGAGGTCTGCCTGGGTTCCATCTATACGCAGAGACTTTTTTTTTTTTGAGGCTGAAATGCCATGGATTCATTCATTACAATTTTTCTCTCTAGAATAAGTTTGTATGCTGCAGCACTTGAAAATACTTTCTATTGTTGATTAATTTTAATATCTGGGAGAGTTTCTGCAGTAACTGATTCTCTTAGTTAGGGATTTGTTTCTGTGAAAAGACACCATGACCAAGGCCACTCATAAGAGACAACATTTCATTAGGGCTTTTCTACATTTAATTACACGTTCAGAGGTTCACTTCACGATCATCAAGGCAGAAAATATGGCAGAGTCTAGGCAGACATAATGGTGGAGAGGAAGTTTAGAATTATGCAACTCCATCCAAATGCTTCCAAGAAAAAATATGTATTTTGCATGCAGGTATGGTCTGATTCACACTGGGCAGAGCTTTAAAGACCCAGAGTGATATGTTTCCTCCAGCAAGGCCAGACCTATTCCTACAAGGCCACACCTCCTCATAGGCCAACTATATTTAGAATGCCACACTGGTTTAATAGCAACTCAACAAGATCTAGAGTCTTCAAAGAGGAGGAGCTTCAGTTGAGAAGATGCCTCCATAAGATCCAGCTGTTCAGAATTTTTTTAATTGGTGAGAGAGCACCAACTCCATTGTGGGTGTTGAAATTCTTGTGGTGGTACTCCTGGGTTTTTTTAGAATGCAAGCTAAGCAAGACTAGAGGAGCAAGACAATAAGCATCACTACAACATAGCCTATGAATGAGCCTCTAATTCCAAGATCCTGTGTTGTTTCAGTTTCTGTCCCAACTTTTTTGATGATTAACAACAATGTGGAAGTATAAGCTGAAAAAAACCTTTGCTATGGAATTTGCTCTTTGGACATGGTGGAACCTTTCAACAATAAAAATAGTAAGACATTCTTAAGGAAAAATGTCTAATAATGCCAATGTCACTTATCTTAAAACCACAAATAATAATGTGCAGACATTTTATTTTTATTTAAACATAAGATATACTCATGTACCTACCTGAGATGTAATTTTTCTAGTTTGCTTCTTTCTCACAATGTCGAATATTACAATCAAAAATAACTTGGAAATAGAAGGGTTACAGACTATCACCAAGGAAGACAAAACAGGAAGTTGAATCAGTAACAGCAAACACTGCTTATTGGCTTGCCACTGACTTAGTCACTGTTCTATTGCTGTGAAGAGACACCATGGTTAAGGCTACTATTAGAAAACAAAGCATTTAACTGGAGGCTTGCTTACATTTTTAGAAGTTTGGACAATCATCAAGTGAGGGACCCCATCATTGGAGCAATAGAGAACTATTGATCCTTAGGCAAAGAGAGAGATTCTGCCATTGCAATGCCTTCTTTAAAACTCAAACCCATCCTTTTTGACACACCCACTTCCTCCAATGAAGCCACACCTTATCTTATTCCATCTAATCTTTAAACTCACTGTCACTTCCCAGTGACTAAATATTCATATATATGAGTCAATAGAGAACGTTCTTATTCTACCACCAATTTTCTATGGCTTGATCAGCCATTTTTTTAAATACAATCTAGAATGCTCCCATCTATAAATGACTATTGATGAGCTTAGCCACAGGGATGGGCCCTCCCACATCACTCATTAGCCAAGAAAATATACTATAGACTTACCAAATAACCAAGTGAATAGAGACAGATCTTCAATTTTTCTCTCTTCTTAGGTAACTGTAGATTGTCAAGATTGAGAAAAAATAAAGTCCCATCACAGGAATGTTTCACAGACTCAACAACCTACCCAAACATTACTCAACAGCATTTCCTCCCCTTTGCCCCTGCATAGACCCAATTCCATGCATTGCATAAGTGAAGGATAACTACGTTTATCAGCAATGATACTCAATAAGAGGTGACATGAACAAATATTTCCTATAGCCACACAACCCCCACATTCTAATATGTGTTACACTTACTGTCAGACTTGCCAATCTGTCCAATTTCCTGCCAACTCATTTAGACAAAAAAAAGAAAAAAAAATTCCTCATAACGAAATCCAATGAATTTTACCTGATTTGTTTCTCCTGAGGCAACTCGGTGTTATCTCTTCATGCTCATATTCGTGTCTGATTCATCTGTAATAAACCCACTACTATTATCAGCTACATCACATGAGGTATGATGAATAACAACTCCCATGAACAGCATCACAGTAGGCTAAGCCTTTTCTGCAATTTTGAAGTTTCCTTTGTATACAAAAAATCAATTGATTTCATTAAGTGTGTAATTTAATGATTCTAACACATTTTCACCTCCCTTCCATTTTTCCCTCATTTTCTGATACTTCATATGATATTGCAATCTATTAAAATACAGTAGTGAATGCAGAGGAAGGACCAGTGTGGAAAGCAGCAAAGTTCTTTATTTCTAAGACAACAGATACACTGCCAGAATCTTCCAGGTACAACTGCTTGGTAACTTTGGGTTTAATGTTAGCATGAAATTTCTAGAAAAACGCTTAAAGAATTAAACCATGGTTAACCTGGACCAGACAAGTCAGTATCTCTAGTGAGAAACATTCATGTAAATCATTTTCATCACTGTTACAAGATGCCTAGCAACAAGGAAAACAGTTCCGTGGTCACAAGAATATGAAAGGGGCATGAAGGAACACAGTTGTCCAACTTATTAGCAGCCAGTAAGCATCAACACAGGAAGCGACCAAAGATAATAAATAACTTCCAAGACATGTCCCAAATGACCAAGTTCCTTTACAAGTTTCTCACCCCTTCCATGCACACCCATCAATCAATTAACTCATAGATTAAAGCCCTCAGGGTCCAATCACATTTCAGATTGTGTATATTGTTCTACCTTTGAGCATTGTACTTCAGACCAAAACCTTCATCAAAGTCCCAGGACAGACATTTCAAACCCATTTCACCACAGCATTCTTTGTGTTACACAAAGTGATAGGAACTATCTGTCTCTTTAATGGTATCTCTGTCTAGCAGTTCCAAAAGGAAAATGTCCAGGTTAACAGCATCAGCACCTCCAGGAGCTTTTATAAATGTGAGTTCAAGAAGAAGGAAATTGCAATGCAAGTTAAGGGTCTTGATCCCCCATCCCTGCATCTTAAAACCATAGGGTGGACCCAGAAATGTAGGTCAAAAGTGTAAATTTCACCTATACTACAACCAAATGTGATGATTTCTAGCTATCCCCAGTTTCTGTCTGTTACGTAGTCCCAACAAGTCTGCATCAAGGAATATTGCCTAGTGTGAAATAGTGCCAGCAGTTGATTGCAAACCCCACTATGTGTTGACTTGGATGTAAAATGAAACATCTATAATATAGACACACTTGTACATACACACATACTAACAGAAAGAGGCAAGCAGTAGAGGTGCTTTGTCTTAGGAACCCTCAAGGAAGAGAAAGTGGAAATCTCATAAGGCAGAGAGGTCATTGAGACACTGTATGTCTCTACTGCATAAAATCAGACCAGTCTGCCTTCCATCCCTGAGTGGTACGGTATCACTATCCATCATCCCCATCTAAAAATGTATGGACTGTTGATGAAGGATGGAGAGACAGTATTCATCAAAGGTAAGGCCTTTGAAGGTGATATAGGTTTGCCATGCTCTACTGGTAGCCCCATGTCCAAGAGTTTATGGGCAACACAATTGATTTGAATGGGTTGTATCAAAGGGGAGAAAAGGAGACTTGAACTTGGGAGGAGGATTAAGGTGGGAATGGGTCTGGTTTTGGTCTGGAGGTATCAAGAGAATTAGAAAGTGAATTCCATCAAAATATATTGCATGAAGTTCTCAAGGAATTAATTAATGTAGTTCTTAATACTGTACTGAACATATACAGACCACTTATATTTCAATTTCCTAAATAACATCTCCTTTTATAGCACTTACATTACATTAAGTGCAAAAGTAATCCAGAGATTATTTAAAATAAAGAAGGATCAGGGGATATGGCCCAGAGGCAATGCCATGTGTGTTTTCAAACATTCACCTACAACACCAGTGCTTAGGATTTTGGGAGGGGCAGAGACAGGAAGATATCTGTGGCTTCCTGAAAGCCAGCCTCACTACCAGCTCAGCAACAAACCCTGTCATAAGGGGATAAATTAGGGAGTAAAGTAGCAGAACCCACTACACCCTTCCCTACCCTCTGAACTTACCTGTACAATTCTCTATGCAGACACACATAAATATGATTAGAATATACAAGAGGTTACTTTGCATAGCTTATATGCAAATGCAATGTTGTTTTAGGCTAGAGACCTGAGACTTTATATCATTAGGGTTCCAGAAGCAAACATCCCAAATATAGAGAATAGATAAATCTTCTTACTCTGCAAAGGAGACCTCAGTTAAGTGTGTGTGTCAGTGACACCAAAAGGTTTCCTCCTCTATGTTCATTTATATAGCATAGAATGATCTGTAAATAATGAAAATATGAAAACAAAGCTTTTTCACAATTTTAGGCTTGTGTTAAAATCATATTTATAACATTTTATTAAATGGAAGTGAAATCTTCAGCTCTCATGAACAATACAGTCAATCCTATAGGCTTCTGTTTTGTCCCATTATCAACAAAATTAATTGCACATCAACTGGTCCCAAACTTTTAACTAAGTCAGGAAGAAGGGCTATGTTTCCATACAAATAAATAATGCCAATGTGATTATTCAAGCAGAAATCTGGCAGGGTTAGGATGCCTTTGGGTTATTTGATAGTGATGACTGATTAGTCTCTTTTTGTGCAAATAACCCTAACCTCTGAGAAAAGAAAAGTAATGATATAAAATATACTACGAAGTGACATGGACACTTATTACTAGATTTCATTTTCTTTTACATGCTTTCGTTCTTTGAAAAATTGTGGCCCACTGAAGCTCAAACATTCAAAGGTGTTAGTTTTCCAGGTGGTGAGATGTTAAGAAAGATTTAGGATTTGTATTTTTATTAAAGGATATTTGTCACTATTTTTTGAACTATCAAAAAAAACAAAAAAAAAAAAACAAAAAACAAACAAACAAAAAAAACAACAGGCTCTCTCTCTCTCAATCTTTCTCTCTCCTCATTCTCTCTCTCTCTCTGTCTCTGCCTCTTTCTGTCTCTGTCACTCTGTCTCTGTCTCTGTCTCTGTCTCTGTCTCTCTCTCTCTCTCTCTCTCTCATTCTCTGTCTCTCTCTATTTGTGTTTGTTGTCTGGAGTATTGTTTGTGAGCTCTCAGCTACTGCTCTATACATGTGTGCATGCCTGTCGCCATGGTGTTTACCATGATGTCCTGGAGTCGCCCTCTGAAACTGTAAGACCACAATTAAATATTTCATCTTATAATTTGGTGTGGTCATGATGTCTCACATCAATAGAACAGTAATCAAGACATCCATATTCCAGTTTATTTTTTCAATCGTTCTGTACTTATTTCATTAAAGTTACCTTTTGTCCATTGAACAGTTTTAAGAATACTTTTAAAGGTCCTGAACAAATAGTGCCAGTAGGAGTGGCACTGTTAGGAGGTGTGGCCTTGTTGAAGTATGTGTGACCCTGTTGGAGTAGATGTGGCCTTGTTGGAGGAAATGTAATACTGTGCTTGTGGACTTTGAGATCGGCTATGCTTAAGCTGTCCCCAGTGTGACACACAGTCTCCATCATCTACCTGTGTATCAAGATGTAAAACTCTCAGCTCCTTCTCTAGCATTGTGTCTGTCTGAATGCTTCCATATTTCCAGTCATGATAATAATGGATTAAACCTCTGAAAATAAGTTACAAAGTGTTCAAGAGTTACTGTGATCCTGGAGACTCTTCACTCTGTCTCTGTCTCTGTCTCTGTCTCTGTCTCTGTCTCTGTCTCTGTCTCTGTCTCTGTCTCTGTCTCTGTCTCAGTCTCTGTTTCTGTCTCTGTCACTGTCTCTGTCTCTGTCTCTGTTTATGTCTCTGTCTCTGTATCTCTCTCTCTCACTTATTCTCTGTCTCTCTTTGTTTGTGTTTGTTGTCTGGTGTGGTCATGATGGCAATAAAACCCAAAGTAACACAAACACAAACATTCAAAAACACATTTGATATTTTGACTATTCTTGGCCCAGGGAGTGGCACTACTTGGAGCTAATAACCTTGTTGCAGTAAGTTTGGCCTTGTTGAAAGAAATTTATCATTGTGAACATGGACTTTAATGCCCTCTGCCCAGCTGCCTGAAAGCTACACATTTCCTAGCACCCTTCAGATGAAGATGTAGAACTCTCAGCTGCAAATGCACATGCCTACCAGGATCCTGCCATATTCCCACCTTGATGAAAATGGACTGAATTTCTGAACCTGTACGCCAGGGTAAATTGAAAAGTGTCTCTGCTGATAGTTGGTTGCTATTCCAGAAAGTCCAAAAGTTATGACATATCATCCTGAGTCTGAGAATACACTGGTTTAGCTTCTAGCATTTGACAGAAAACAGGATTATCAAGACAATGAGAGTATAAATCTTCCTATTTCATAGAGACACATAGGTTATAGATCTGTGGAACTCAAGGTTTCATGGGTGGTATGGTAGGGTGATTAGTGTCTGTATATGAGTGCAGTTTCTGTTCCCAAGTCTGATGTCACACATACACATATGTTAAGTAATGTGTAGAATGTCTTCAACACTTGCTCTCTTAGAGTGAAACCCTCTCACCATTTTGACTAGTTTGACTGGCCAATACACTATTGGGATATCTACCTGTCTCCACCCCACAATGTTGCAGATATGAATAGACATGCCTGGAATTTTACGGAGTTGCCGAGAATACATGAACTCCACTGAGCCATCTTTCTAGCCCCCAGCAGGGTATTGTTTATTGAAATCAATGATCATATCAGTAGAGAAATGAAAACCAACATGACCCTGATATTCTACCTTACCTCCACCTAACACCAATAAGTGAATGTTAAATATAAATTTAATTCGTGTCCAAATAAATCCAGATTACAATCTAATGAATGATAAAATTGGAGTGGATCCAGATGAAAGCTACGTTAGTAGATTTTTGGCCTTTTATATGAAGAATAACCAATATTTTGGGTACACTAGGAGAGCAAATGTGTGTAAATGATTCGAATGAAAGAAAATCTGTGTTCCAGTGAATTTTATTTTAAAATAAATTTCAAAATCATGAAATTTCAAATATATATATATATGTATATATATATATATATACATATATATATACATATATATATATATATTTGTGTATGTTATTATGGGTTCATGTGAGTTTTCTTGGATTCCGATTGCAGAATTAGAGTATAGGGGACCTGGTTACGTGGCACTATTATTTTTTATTAATTAATTCATTCATTGTCCACCTTCCTACTGTTCCACATCCCATATCTACTGCCCATTCCCTGTCTCCAAGGGCAAGTCTCCACCCTACCGGATATCTAAACACCTTGGTGTCTCTAGTTTGTTGAGAATTTGGTGCATCATTTCTGATTGAATAGAGATCAAGCAGATTTTTTTCTGTGTATGTTGTAGAGACCTTCTGATAGTTCGCATATGCTGCCTGTTTGGTTGTCTAGCATTTGGGAGAACTCTGGGTCCATAGTAGTTGAGACAGCTGGTCCTCCTCAGCCTCCTTCAGTCTTTCTCAAATTAAACCAATGGTTCAGCAGATTCTGTCCATTTTTTGTTTCCATACATTTGCATCTGATTGTTTCACCTGCTCATTATTTCTTCATAAGTACAGTCATCCTAGCATTCATACTACAAGTATCTGAATTCAGAAACCTACAGAGGCTATTTATTGCAAGCAGGTTTTCTGTAAAAGCAATATACAATATAAGTACTAAAATTTCTATCAGTGCTCAACAATATTCTATTCTTTGTGATGAAATCCCTCTCTCTCTCTCTCTCTCAATATATATATACTTCTCTAACACTTAGTATGAATAAAGATTCTCTTAAATTCTCTCCTACAAAGGGGATGATATTGGAATGTCATCTGCAACATTCATTCACTTTCCTACACAGTTTGTGCTTTTTCTTAGCAATCAACTAATATCTAAATCACACATGCACTCAGATTACAAAATAAGGTATCTGAGCTAATGCAATCTGTTATTCTGAGTCAGAGTAGGGGCAGGACAATTCCAAACTGTAGTTACATCCAAGAGCATGGACTTTAACAAATTGTGAATCAGTAGAAGACAAGACAATGTATAGACGCGGTTGTTTCTTTTGGTTTGGTTTGGTTTAGCTTTGCTTATTTCAGTTACCCACAATCATTATAAGAAACACAGAGAAACACTGATTAATGCCTGTATCTTGAACTGAATGCAAATCGGGGCCCTAGAACCAACATTATATTTCTGTTACAATATACAGTATATATTTTTAGAGATTTTCTTTTCATTAGCTAACATACACACACACATACAACAAGTTTAAGAAATGTTCCTAAATAAATGACCCAAATAGCAGCTTAATGATTCAGATGCAGATATTTTCACCCAATCAATAGACTGAAGCATCTGACCACTGTTGTTGAATTAATGAGGTTGAAAGATATTAAAGAAAAAGGCATGCCTGTAGTAGGATCCCTGTCTCAATTAAACTGTTCCCCCAAGATGTCTGAAACTCTGGCCCAACAAAGAGACAGAATGCACCTGCTGATATGAGGCCTCCAACACACATACCCATCCTTATAAAAGGTGAAAAGCTTGAATCTTTCTTATTTAGAGATTATACATTTGATATACTTCAAAGTCATAAGAGAATGCTTGAGGATTCAACAGAGCATATCTAATTTCACTTTTAGTATAAAGAAAATTGTCACCTTCCTTTGGTCAAATACAGTAGTTAATGTTCTCCCTTGTAGATATCACCAAGATCTAAGGCCATATTTGGGGAAAGGAAAAGACTGAAGCTCACTGAGCCTCACACAGGATAATTTTCTTGGCCACTTCAAAAAGCAAGGAGTGCGAGAGGCATCTTGGGAATAGAAGACTTCTGAGAACCTCTTCTCAGAATGAGACATTCTAAGACCACAGTCAACAGAGGGGAAATCGTGAAAATCTTGGATCCTAAAGTAGAGGTCCCAAGTCTTATTTTCCAGGTTAGAAATGTCCAGTTCAGCTATGGTCATCATGGGAATTTCCTAGGCTCCACTGAGAACTGTAAGACGATTCAGACTCTTCCTCACTAGCTTCCAAGAATTTTCCCCATATACATACCCTGTGTAACAACTTTGAGTGTCCAGGCAATGGTCACAACAATCTCCCAACATGATAAATAGTTATGCATGAATTGATGTTTCCGCAAGGCTGTTTTCAGCTGCACACATCTGTGAATAAAAGATACGAATGGGGCATTTTGATGACCAATTTTGAGGCACAGGATATGGGAGACAATTTCAGTTTTCTATTTTCTGCCCTATCATCTAAAATGGGAGAAATGTGAGGTGACATTGTTCACATATGTGTTGTGTGGATATCTTGGACAAATGGGATATGTTTAAAGAAAACTTAGTTGATCGGGGTATTTGTGAGGCAAATCCAGTAGAGAATCTATGCTGGTTCTTTAATTGCAGAGGTGGATCTGAAGTGTCCTAGTACAGAGGGTGGAGGTCTGAAACTCCCCTTCTACACAGAAGCTACTTCTGAGAGTCCTTTCAATAGATTTTGATTTCCAAAGGCCCCTTTTGCTGAAACTGAATGTTTAAAATCCACTTGGTAAATGGAAGTAGACAATAGACCCATACTCCTACTGGGAAGACAGGGATTGTTAGATGCCCTTTTATGTAGAATAAGTGGTATAAGTCTCCCATGGTCTAAAAGCCTTTTAAGGAAATAAAGGCTCAAAACTACATGGTTGGAATAGGAATATTCAATGTAAGGTATAATAATACATGTTTTGGGCCACACTTTGCTAATAGGTTCTAGGGCCTTGTTAGTCCTAGGAGAGTTGTGACATTATATTCAGTTTAGTGAGAAAAAGTAAGTTAACATTGGAAAATATGAGCCCCATGTAGGAAAGGAAATCTCTGAATCCCTACTGCAAGAGGAGGACAGAAACTTCTTGAGGCAGACTGTGACGTTGCCATATAAACTTCTGTCCAAGGTAAAGGTCTCTGGTACCTTATACAGTGGAGTATGTTTCCAGCAATGATTATCAATTTTCAATTCTTATTCAGAGTTTTTTATTTTTTTTTATTTTCATAGTTTGTGTTCATTGAGGAGATACACGGAAGCAACATATTCCTTCTTCCAAAGGCTTTTGAGGACTGTTGCTGGCTAGGATACTTCTTTGACTTTATTCATTATCCAGGTCTAAGCAGAATTAATGAAGTTATTTCATTTCTATTGACTTGTGTGGAAACAGATGGCACAGGTACTTTGATCCAGTTTGAAATATCACTATGGGACTTCACACCAGAGTGAACTAGGGTACCTGTTTACAGAAGGAGTCACTTTTGGAAATTTTCCTGATAAGTTAGGGATAAAACTACTTTGACCATATATAGGAATATCATTTTTGAGAAAGAGAATATGTTGGGAGGATAAATAAGATAAGAAAGATCACAGAATCCCTCAGGCAAATGTTTATCTTTGGAATTTGAAGAAGATGTCGAAAACAGCTTATCAAGTGCAAATGAACTCACAATTCAGAATACACATGTGTTCTGAGAAATTAAGGTGTGTTTGCCAACAATCAGAGCATTTTTCTTACGAATTGTTTGGTAACCTCTTGCTCTATGTTCTCTGTAAAGCAGCATGCCAGGCATAGCCAACAAAGAAGGCACTGCTCTATTTCAAGTGACAGGCTTAAAAATAGAAGTTAGGTTAGGGCTTATATATTTACTATCATGTCTCAGGACATCATTTCAGAGTTGCTTGACATCCCTTCTTTATTTGAGCATGCCTGGCCACCCAGGAAACATTGGAAATTTTAGGAACTCCTAGACTAATAGTCCTGAGGATTCTATTAAGACAAGTAAATTTTCTGAGATATGCATGGTCAAGAGATGTTGATTTAAATTTTCCACAAGCGAAAATAAACATCAACTTTAGTTTTCATGTTAGTGGCTTTTCAGTAGGCTCCCTAAGCAACAAAATTTGTATTAAGACCTTTTCAAACTGAAGGGTGTGTCTATATTTCCCCAATTCAAAGATAAAATGTAAATTTGTTCCTTGTCAGAGTATTTACGTCAAAGATTCTTCATTGAAAAGTTTTTGAACCTAGAGTTTACCTTGAACTGAAGGGAAAATCTGGGAAACATTAGTATATATATATTTAAGGTTCAGTTCATAATATCAGTAAGTTGTGTGGGATTCCTCGACCTAAAAGTATGTCCAAAACTCCTTTGGACAAACTGGTATAATCAGAGACTCGCTTTGCTTCAGGGTAAGATCTGATGACTCCTTAATCTAAGACAGATGGAGTAAGTATTACTTGGGGAGAAAGGAGTTGGTGTTGTCCTTGTAACAAGAGAGATGATCAGAGTATGAAAATCTCCATAATAGTTTGTACAAAAAATTGCTTACCTTAACTCATAAGATCCTCCTTTGCCACACCTAATGGTTCTTCACATTCTGGAGTATCCATATCTTTAGCAGAATTAGCAAGACACCAAATATTGATACCATGATTCATGAAAAGCTTGAGCTACTGTCTTCAGCATGATTGCCTCCTAAGAATTATGTTCAACCACCAGAACTGTGTTAGAATGATGATTTCACACCATGTCATGTGACTGAAGTCAAGGAAGTGGCATAAGGTCCCAGGATTGGCCTCCTCGACTTGATTTATCTGAAATGTGACCAGAGGGAGAAAAATGCTCCTTGTCAGAGGTAAAATATCCCATGGGTTCCCGAACAGAAATTATTTTTTATGAGAGCCCATTGACTCAAAGGGGTGATTTTTAAGACCTCAATCATCACAGGAAGGGAAACACCATAACTGTGGAATCAAGTAAGTCCCTTGATCCTGTTGGACAGTAGGGGAGTATAACTGTTTACCTTCTGTAGAGGAGGTTGGACCAGGCACTCCTTAAATCCACATTTTCAGAGAACTCTAGAAAATTCTTATCCCTGAGGACTCTACTGCACAGTTGACAGCACTCTGAGGTTTGTTCTGACAAGACTGCTCAAAGTTCCTGGATCTGTTCCCTATTTATACTTACAATAGGCCACAGAAGTATGGGTGTTGACGACAATTACCTTTATGATGAGCAACTTAAAGAGAGATGACCTTGGATCTAGGCTGAAGTTTTTATTCATTGGCCATGGGACTTGAAACCAGACTTCTCTGAGTTTATTGGTATTGAAAGGTGTATCCCCTAAACAATAATTTCTGAGAGAGAATCTCTGGTCTATATTAGTTGAATGGTAGACCTGAGTAAGCCATGAACAAAGAGTGAAACTCCTGTGAATTCTTGGTACCAACGGTTTAGTTTTAACCACACCAGAGCTGTACTTGAATGTATGAGACACACTCCTTACTCTCAAATGTCAGTTCTATACTTTCTTCATCAGAGGGACATGCCTCAGACCCCTCCAGTGCAGACAGAGAAAGAACAAAGTGTTTTTATTCAAGGTCAGCAGACCCCTTTGTCATATCCTTAATGTCAGGGACTACTATGTTTAGAGGAAGTAAGGCTAAGGCCTTCTTCAAAAGATAATCCAACTGGGGGTCAGCCCCCTTGAAATCATGGGATACTTTACTTCTAAGGTTGTGTGACTTGACGGAGTTGCTATTTATGCTTGAAATATAAATTATCCCGGTTCTGGTGGGGTACATCTGAAGCCCCATTGTGAATTCATCAATGCTAATGCATGGTGATATTAAAGAGCCATATTTGTGGCCAAATTAAGATGTTGTTGAAGTCTGAAGTCTTGCTTCTCATGTCATATGTCTCCGGATATCTTCATTCATTGAGGACCTATATGACACCTTTGTTCTGAAGTGATAATTCTGAGGGCAATTAAAGAATGTCTGAAAATTTTGGTTCTCATGAGTCAATGCAGCCTTCAACACTGGTGAGTTTCTAACATATTTGATGTAGAATGGGTATGTCTGAACCACTGTTAGGTTATTGAAGGAAGATGTGAGGCACATATATTCAATTTCATGTATATGTTTGTACTGTCACTGCCTTCAAACACACCATAAGGTGGCATCAGGTCCCATTTTAGATTGTTGTGAGCCACCATGTGTTTTCTGGGTTTTCAACTCAGGACCTATGGAAAAGCATTCTGTGCTCTTAACTGCTGAGCCATTTTTGCAGCTCCAGCACATTGGTTCTAGACAGCTTAGTTTAAGGTCACTTAGGGAATTGGGTAAAATCTGAGAATACCTATTTCAGCATGGGCAGATCAGAAGACCCTTTGGTATACAGTATTTTGGATGATCTGTGGTTCTTAAGCTGTAAGTCTAAAAATTAATAGAGAAAAATATCTGTATTTGGATTACTGGTTTAGAGCAATTGCACCTCACATATCCTTGAGTCATGGAGAGTGCATTACACCCCACTTCAAGCATAGGGGAATACATCTTAGGGTTCTCTCAAAGAAACACAATTTGGAGGACCCTTTGAAAGGAGGAAAATGTTGATTTATCCACAAATAACCTGTTAAAAATAGCATCCATTAGAGGTAGAAAGTCTCATACCACATTTGGGAAAGCAGAAATATCAAACACTCTTGTATCTTTTCAAGATAAAAGGTCAATTTTGGGAGGAATATTTGGAATATTTCATTATCGAGGCTTCCTGGGAACCCAGAATATGAATATCATGCAGGCCATGCAACAGCATAATCAATCGTCAGTATGCTAGGAGGAACTTCCCAGCTATTTCTCCTGGTAAATCAGCTGCCTACTTCTGAACATGGCAAGGCTTACTTGTTTCTACTGGACAACTTATAAGTATATGTCCTGCGTTTACGAAATTGCTGGCTACTCTTAGACTCCAGCCATTGAAGCAAATGGGTCCAGATCCTTGGACTGAGGTAATGAGGTCAGAGGATCAGAAAAAGGAGCACTCAATGCACCGTATATCAAGGAAATCGATTTGTCATGGATTACATCAGATCTAGTTAGTCTAGGTCCTCAATGATCAGAAGAAGCACATACTATTCTACATACTATTCTACATGAGCTGGAAATTATATAGCTTATGGCTACAAATTGTTAGATACTCTTAATCAGAAGGGAGGTTTGTTTGTACTTTTAGTCCAAGGGACATATGTGATGTTTCAATGTGCATCTGAAGCAGCTAGGAGTAGAAATTGTAAGATGTAGAGATGGTTGATGAGAAGTAAAAGTTCTAAACTCATGTTGCTCATAAGGGGCAAAGAAAGGGAAAAACAGGGCACCCTGTGGGTCAAAAAAAGAACTGAAAATGCCAGGGTAAAAGAGAGAAGGGCACTGGCCACCCTCTTGAGAAGGACTGCCTTACAGGATCCATTTGGCAAGCTGTAAAGTTCTGGTGTGTCCTTGGGTCAAAGGAGTAATTCGGGAGTGAGGATTAAGTCATAAGCTTCCTAGAGCATTTATGATATCTCTTTTTTCATAGAAAGCATCTGTGAAGCACATTTTTTTTAGATTGGGCATTTGAGAGCCTGCCTCTTTCAGGCTAAAGCATTCTGAGCCTTACTGAAAGAGGACACATAGCCAATGTCCCTTTGGTGAGAACTGAAAAGTCTGAGTTCACAATGCTCAGACTGATATGGTCTGACTTTCCCTTTTAGGGGAGAAGAAAGAACTACAGCTCCCCTTTTGCTCCGTGATCCTTTTGAAATTGATTTTGATATGATGTATATATTTGTGGCCTCCTAGGACAGAAGGGTCACAAAGGGACACCCAAATTCACATTGTAATGATTGTTTTCTCCCTGGGTAAGAGAGAGCAAATATCATGTCCTGTGTTTGAGATGTTACGTGTAATTACTTTGCATAACAGGGAATGAAGTGGCACCTCCATTTGGAATTCATGGATGTATGAATCCCACTAGGAAAATAGCCAATGCTGTGGGCTCCCATTTTTGTATTAATGGAAGTTATGTGTTTCTCTCTCTTTGGCAGTAGATACATGTTTTGAGCACTACTTAGTAAAAACAGGGTGGTTGATATCCTCTTGGGGTGATGACAAGAATTTGACACCTCTATGGAGACTTTCTCCATCTGGAGATAACTCAATGCCTTCTTGTTCTGCAGGAGAAGTTTACAGGGCTATTTGGGTATTAGAGGCACTACTCTCTCTCCTCCTATTAAAAGTAGCATTTCAGAGAATCTCATGAGGAGACATGAAATGTCTGAGGCTCTCTTCATGAGGAATAGAGTGGTTTATGTGCACTTTTCTCTAGGCATGGATCATGGTTTGCCACTCTCATGTTCTGAATGGGAAGCTTGACTGTCCCATTGTTCAGAACGGTCCTTTTCTGATAAGATAAAATAGATTTGGATGGTCTGTATTCACCTTGGTATGGTGGAGGACTTCTGAGGCCCTCCTCATGAGATGGTGAGCATCCAAAGGCTCCTTTAGCAGTATCAGAAGTAGTGAGGGTTATGGTAGTCACAGTTTTAAGATTTGCAACTTTTTTTCTTAGAAGTGCAAGATCTTACCAGCATTTTGGAATAGTGGCAGTGTTTCCACCTAGCATCTTTTTAGAGGACAGGTTTCAGGCCTGCTTGATCTACAGAGGAAAACATTAGTCTTATTTTTTGCAGTATAGAATTTTTGGGACAACCCCTTGGATGAGGAGAATAACTGAGATCTTTCTTATAAGGAATGCTAGATGTGAAACTCTATTGTGAAGATTAAAAGGGGGAGATGCTTCTTGGAGGAGTAGAGGTAGGACTGGATTCCTTTCAGCATACTTGGAAGATGTGAGGCTACCTTTGGCAGAAGAGATGCATTTTAAAACATCAAGTTCTGAGAGGCAGTATCTGATATCTCCTTCTGAAAATGAGACATGTTTCAATGTCCTTTGGTTAGAATTGGAAGTACTCGGGCTCTTCCTCTGATAAGAGTAACTATCTGGCCATCTTCATGAGAAGGGGTTGGAATTAAGTCCCTGTCTGTACAAAGTGACAGTCTGGGAAATTCTGTTGAAAAGGAAGTACCCACAGTGTCTTTTCTAGATGGCATAGGTTCTAGAATCCCCTTAGCTAGTTGAGAAAGTTCTAGATATTCCTGGGCTAATGTTGGTGTTCCAAGGATCCCTTGATCAGATACTAAAGGGCTCAGCCCATCTACATTGTGTTTCATAAGACACAGAGACCCTGGAACAGATAGCAAAGATTCTAGAGTCCCTGCCACAGATTCTGAACTCTTAGAAACAGATTGGTTACATGGCAGAGATTCTTCCAACTCTGGACTAAGTGTTGAAGAAACTGGTAATCTGGGAGAATTTTATGTGGCTGACAAAGATTCTATGATCTCTTGGGTGACGGATGGTATTTCCTCACAGTTTTGCATACTTGGCATTGTTTCTAGTTTTTCCTTCGCAGAATTAGAAAGTCCAAGATCTTAGGATCAGATGGTGAATATCCTAAAGCCGCATTTTTCTAACAAGGTCCTGGAGACTCTTGGGATAACAAGGAAGTTTCTGAAGGCCGTTGGGCAGATGTTGATGTTCCTACTACACCATGACAAGACAGGGAAGGTCTCTGACTCAATACGAAAGGTTGTGACACTCTCAAATATAATTGGACAGATAAAGGTGATCCTATATGCACTATGGTAGATGCTGAAAATTCCAAAGCTCCTGGTGTAATATTTGCTATTCCTGGCTTGTGTTTTGTACAGGTGCAACCTTTCATATTCTCCTCTAAAGGACAGGCAAGGGCCTCCAGCTTTTTGAACAGATAACAAAGTTCCTGGATTCACGTGAACAGATAGGGACATTGTCAAAAGCTCTAGGGTAGATGATAGAGATCCTAGGGTTCCCTGTCCAGATAAAGAAATTGCCATGGATCCTTTGGAAGAACCTGACATATCTGAAGCAGTTGGATCTGTTTTTTGTACCCTTTGTGGAGTATTCAAATACTCATTTGGTCCCTGGTATGAAGTCAAAGGCCCCTCTGTAGGTTTAGAGAGATCTAAAGGTTCTTCTGTGTAAGGAAAGGAATCAAAAGGATTAGGGAAGAAAGTAATGAAATAAGTTGGGCAAAAATTGCAAGTGCCAGAAGTGAGTCATTGGATATCACATATCCTGAGATAGCTGTTGAATTTTTTTTGTGCACCTGATGCAAATGAGGAATATTCTAGAGTCCCCTAGGAAGATGGCAAAGGTTCTACAGAGCCTTGTGCAGTTGCCAAAATACTCAGAGATTCTTGGTCAGATCTCAAAATCCTTGCAATATTTTGAGTAGGGTGGGTATATCACTGACACACTGAGGAATATGGTGAGTCTGCTACTGTGTAGTGTGTAGATGTGGACTGAGTTCCTATACATTGTTTATGTAAAGAAGGATTTGAGAGCTTTTGGGAAGTTGTAGATTGTTGTATATACCTTTGTGGACATGTGGACAGATATAAGGTCCTCTTTGCAGAGAGAAAGGGACTCAAACTTTCATGAGAATAATCAGAAGATGCTGGAGTCACTTGTTAAGTGGAAAAAAGACCCAGAGGATTATGAGAACATTCAGAACATTGTGATGTATTCATCATTGCCTATGCTGAGATAGAAAGTTTCAGAGGTCCCTGGGCAGATTACAAAGGTACTGGATTCCCTTGGCCAAATGGGAAGGTCTCTGCATCTCCTTGGTACAATGTTATTGTCTACCAAGTTTTGGAGGTCATGGTGGCAAAGTTCCTAGAGCTGATGAAGTAGTCTGAGAAGATGTTACATCTTCTCTCACTCTTTGAAAATGTCCTAAAATACTCTGTGATTCTTTATATTGTGACAATATCCCTGTGAAACCTGTTGAATTTTCTAGATTTCTTTGGTTGAAGAAAAAATAACTTTATATGCATAAAGTTCCCTCTTTTGCCCTGGAAATTTTTGGGGGCTTTTGAAAAGATGGAAAAGCTTCTAGAACCACTGTAGGAGGTACAAGATGCTCCTGAGAACGCAGTAGAGGTGGGCAATGTCCTACATCTGATGGTTAAGGACAAAAGTATTCTTGAGATTTCTGGAAAGGTAGGAAATGTCCAGTTTCCCTTGGGAAAGCTGGGGATTTTTGTGCAAAATTTTGGACAGTTGGCGAAAATTCATAACTGTCTGCAAAGAAGTTGGAGCATTCAAACTATCTTGAGCTTATGAAACATTTTGTGCAGTCCACTGTTTAGATGTGGGCAGTTTAGGAGACCCTTAGGCAGAACAGAAATGTCCAAAAACCTCTTGGGAAGATGAAGAACCTACAGTTCCTTGTGAAGATGAAGAAATTTCCAGAGGCCTTTGATCAATTGACATAGATTCTGGTAGCACTTGAGTATTTTGCATAGACCCCAATCGTCTTGGGGTGGGAGGCAAAGTTCCCACAGTCTGCTTTACAGATATGTACTTTCCTACTGTGGCTTGTGCAGATAAACAATGCCCCCTCAGTGCCCTGAGAATACAAGGAAGACCCTAGAATCATGTCTTTAGTTTTAGTCACTTTCAGACTTCTTTCTTGCGATAGACAAGAATCCCACAGTTCCTTGCTCAGATCTCAAAGATGATGGTGGCACATGTAGTGATATAGTAAGATTCAGATGCAGTCCAGCACATCTGGAGCTGTCTGAAGTCCCTCAGAAAGATGGAGAATATTCATTTGCTTCTGATTCTGCTGGAGAAAAAGCTGAATGCAGTAGAGCCCCTTCAGCAGGTCCTGAGTGATGTGTCATTGCCTGGGCTAAGATGGAATGTGTCAGGCCCCCTGGATTGATTGCGAATATACTTGATTCCCTGGAACAGATGGGAATATTTCTACACCTCCTTGAGTAAAAAAATGAATGTCTGCCAGGTTCTTGAGGTGATGATGGCAAACTTCCTAGAGTAAGCAAAACAGATTTAGAAGATCTGACATCCTCTTTCACTCTAGGCAAAGGGCCCATGGTAGTCTCTTTGTGTTTACATTTTCCCAATCCCAATATACCTGTTGAATCAGTCGAAGGTTCTGGATACCTTTGGATGGATGACACAGAACTTTGCACATGCAAATTTCCAATTGCAACTGTGCAATTTTTCTTTTACCCTTAAGAAGTTAGCAAATGTTCTACATTTACAGTGATAGATAGTGGATATCCCTGACCACCTGGTGCAGATAGGTAGTGTTCTGGATAACTTGGGAAATACAAAAACTTCTCCTGATTTTCCTGGCTAGAGAGAACATATTCATTAGTCTGTGGCTAACATGATGAGCATTGTAAGTTGAGCAGATGGAGAAAATGTGAGAGCCCTCTAGTAATTAGATGGATGTTTGAACGAATTTGGTAGAGAAGACAGAGTACCTAAAGGTTCTTGTTTGGGTGTGTACAGAGACCATTAGGCAGATAGAGAAGTTCCCAGAACCCTTTGTGCAGATGAAAAAGATCCTAACCTTCCTTCTGCAGGTCAAAAATTCCCAGAAGTACTTGAACAGACTGGAAATGTCCTTGTTCCTGCTTATCACTTTCTTTGTAACCTAGAGTCTCCGGGCTACATGGGAAAATTTCTTCAACTCCCTGGGCAGCTATGGGATGTCCCTACATGGATTTTGAATTCAGGTAAGATTGTCCAGACACCTGAGTAGATGATGAGTGTAATGAAGAAATTTGTGCAGATACATTCAGCTCAAGAGTTGCTTATGGATATAGGGAAGTTGTGACAAGTGTCCGCAAAGATATGGAGGGGCTCGACTAGCTTGTGTTGGTGAGAAATGGCCATGGGGCTTTGGGACATGTTGCAATGTTTCTGTTGCCCTTAGCATACATGAAGACATTCCCCAAGAACCTGAGAATGAAGACAAATGTTTATGAGTACACTGGGCAGAATCTGATATTCCCAGAATCTCTTGGGACGATGATGACTGATCAAAAGACTGTTGAGTATATGGTGAAAGGCCTATAGAAGCCTCAACATATATGCTAAGTTTGGTAGATAGCAAATGTGCTAGATCCTTGGGACTACAAAATAAGACTCCTGAGATCATTGGTCATATTGTCAATGTCCTGTATGACTTGAAGGATGTGGCAAAAGGCCTGTAGTCCCTTGAACAGATGGTGAGTTTTCCTGAGATTCTACCATGTGTGTTGAGTTCCCTAGCTTCTTTTGGAAAGATGCCGAATGTTCTAAAAAACCCTGGGAAAGATGGCAAAGCACCCATAGTTTCTTGGACAGGTATCAAGTGTTCTAGAGTTGTTTTCTTACATCTCACAGTTATTGAATTGCCTGATATAGTTTGCTAGTTTGTGGAAGTTTCTGAGAACATCATAGAGAAGTTGAGGATTTCACTTTCACTTGGGAATATGACAATGTTGTTGAGATTTTTTGGTTTTTGAGGTTTGTGTGTGTGTGTGTGTGTGTGTGTGTGTTTGTTTGTTTGTTTTTATGTCCTGGTGGATGAAGAAGATCTTTTTTCAGATGGAAATTTTTCTGACTTCCTATTTTCAAATTTGGGAGTTAGCATAACCCCTGTAGGAGTCAAAGGATCTGTAGTTCCTTGGAAACATGGCAAGGTATACAGATATTCTACTATGTATGATGAGTGCCCTAGCTTCTTCTGGAAAGATGCTGAACGCTCTAATTTCCCTGTGGTATAACTAAAAAACCCTAAGTCCCCTGGACAGTACAGATTGTTCTAGAGGTCTTTGTTTACAACTGACAATTGTTAGATTTCCTGTTGTAGTGTGAGGAGATGATGGTGGTGCAGATGATGAAGGTTTCACATTCCCTTTGGAAGATAACAATGTTTCCTTAGTTCCCTGGGTAGAGGGAGAAGATATCATAGCCTCTGTTTCAGATGGTGGATGTCATCGGGTATCTTGCATAGATAGAGAAAATGTATAAGGCTTCTGAAAAGAACTGAAATTTTTCACAGGTCCTGGTTCAGATGGTGAAATTTTAGAGTCCTAGTTTCAGATTTGGGTAGTCCCATAGTCCTTCTAAGAGATAAAGAATGTTTATCAGCCCCTTTATTAGATGGAAATATTTGAGCCATCCTATGAGCACCTTGAGTAGATCCTAAAGGCCCTGTTTTACGTCTTGATGGTTCTACAGTCCCCTGTGGTATATAGACTGTCTCAGAATGTCTTTTTCTGATTTGTATTTTGTCCCTTCCTTTTGGGATGATATAAAAGACTCTAGGGTCCCTTGTGCCAGTGATGACATTTGAAGAGTTCTTTGCAAATGGAAATACCTAGTGTAGATGGTGAAGAATGCAGAGTCTGTTTAGAAGGTGTGTAAGTGGGCAGTGGTCCTTGGATATTTACCAAAGTTTCTAAGGCCTGGGAAGAAAATGAGTAAATTTTCTGAGCATTTGGTGCAGTAAGTGAGTCTTTTCCACCATCCTAGGTAGATAGCAAAGAACCTTGATGCCCTTGGCATGATGATGATGATGATGATGATGATGATGATGATGATGATGATGATGATGATACCAAAGCCTCAGTAGCAATAGCAGGTAAGGAAATTGCTACAGGATCCTAGCCAGAGAGCATGTTTTTTGGAAAAACAGAGACATTTTTCAAATGTCCTGGAGATTTCTGAGGATATAAATATGTCCACATATCCACATCCACAGATGGCAAATGTCCTTTATAAACCTTAGAAAATGAGGAAGTTGCCATATCACCTGGTCAAGAAAGAGAATGAGAGTTCCCTGTTTAGATGTGGTGAGTTCTGGAGTCTGTTGTGCAGTTAAGGATATTCCCACACTCCCTTGAACAGAAGACAAAAGTGCTACACTTCATTCTGAGGATGAGGGTGTTCCCTGTTGCCATTGGGTGAGTGACATTACATTTAGGGGAGAATCTGAGTCATACTGAGATAAATCTAGAACTCCATGAATGTGGGGAAAATTTGATGGCATATCATGATATAATGGTGAAAGGCTCACAGGCTCTGAAGCCACCTGTTTGGGTCCAGGAGCTACAATGGCTGAAGGGGAAATTGGCAGGGATCCTGGTCTAAGTGGCAAAGTTCCTACCATCTCTTGGGCAGGTTGGCAGGTTCTGAGTTTACTTTGGAGAGATAACAATGGTAATAAATTCTCTTGAGTACTTGGTGAAGTAGCAGCTGTACTCTGGGTAGTTGTGGAACAATCCACAGGCCTTTGCAAGGACATCAAAATTCCTGAAAACTCATGAGTTGAGATTCCATGTCCTGAAACTCATTGTGCTGATGAGGAAAGATCCAGATCTCCTGGAAGGTGGAGTGAATGTCCTGAATAACTTTTTGAAGATGGAATATTTTTCTAAACACCTTGGCCAGATGACAAAGTTCTGTAGTTCCATGGGCACCCAGATATCCTGGGAAAAATCCTGAAAAACCAAAACACCTTTGCATAGGTGACAAAGTTTCTAGATGCCCATGGTTAAATAATGATGGTCTCACATATCCTAGAGCAGATGGTAAATATCCTACAACAATAATGTTTTAGTCAGAAGCGTTTTTAGATACTTTAGAAGATATGAAAATTTTCTGGTGTGTTTGGGCTAAAGACAAGTTCTAGATGATTTTTTTAGATGTGGACTTTCCCTCAGGCCCTTGATTTCACAAAGGAGATTGTGTAGTCCTGAAGTCTGATTTGCAAAAGGACAAATTACCTTAAGCATGGTCAAAATGTTCTGCATCATTTGAGAAAGATGAAGAAATTTCCTTGGCCAGATAGTAAACACATAAGAGCCTTTTGGTTAGATAATCTTGAGCCTTTTTGGGGAAATATGGATTGTCCAACATGCCCTTTGGTAGACTGAAGATGTGAGACTCACCTGAGGAGAAATTGTAGCTTTTGATGTTTCTTTGGCATCAGGGGATGTTTCAAGTCTCCCCCCCCTTTTTTTTTTTTTTTAGAAAATGTTCTGTAGTCTCCTTTGTTAGAAAGATCAAATCTTAACCTGTTTTTTTTTTCTTCTTCTATAAACTGGATGACTGTATTATTTTGGTAGAGGGAAAATGTCTACTACTTCCTACCAGAGAAGGCATGGAAAAGAAACACTCTTGGGTAGATGGAGATAATTGTAAAGCACCTTGTTCAAATATCACAAATCCTATGACCTTCTGCACAGATGGGGAAGGTCTTAATATGTCTTTTGTAAGTGTGCAAGTCTTAACCTTGGCTTTAAAATGAGGGGAAGGCCCTAGAGATACCTGTGTAGATATGGTTTCTTCTAGAGCATCATGGACAAGTGTAAAAGATCTAAGAGCCTCATAGGCAGGTAGTGAAATTTCTCTACCTCCCTGTCTACTAATGAAAGTGGCATCTCCTTAGAGCATCATGGATAGGTGTATAAGGTATAAAATCCCCATGGGCAGGTAGTCGAATTTCTTGACCTCCTTGTGTACTAGTGGAAGTTCCAAGAAACTTTTCTTCAGATGGAAAAGTGGATAACAACTTCTGTATAGAATTTTCAGGTGTCATAGACAGCTTGATGGGCAAAACAGCTTCCATGGGGCCTTCTGAATATGAATTAGAACCCAGAGGATTTTTGGCATTTGAAAATTTCTAGAGACTTATGCTGGCATGAAGAAGGACCAACAGGCTTTTGTGTAGGGGGGTAAGAATCTATAGTATCTTGTTTAGTTGGGGAAGAAGGCTGATCCTCCTGAGGTGATAGGGAAGATCTAATAGTCTCCTATAAAGTTTGGGGCAGCTCAAATTTTCTGAATTTGGAGGGATGCTGAGGACCCTCTTCTTTAGAGTTCAGAGTGTTAACTGGTATGGTGTCCACTCTAAGTCGCCCTTTGAAAGATTGAGAAGGTCTCAGACTGCCTGTGGAAGATGCTGATGGTTCTAGTTCACTTCCTGTATGTGCAGAAGCGAAAGGCCTTTTGGAAGACTCAGGAATTTCTACCACGTCTTGAGTATGTATGGAACTCACAAGATCCTATTCTTGGAATGGCAAATATCCTTGAGCTCCTGGTGTAGGTGTGGACATTTTTCTCTTTCCTTGAGCATTTATTAGAGGTGTGAGGCTCACTTGGGACATTGTGATTGCATGTATTTCCCTTTGGACTGAAATAGATGATGTGAGCACATTTCTTATTGGTAGAGGACTTTGAAAGGTCTCTTGGTTTCATGGAGAATGACTGAAATTCCCTTGGTCAGGAGGGTCAGGTCTCAAAATAACTCTAGTAGGAACAGATTGCATAGGACACTTTTGGGGGAAAGAGAAACATCTTTGGATGTCTTTCTGAGAAGACTTTGCTCTCTGCCCTGTTTTGGCAGCTGGCAAACATTTTCAACTCTGCTAGGGAAAGGATGTGGGACATGATACTTTTGGGACAAATCACTGACATTACCCTTGGGGGAAAAGGTTTAGAGCCCCCTTTATGTGACTTACACTCCTGTTGTAGGTCCTCTTGACCAGAGGGTTCTTCTCCAAAATGCTTTGGAAGAAAATTGGAAAGAAGAGAGTCATGTAGTGTAATGGATAACCTTTTGGAAAGCCTTCTGGAAGAGCAGGCATTATGATTTTACTGTCAGCACAAGTGAGTAGTCTTTGAGATGCCTGTGCAGATGTTCAATGTCCCATAAAGTATTGGAAAAATTTGGATAGTTCCATTACCTCTTGGCTGGATAAGGAAAGACCCTGAGCATTTTGGGGAGAATTAGGAGATCCCAGATATCCTTGGCTAGATCGAAAAGGGTGTAAGGAACCTTGAATGTTTGGAGAAATTTCCTGTCCATGTTGGCCAGCAGAAGAGTAGGCAGAAGATGCCCCAGGCACTGTGTGATCTTCTTTGAACTTTTTAATGGCATCTCCAGTACCTTGTTTGGAAGATATTACAGGCATTAAGGCATCCAACTGGTGAAAATCCATAGGTTCTTCACCCAGTGGACATAGGCTGGCTTCTTTTCACCTGTCTATGCATGGGCACAGCAGATGAGGCCACTCATTTTCTAGTGGAAGGCTGTAAAACAGATTGTCTGGTATCCCTGGTTAGAGGATTACTCGTGAACTCAGGAAACCTCAGAGGAAGTGTAACTGTCCATTTTATGTTCTCTTTTAGATCCTTCAGAGGGTCCAGGGTCCTGTTATTGGATGAATGCTTTATAAGAGCTTTGGGTTTCTGTAACTTTTCTGTAACATGAGATCAGGTTTTTTTTTTTTTTTTTTTGAATCTCTCGTCTTCATAGGGTTTTGGGCACCTGAACTTGTGCCGATTCTGTATATGGAGCCCTGGAGTCACAAAATCCCTCGAGTCTCTGCTGGCCAACTGCTTCCCCTGTTAGTTTAAGGTGTAAAATCCAGTTGGGGGACAGTGAAGGGAGTCCAAGGCTATGGAGGCTGTGAAATCAGTTGCGGTAGGGTATCATTATTCTTTGGACTACACTTAAGGGTGTTCCAGGCACTGGAGGATGTGAAACCTGTGGTATGTGGTCATAGTGTCAAGTCTGGGCTGAGGCTCACTGCTATTTCTCCACATGTCTTGCTATTTGATCATTAAGGAAATTGTTCAAGAAACATTAAATAGATGACTGCCCCTTAAAGGGACAGTGAATGTACTTGGCAAAAGTGACTTGTAACAAGAAACGCTTATGCAGCATCCCTCCTGAGAATTGTGGACATATAAGAAGGCACATCACAAAGAATATAAGTTACAGTGGCCTTAGAAATCAAGTAAAGTTTGAGAAAGGCTGTCCTCAAGCCTTCTCAGGCCATTCCCGAGCCTAGATGATTGCTGTTCTCTTGCCTGCACAGGCCAATCTGGAGCGTGCAGTTTGGCTGTCCTCATGTTTGCACTGGCCAGTCCTGAGCTACCTCATATTAGCAGGACAATCATCCAAAATTTCTGAATGAGGAGGGACCCAGAGGACCCTCATCTTTAGGGTTCAGAGTGCTACCTGGTTTGGTGCCCACTCTAAGGGTTCATGACAAGGAATTGTTGAAGGCAAAGCATGGTTGGAAATTAAGGACATGGTGTTCTTAGGAGACTATGCTCTGAAGTCCATCTTAATCCAGGATAGATCCCTCTAACCTAAGATCATCAGTGAGTGTTGCAGTGATGTTTGTTTCTGTCTCATAACTGAATGGGAAAGGCTTATCCATACCCTTGTTCCTCACAGGCTATGGGGCTAAACAAACACTGGCATATTTGCTAGGGAAAGAACAGGTGTTAATATTTGAATAGAACATAGAATGCATGGAATAGATATCACAGATATTACTTCGAATTTTAAATCTACCTCTCCTAGATAAATCTGTGATAACTGGATGCTGAAAGACATCTCTAAATTACTAAATAATACTTACTGCAATATCATTATTGTGCAATTAATATGCTATTGTTCAGAGAATAAGGGCAGAACTTTATTAATCTCTTTATAGTACAAATGAAAGTTTTATTTCAAATACTTATATCTGTGTTTGACTAGATTCAGAACACAGACAAAGTTGGAATCCTGAAAAAAGCACTTGTGGCCTTAAACAATTGCTTTGTCTGTCACAGTTAGTGAGTTAGGTTCCTATTACTTTTTCATATTTGGATTGCTTGTTGAAGGTCATATAATTCTCCTGAAGGACAACAGGCAAATGGCTCACATCAGTGGCAACACATGGACCATTCAGTTTGAGTCCAATGATGCAGCCGGTATATAGTTGCACAGAATGATTTATTAAACCCTTAGTTAAACTGATTCTTTGAGAGGTCATGTTTTATAGAAATTGATACACTAAGAAAGTGTAAAATTGAGGCTATAAGTGAAGATCCTTCTTTACTGACACAGAAACTTTGTTTGCCTGTTGCATACCTTGCCAGTTTTCTAAGAGCAGTTTTTGATCTTGCTGGATGAAAGGTGTTTATTTGGCTCCTCTCTTTGATTTTTCTGAAGGATTTCGGTTTCCCTTTGGCTACACAGCAATAAAGTCTTGCATCATTCAGAAACACAGGGGCACTTTCTAATATCTAATTATTTCCTTGTGTCATTGCCTCAATGCTATGCCATAAGTTCTTTCTTCTTGGAATTCCTGAATGCTTTAGCACCCCTTTTCTTTGTTTAACTCTAATTTATCTCAGTAGTTTATATTTAAAAGCCATTTACTGTCAGAATATCCACTCATTTCCTACAATAGGGGGTAACTTGTATTCTGGATAATTCTGTATTCACTGTGCTTTTCTGAATTTCCAGTTGGTCTTTTTACATCTTTGAAAACATTAAATTTAAGTACCAGAATAATCCTGCTAGGCATGAAGAACTTGCTGCATGGTAAAATGGGTAGGAAATTATAAGTATCAATTCAGATAATATATACCTTTTGAGAATTAGCTTCACATTTCTAATGTCCGAACAAAATAGCTTTCTTAATTTAAGTTACAGTTGCTATGTTTCACTCAGATAATCTATAAAGGCAAAATGAGTAGTGGTTTATAAATGAAGAAATGTCTGCATTAAGCATGATAATATTGAAAAGAAATTACAATTTTTCACTTTGAAATTAAATCTCTGAAGATGATAACTTAACTTGTGTTTGGAAAAGATTTCTGTGAATTTTTAAAAATATCATTATTAATATCAGCAGTATAAAGTTGTTCAAACAAAATGACTTTTATTCATTGTAAATTTAATAACGAAAATAACTGAATAGTAGGTTTGTAGCATTTGACACAGTAATTAATATTCTTTAATAAAGCTTTTAAATTCTGTTCATTTTCTTTGTCAGAGTACAAAGCAATAAGATTCCTTAGAGCATTTTCACAAATATGCTTTTATTGGTTTAACTTATTGCAATGTGTAATAGAAAAATCCACTGTTGTCTTGGTGATTTCCAAATTTATTCTGTCTGTCTCTGTCTCCATCTCTGTCCAAGTCTCCATGTCCCTCTCTCTCTCTCTCTCTCTCTCTCTCTCTCTCTCTCTCTCTCTCTCTCTCTCTCCCTCTGTGTGTGTATGTGTGTGTGTGAGTGTTTGTGTGTGTGTAGAATGGCTGAGACAGAATGGGGGTGGATCTCAATGGCATGTATGTATAATGTTTTTTCATGTATGAAGCTGTACATATATATCATATGTACACACACACAAACACACACACATATATATATATGTGTATATGTATGTGTGTATATGTGTATAATGTATATATATGTATATGTATTGATGTATATGTGTATGTATATACATATACACAAACACATACACATACACATAAACACACACACATACACATAAACACACACATATATATATATATATATATGATGTAATTTTAGTCAAAGGAAAAGTAGCTTGCCACAGACAAACCTCACTTAGGTCCTCGATCCATTGGCATAACTTGGGTTCTAGGTACAGGTAGGCAAGGATTAGCCAAGAAGAGGGGCTGAGAAACTGACACGACCAAACAGAGGGTTGATCTGAATGTAATTTTTCTCAAAGCGAGCACTAGTCTTATAAGTGACTTTTACACAAAATAGAGGAATGCCTACAAAGGACTGGGAGGGACCAATTGGGATAGAATTCAATGTTAACAACTGTGATTACAAACAGCCCCCCTCCAAGGTTTGCTTAATCTTAGAAGCCATAGGCAAGAGTCTCATGCCCTTGCAATGGTTCCTCTTCTAGTCTATCACATATTACCCCTCCACCCTAGGCCATTGTAAATTCCTGTGCATGGTTGAAACTCAACTATCTATAGTTCTAAGTATCTATTCTGCTTGATCCTTATAACATAACATTCCTTATTTCGAGATAATGGTAAATTCTTGCATATGGTAGTTTGTCCTGAGATTTCTAACTCTATGTAGCAGTTAGTAATGCCTGATTTCTTTCACTGTCTCTCTTACAATACTAGAGGTTAATCTGAATGTACCCAAATAGGCAGCATCCTTACTGAATTCAAAGACCATGGTTTGCTCAAGGACTGCCTAGGAGAGGAATTTATATGTGTGGAATCTAACTTAGCAATATGTCAAAACCAATCCTTAGAGGCACTTACAATAAATCAATATTAAGAGAAAGCACACAGATCCATTTACCGACTAAAGCAAGGGCACTGGAGCATTCATTATACATGTTGCCATGAATACAGGAGACTAAATTTCCATGAAGTTTTTGCCTCAGGACCATGTCTAGGCTTTTTGGCCTGTCAGGTGGGTCACTACTCGTGTGTTTGTAGCAGTTGCTGAAATCAAGGCATGGAGGAAAATGGATGGAAGGAGAGTGTTTTGTTAGGTGAGTTAACATAGATTTGGAATGAGGGTATTAACATAGGTTTGCTCTCATACGGGTTTGAGATCATTTTTATATATTTTCATGCATGTGTGTGGTTGAGTGATATTATTATCTAGGAGAAAGATAGAAAACAAAGTAGAATACATATCATAAAAAATATAAAATGGTGTATAGCAATTGCTGTATTATTGCCGTGATAAACCATTATTACCAAGACAACTAGTAGAAGGAAAGCTTTTTTTGTCTTATCATTCCAGAGAGATAAGATTTCGTCATGATGCCACAACTCAGCCCTGAGGCAGAGCTGGGGCTCCAGAACTCCTCCCACATACAAAGATACCTTGACTACCAGATCTGTCATAGCCAAGCTCACAGATGAGATACCCCTTGCAGCAATACCTGGACTACCTGGGACCTCCAGGGTCCCTGTGCAGGCAAAACCTATTTGTCTTGCCCTGCTACAGACACATCTTCTTTTTGGCCCACTTCTTGGCCTGTGCCAGAGCCACTTTTCCAGATCCCATCCCACAACCCTAGACAGCCTGATTCCTGGTAGCTGAATCCCAACCAGTACACAAGCTCATACAAGGAACAGGATCCAGTCAGAAACAATAAGCCAAGTTAAAATCTGAGATAAACAGATATCAAGAGGCAAGTGAAAAATTGGAAAAGACCCAAAAAAACACTGAAAGCTTTAAAAAATCAACAAAACCCTAAAAAAAGAAAACTATATACATTTAAATTCTAAAACTAAGAACATAAAACACTAACAAAATATCCCAAAATTAAAAAAAAAGACAAACAAACACATTTCTAGAACTCTAAAAAGAGCCCCCCCCAAAAAAACTAAAACCTTTAACAAACCCATAAGCCAAAAAGAAACAAACAACAGCAACAAAACAAAACAGATAGAAGGTTTAAAAAAAATCCTAAAATTCTTTAAAAGCCCTAAAAAATCCTAATAACCCAAAATACCTTAAAATCCATATGAATTCAAGAAACATCCAACCCCCCCAAAAATAAACCCCAAAAAACCCTAAAACCCCCCAAAATCCAAAATTATTTTAAAAATCATAAAAAACTAAAACCCTACATAAAGTCCCTAAGTCATTCAATCCCCCCTAAAATTGTAAAAACTCTAAAATACTTATAACACCATAAAGATACCTAAAACCTTAAAAATAGGAAACCCTCAAAAACCTTAGCATCTTTAAACAAACCCTAAAAAAGCCCTAAAAAGCTTTCTAAAATAACCTAAAGTGCTTTATATTTAGTATATTTTATCTATCTACCTATCTACCTCTCTACCTCTCAGCCTATCTTATTTTTCTCATCTATCTCTTCTATCTCATCTATCTATCCATCTATCTATCTATCTATCTATCTATCTATCTATCTATCTATCTATCTATCTATCTATCATCTATCCATCCATCCATCCATCCATCCATCCATCCACCCATCCATCCATCTATCCATCCATCCATCCATCCATCCACCCATCTATCTGAGAGTATCTTGCATGGATGACAAAGATGCTATGATCTCTTTGGTGACAGGTGTTATATCTGAATGGTTTTGCATACATGGCCATGTTTATAATTTGTCCTCGGCAAAAAGTCCAAGATCTTTAGGATGAGATGGTGAATAACCTAAAGCCTCTTTTTCCAAACAGGGTTTTTGGGTCTCTTGTGATAAAAAGGAAGTGTCTGAAGGTCATTGTGCAGGTGTTGATAGTCCTACTATACCATGGGCATACAGAGAAAGTCTCTGAGGAAAAAAATCCAGGTTGTATCACTCAAATCCAATTGGACAGATAAAGGAAACCCTAGACTCACTATGGTAGATAGTGAAATTTCCAAAGCTCCTGGTGAAACATTCGCTATTCCTGGCTTGCTTTTTGTACATGACAAGCTTCCAGATTTTCCTGTAGAAGACAGGCATGGGCCTACAACTTCTAGAATAGATAAAGAAGGTTCTGATTCACTTGAGCAGATGAGGGCATTGTCAAAGATTCTAGGGCAGATGATACAGGTCATAGTGTTCCCTGTCCAGATAAAGAAATTACCATGACTCCTTTGGAAAAATGAGTAGATCCTGAAGCATCTGAAGCATATGGATCTGTTTGTTGGACCATTTGTGGAGTAATCAAATAATAATTTGGTCTGTAGCATGAAGTTTAAGACCCCTCTGTAGGTTTAGAGTGATTATGTGTAAATGAATGGATTCAAAATGCTTAAGGAAAAAAGTGAGGAACTAAGATGGACAGAAATTGCAAGTTACACTGGTGAGTCACTGCATATCACATGTCCTAGGGTAGCTGTTGAAAATGATTGTCCACCTGATGCAAATGATGAATATCCTAGAGTCCCCTGGGGAGATGGCAAAGGTTCTATAGAGCCTTATGCAGTTCCTGAAATACTCAGAGGTCCTTGGATAGATCTAAAAGTCCTTGCTTTATTTGGAGCAGGGTCAGTATATCCCTGAAACAGCTGGTAAGTTGGTGAGTCTTCTACTGTATAGTATGTAGATGTGGACTGAGTTCCTATACCTTGTTTATGTAAAGAAGGATTTAAAAGCCTTTGGAACATGTAGAATCTTGGGTAGACCTTTGTGGACATGTGGAGAGACATAAGGTCTCCTGTGCAGAGAGGCAGGGACTCACACCTCCAAGAGGAGAATCTGAAGATGCTGGAGTCCCTTGTTCTGAGGAGGAAAGACCTAGAGAATTAGAAGAACATTCATATCATTGGTATGTATTCATCACTGCCTATGATGAGATAGAAAGTTTCAGAGGCCCCTGGGTAAATTTCAGAGGTGCTAGATACCCTTAGCCAAATGGGAAAGTCTCTGCACATCCTTGGGTAGAATATGAATGTCTAAAACTTTTTGGAGGTGATGGTGGCAAAGTTCATAGAGTCACTGAAGTTGAATGAGAAGGTTCTATATCCTCTATCACTCCAGGCAAATGCCCTAAACTACTCTGTGAGTCTTTTTGTGTGTGTGTGTGTGTGTGTGTGTGTCAATATCCATGTGAAACCTGTTGAATTTTCCAGATTTATATGGTTGAAGAAAAAATAACTTTGTATGTGCAAAGTTCCCTCTTCTGTCCTGAAAATTTTCTTGGGCTTTTGAAAAGATGGAAAAGCTTCTAAAACCACATAGGTACAATATGCTCCTGAACACCTAGTAGAGGTGTGAAATGTCCTCCATATGATGGTGAAGGACAAATGGATACTTGACATTTCTGACTAGGTAGGGAAATTCCAGTGTTTTTTGGGAAAGCTGGGAATCTTTATGCAAAATGTTAGTAAGTTGGAAAAAATCCCATATCTGTTTGCAAAGAAGTTGGAGCATTCAAACTATTTTGAGCAGATAAAACATTTTGTGCAGTCCCTTGTTTAGATGTGGACAGTTTTAGAGACATTTGGGTAGAACAGAAATGTCCAAAGGCCTCTTGGGAAGATGAAGAACTTAGAGTTCCCTGTGAAGCTAAAGAAACTCACAGAGGCCTCTGATCAGATGACACAGATTCTGGTAGCACCTGAGTATATTTGGTAGACCCCAAAGGTCCTGGAGTGGGAGGCAAAGTTCTCACAGTCTGCACAGTGTGCCCAGACAAAGAACTTTGCACAGGCAAATATCCAAGTGCAACTGTTCAGATATGTACTTCCCTACTATGGCTTGTGCAGATAAAGAATGCCCCTCTGTGGCCTGAGCAGATGTGGAATACCCTATAGTACTTTCTTTAGATTTAGTCACTTTCAGACACCTTTCTTCTGATAGACAAGAATCCCACAGTTCCTTACTCAGATCTCAAAGATGATGGTGTCATCTGTAGCTATGTAGTAAGATTCAGATGCAGTCCAGCACATCTGTAAGTGTCTGAAGTCTCTCGGAAAGATGGAGCATATTCATTTGTTTCTGATATAGCTGGGCAAGGAGCTGAATGCAGTAGAGCCCTGTCAGTAGGCCTTGAGTGATGTGTCATTGCCTGGGCTGAGATGGAAAGTGCCAGAGGCCCCAGGGCTGATTGCAAATGTCCTAGAATTTCTGGACCAGATGGAAATATTTCTGCACCACCTTTAGGAAAAGATGAATGTCTACCAGATTCTTGAGGTGATGGTGGCAAAGTTCATAGAATAGGCAAAGCAGATGGAGAAGTTTCTATATCCTTCATTACTTGAGGCAATGGGCCCACAGTAGTCTCTGTGTCTTTACATTGTCCCATTCCCAATATCCTTGTGGATTCTGCCAAAGGTTCTACATACCTTTGGATGGATGACAAAGAAATTTGCATAGTCAAAGTTCTCTTTGCAGCTGTGGGACATTCCTTAGACTTTAGAGAGGTCAGAAAATATCCTTGAAACTCTGGACTAGAAAGAGGGTGATCCTGAGTACCTAGTACAGATGATGAGTATGTTACATCTCGTGATGAATGATGAAATGGATTTTTGAGATTTCTGGCGAGGTAGGAACAGACCAATGAACCTTGAAAAAGCTGGGGATTTTTGTCCAAAATGTTAGAAAGAGGAGAAAATCTCATAGCTTCCTGGCAATATGTTGGATGATGCACAGTCTTTGGAGAAGATGTCACAGTTTCTACAGACCCTAATTTTGATGTGGACTGTTTTAGAGACCCTTGCTCAGAAAGGGATATTCCAAAAGCCTCTATGGAAGACGAAGAGCCTAGAGTTCCCGTTGAAGTTAAATAAATTCCCAGAGGCCTCTGATCAGATGACAATGACTCTGAGACTACAAGAGTCACTTGTGTAGACCCCAAAGGTCCTGTAGTGGTAGCCAAAGTTTCCAAGTCTGCTTTGCAGACATGGACTTTCATACTGTGGCTTGTGCAGATAAAGAATGCCCCATAGTATCCTGAGCATAAGCATACAACCCTATAGATGTTTCTTTAAATTTAGTCCCTTGTTCAGATAAGCAAGGTTCCACAATTCCTTGTTCAAATCTTGAAGATGATTGTGTTACCAGTAGTGATGTAGTAAGATCCAGATGCAATCCAGATCTTTTGGAACTTTCTGAAGTCCCTTAGGTAAATGGAGAATATTCATTTCTTTCTGAAACTGCTGGGGAAGAAGCTGAATGCAGTACAACCCCATTGGCAGATCCTGAGTTATGTGTCATTGTCTGGGCTGAGATATAAAGTGTCAAAGGCCCCTGGATTGATTGCAAAGGTACTAGATTCCCTAGACCAGTTGAGAGCATTTCTATACCTCCTTTAGGAAAAGATGAATGTCTCACAGGTTCTCGAGGTGATGGTGACTAATTTCCTACAGTAGGGAAAGCAGATTTAGAAGATCTGGCATCCTTCTTCACTTGAGGCAAAGGGTCCAAAAAAGTCTCTGTGTGTTTACATTGTCTTAATTCCAATATACCTATGGAATCTGACAAAGGTAATGGATTCCTTTGAATGGATGACAAAGAACTTTGAAAATGCAAAGTTTCCATTGCAATTGTTAAGTTTTTCTTGTGCCCTTGAGAAGTAAGCAAAAGTATTACAGCTACTCGAGTAGGTATTATATGCCCCTGACCATCTGGTGCAGATAGGTAGTGTTCTGGATAACCTGGCAAATATAAAAATTTCTTCTGATTTTTCTGGCTAGAAAGGAGAGGTTCATTAGTGTGGGGAACATGATGAACATTGTATGTTGAGCACATGGAAAAAATTTGAGAGCCCTCTAGTGTGTAGATTGATATTTGAAAGACTTTGTTAGAGATGCAGAGTACCTACAGGTTCTTGTTTGGGTGTGAACAGAGACTCTTGGACAGATAGGGAAGTTCCCAGAACCCTTTGTACAGATGGTCATGATCCTACCATTCCCTCTGCAGGTAAGGAAATTCCCAGAAGTACTTGGTAAGATGGAAAAATTCCTATTTCCTGCTTGTCACTTTCTTTATAACCTGGGCTGGACAACAAAAGTTGTTGAACTCCCTGGGCAGCTATGGGCTGTCCCAAAGTAGATTCTTGATTGAGGTAAGCTTGTCCATTCACCTGAGTAGATGGTGAGAACAATGGAGAGATTTATGCTACAAGAGTTGCTTGTGAATACAAGTTGTCACAGTTTCTTTTCATAGATGGTGGAGGGGATTGACATGCTTGTATTGGTGAGGAATGTCCAATAGGCTTTGGGACTTGTAGCAATGTTCCTGTCATCCATAGGACACATGAATACATTCCCAAAGAACCTGAGACGAAAGAAAAATGTTAATGAATACACTTGGCACACTCTGATGTTCCCAGAATCTTTTGGGAAGATGATGACTGCTGGATAGACTGTTGAGCATATAGTGAAAGGCCTAGACATGCCTCAACAGATATGAAAATTTGGTAGACTTCAAAGGTGCTAGATCCCTTGGGACTTCTAAAGAATTCTCCTGAGATCATTGGTCAGGTTGTGAATATCCTGTATGACTTGAGGGATGTGGCAAAGGGACTGTAGTACTTTGGAATATTGGTGAGGTATCCTGAGATTCTACCATGTTGACTAGTTCCCTCGCTTCTGTTGGAAAGATGCTGAATGTTCTAGAAACCCCGGGAATCGTCAGCAAAAAATCCAAAGTTTCCTGGACAGGTATAGAATATTCTGGAACTGCTTGTTTACATCTCACAGTTGTTGGAGTACCTGATGTAATTAGTGGAAATTTCTGAGCACATGGTACAGAAGACAAAGGTTTCACAGTCACTTGGGAAGATAACAATGTTTTTTTTGTTGTTGTTTGTTTGTTTTGTTTTGTTTTTGTTTTTTGTTTGTTTGTTTTTCTTTCTTTTTTTTCTTTTTTTTTTTTTTTTTAGTTTTCCTGGTGGATGAAGAATATTTTTCAGATGGAGATGTTTCTGACTTCCTAGGTTCAGATTTGGGAGGTCACATAACCTCTGTAGAAGGCAGAGGATTTGTAGTCCCATGGAAAGATGGCAAGGTATCTAGAGATTCTACCATGTGTGACAAGTACCATAGCTTCTTTTGGAAAGGTGCTGAATGCTCTTAGAATTCCTGAGATAGAAGTAAAAATCCCTCCTTCACCGGGACAGGAACAGAATCTTCTAGAGGCCCTTAGTTACATCTGACATTTGTTAAAGTTCCCGTCATTGTGCATGGAGGTTTCTGAGCATGTGTTGCAGTTGATGAAGGTTTCACATTCCCTTTGGAAGATAACAATGTTTTCTTAGTCCCCTGGTTAGATGGAGAAGATGTAAGAACCTCTGTATCAAATGGTAGATGTCACAAGGTATCTTACAAAAATAGAGAACGTGTAGAAGACTTCCCAAAAAAAAAAAAAAAAAAAAAACTGAAAATTTTCTCAGGTCCTGGTTCAGATGGTGAATTTTTTAGGGCCTAGTTTCAGATTTGGGTAGTCCCATAGCCCCTCTAAGAGACAAAGAATGTTTCTCAGTTCCTTGAGTAGATGGAAATATTTGAGCCTTCCCATGAGCATGTTGAGTAGATCCTAAAGCCCTTGTATTACTTTGTGATGGTTCTACAGTCCCCCGTGGTGATATAGACTGTCACAGAATGTCTTATTCTGATTTGTATTTTGTACCTTTCCTTGTGGGATGATATAAAGACTCTCGTGTTCCTTGTGCCAGTGATGACATTTCAACATTTCTTTGCAAATGGAAATACCCTAGTGTAGATATTGAAGAATGCAGAGTCTGTTTATAAGGTATGTAAGTGGGCAACATGCTCTTGGGTAGACAAGAAAGTTTCCACAGTCCCTTGTTCATTTGTTGAACATTTCAAGGTATTTTGGATAGAGATGTTGTGGGACTCACCTGAGGAATAGTTGTAGCTTTTGATGTTTTTTTTTTTTTTTTTTTCAGCAGGACATGATGCAAGTATTACCTTTTAACAGAATTTCTGAAGTGTCCTATTTCAGAAGGATCAACAATTAACCTGGTTTTTTTGTTTGTTTGTTTGTTTGTTTTTGTTTTTGTTTTTTTGTTTTTTGTTTTTTTTTTAATTCCTAGAAACTGGATGCCTGTGGATCACTTTGGTAGAGGGCAAATGTCTACTGCTTTCAACCAGACAAGACAAGGAAAATAAACACTCTAGGGTAGATGGAAATAATTGTAAAGCACCCTGTTCAGATATGATAGACATATGACCTTTTGCACAGATGGTGAAGGTCTAAATTTCCTTGTGTATATGTACAAGTCTTGACAATAGCTTCAGAATTAGGAGAAGGCCCTAGAGATACCTGCGTAGATGTGGCCTCTCTTAGAGCTTCATGGACATGTGTAAAAGGTCTAAGAGCCTCATGGGCATTTAGTGAAATTTTTAGACCTCCTTGTGTAACAGTGGAAGTTCCAAGAAAATTTTCTTCAGCTTGGATAACAACTTCTGTGTAGATATTTCAGGTGTCATAGACTACTTGATGGGCAAACAGGTTCCAAGGGCCCTTTGGAAGATGAAGTAAAATCCAGAGCTTTTTCAGGCATTTGGAATATATTATGGAGACTTATGCAGGCATGGAGAAGGACCAACAGCCCTTGTGCAGGTGGATAAGAATGTGTATTTGGAGAAGAGGGCTGATCCTCTTGAGAGATAGAGAAGTTCTCATAGTCTCCTGTGAAGTTTGGGGAGATCATATGAATTCTTGTGCACAGGTAGAATACATGGAATTCCCTTCTTTGGGCTGTACAGGATGCTACAGACTCTTGTGCGTGCAAATCACATCCGATAGCACCATGTTCACATAGGATTGGATCCAGACCCTTCTTTACAGATGGAATCTGTCCTAGAACATCTTTTGAAGATGTATCATATCCATGAGCCATTTCTAAAGATGGGACTGTGGCTAGAACTCTCTTCTGTAGATTTATCCTGTCCTACAGTCCCTTTATGTGATAGAGTAGTATGCAGAGACTCCTGTACAGGTTTTGGAAATCCTAGAAACTTGGACATATATGGGGAATTCTTCACAGCCTCTAGTGTGCCCAGTGGCAGCTGAGAGGGTGATATCCTCTTAGTTGTGTATTCTACGACAAATATTGAAATTGTTTAGCTCACTGGAAGTGTTTTGGAATAATCTCTCAGGTGTTTGGGGCCTGCTGACAAATCAAGAGGGCTCTTTTGGCTGATAAGAGATATCTGAATAATTCTTGATCAGATCAGGACTTTCTGAAGACCCATTGTTTGGACAGAGCATCTTTCAGTCTTCTACTAGAATGACAATGTTTGTGTCACATTTCATAGCAGGAGAATGATATAATCTTCCTTTCTGTGGTAGAGAAAACTTAAGAACTGTCTTTGAATCTGTTCCATAGAGGGGGATAATCTTCTTGGCCCCCTGACAGAATGAGAATTTATCATAACCCCTGGGGAAGTTGCCTATGGTTCTAGTTCACTTTGTGCAGAAGTAAAGTAGAGTCCCTTTGGAGGACTTAAGTGATTCTACCACATCTTGAGTATGTGTGGAACACTCAAGTGCAATTCCATGAATGGCAAAGTACTTGAGCTCCTTGTGGAATTTTTTTCTCTCTGCTTGGGCAGGTATGAGCTGTGTGAGGCTCACTTAGGAAGTTGTGCATTTAATTCCCTTTTACTGTAAGAGATGACATGAGCCCATTTTATAATGATAAATGACTTTGAAATCCCTCTTGGTTTAATGGGGAAGTTTTGAAACCCCCTTGTTCAGCAGGGTCCGCTCTCAAACTCATTTTACTAAAAGCAGATTGCATATGGCACTTTGGGGGAGAAAGGGAACATCTTTGGCTGTCATTTTGAGAGGACTTAGCTCTCTGCCCCGCCTTGGCATCTGTCAAACATGTTGAATTCTCCTGGGAAGAGGAGGTGGGACTTGATGCATTAGGGACTAATAAGACATCACTGACATTACCGTTAGGCGAAGAAGGTTTGGAGCCCTCTTTGTCTGATGGGGCCTGTTGCTTGACAAGAGAGTTCTTCTCCAAAATGCTTTGGAGGAGAATTGGAAAGAATACAGTTATGTAGGGTAGGGAACAAACTTTTGAACTCCTTCTGGAAGAGGAGGCATTTATAAATTTCTTTTAAGCACACGTGGGATGTCTATGGGATGCCTGGGCAGATGTGCAATGTCCCATAGAGTCTTGGAAACTTTGCGTTAGTTCTCAAAACTTTTTGGTGCATAAGGACCTGCCCTGAGAATTTGAAGATCCCAGATCTCCTTGGTTAGATTGGGAAGGGTGTAGGGAACCTTGAATGTGTGGGGAAATTACCTGTCCATGTTGTCCAGCAGACGATGGCCCAGGCACTGTGTTATCTTCTTTGAATTTGTGACTGGTATCTCCAGCCCTGTGTTTGGAATATGCTGCAGGCACTCTGGCACCCGACTGGTCAAAATCCCTAGGTTCTTCAAACCCAGTGGACATAGGCTGGCTTCTTTTCACCTATCTATGCATGGACACAGCAGATGAGGCCACTCATTTTCTGGTGGAAGGTGGTAAAACAGATTGTCTGGTACCCTGCTCAGTGGGTTACTCAAGAACTCAGGAAACATCAGAGAAAGTGTAACTGATCATTTTTTTTTGTTCTCTTTTAGCTCCTTCAGAGGGCCCAGGGTCGTGTAAATGGCTAAACGCTTTATAAGAGCTTTGGGTTTCTGTAGCTCGTCTGCAACATGAGCATCAGATTTTTTTGAATGTGTGGTCTTCATAGGGCTTTAGGCACCTGAACTTGTGCCGTTTCTGTATAAGGAGCCCTGGAGGCACAAAGTCCTTCGGGTCTCTGCTGGTCAAATGCTTCCCCTGTTGGCTTAAGGTGTTAAATACAGCTGGGGGTCAGTGAAGAGGGCCCCAGGCTATTCCCCGATTGGGGTAGGGTATCACCTTTCTTTGGGCGACACTGAAGGCAGTACCAGGCTCTAGAAGCAGGGAAACCTGTGGTCTGTGGTCATAGGGTCAAGTCTGTGCTGAGGCTCGCTGCCATCTCTCCACATGTCTTGCCATTTAATCATTAAGAAAATTGTTCAAGAAACATGAAATGGGCGACTGACCCTTAAAGGGGCAAGGAATGGACTTGCCAATGGTGACTTGCAGAAAGAAACAATGAAGCAGCATCCTTTAAGAGTGATGCTCTCTCCTGAAAATTTTGGACATATCGTAAGGCAAATCGCACAGAATATAAGTAACAGTGGCCTCAGGAATCAAGCAAATTTTGAGAACGGCTGTCCTCATGCCTTCTCGGGCCTGTCCCGAGCCTAGATAATGGCTACCCTCTTGCCTGCACAGGCCAATCTGGAACCTGTAGATTGGTTGTCCTTGTTCTTGCACTGGCCAATCCTAGGCTGCCTCACTTTGCAGTTCTGCTTCAGGTAGCACGGCAATTGTCCAAAGTTTCTGAATGAGGAAGGACCCCGAGGACTCTCTTCTTTAGGGTTCAGAGTGCTACCTGGTCTGGTGCCCACTCTAAGGGGTCATGACAAGGAATTGTTGAAGTCAGAGCATGATATGAAATAATGGACATGTTCTTAGGAGGCTGTGATCTCAAGTCCATTTTAAACCAGGATAGATCCCTATAACCTGTGGTAGTCAGTGAGATTTTCAGTGACATCAGTTTCCATCTCATAAATGAATGGGTAAGTTTTATCCATACAATTCCTCCTCAGAGGCTATGGGGATAGACAAACACTGGCATACTTGCTAGGGAAAGAACTGGTGATAGTATTTGAATAGAGCAAAGAATGCATGGAATTGATATCACAGATATTATTCTGTATTTTAAAAACGAACTCTCCTAGATAAATTTGTGACAACTGTGAGTCTAACTGGATGCTGAAAGACATCTCTGAATGACTAATACTTACTGAAATATTACTGTGCAATTAACATGTTATTGTTCAGAGAATAAGGGCAAAACAGTAATCTATTTATAGTACAGATGCAAGTTTTATTTCCAATATTTTAACTGTTTTTGACTAGATTCAGAACACAGACAAAGTTGGACTCCTGAATGTAGCACTAGTGGCCTTAAAGAATTGTTTTGTCTGTCACAGTTAGCAAGTTGGGTTCTTATTCATTTTCATATTTGGATTGCTTGTTGAAGGTCATATAAATCTCCTGAAGCACAACAGGATAATGGCTCACATCAGTGGCAACACATGGAAAATTCAGTTTATGTCCAATGATGCAGCTGGAATATAGTTGCCCAGGATTGTTTATTAAACACTTAGTCAAGCTGATTCTTTGAAAGGTCATGTTTTATAGAAATTGGTACACTAAGAAAGTGTAAAATTGAAGCTATAAGTGAAGATCCTACTTTACTGACACAGAAACTTGTTTTGCCTGTTTTGTACACTTTGCCAGTTTTCTAAGAGCAGTTTTTGATCTTGCTGGATGAAAGGTGTTTATTTGGCTCCTCTCTTTGATTTTTGTGAAGGATTTCTGTTTCCCTTTGGCTATGCAGCAATAAAGGCTTGCATCATTCAGAAACTCAGGGACACTTTCTATCAACCAGTTATTTCCTTGTGCCATTGCCTCAGTGCTATGCCATAAGTTCTTTCTTCTTGGAATTCTTGAATGCTTTACCACCCCCTCTTTTTTTTTTTTAACTCCAACTTATCTCAGGAGTTTATATTTAAAAGCTATTTGCTGTCAGAATATCCACTCTTCTCCTACAATCTGGGGTAACTTGTATTCCTGGCTAATTCTGTATTAAATATTCTTATCTGAATTTCTAGTTGGTCTTTTGCTATCTCTGAAAACATTGAATTTAAGTAACAGAACAATCCTGCTAGGCATGAAGAACTTGCTGCATGGTAAAATGGGTAGGAAATTATATGTATCGATTCAGATAATATACACCTTTTGAGAATTAGCTGTGCAATCTTAATGTCAGAACAAAATAGCTTTCTGGATTTAAGTTACTGTTACTATGTTTCTTTCAGATAATCTATAAAGGCAAAATGAGTAGTGGTTTATAAATGGAGAAATGCTTGATTTAAGCATGGTGATATTGAAAAGAAAGTTCAATTTTTCACTTTGAAATTAAATCTATGAAGGTGATTACTTGACTTATGTTTTGAAAAGTTTTCTGTGAATTTTTCTAAATATTGGATATGTTTTTAAACATATCATTATTAATAACAGCATTATAATGTTGTTCAAATAAAATGACTTCTATTCATTGTAAATGTAATAATGAAAATAACTGAATAGGTTTGTAGCATTTAACACAGTAATTAATATTCTTTAATAAAGCTTTTAAAATCTATTCCTTTTCTTAAGTTTATTCTCTTACATGAACAAACAACTGAATGACCAGGAAAGACATAAGACCAAGTCTTTTTGTAAACTAAATTAATATCTTTTGACATTTGGCATGTTAAAAGCTTGACACTGGAAGTCAGTCAAACAAAATGTTGGTTTGGATATTTAATAGGGCCTTGGTGTACTTTCTTTTTCATGACTGGAGCTGTATTGATGACACCATTGTGCTTTTATGCTATTTCTCCTAGCAGAGTTTTGTGGGAACAGTAAGACACTCTTGTTTGTCCTGTCTTAATGTTTTCTTACAATTTATCTTATGACTCCTCCTCATCCCTTCTCTCTTTCTCTCAGTCTCTGTCTTTCTGTTTTTCTGTGTCTCTGTCTATCTTTCTCTGTCTCTCTGTCTCTGTCTCTGTCTCTGTCTCTCTCTCTCTCTCTTTCTCTCTCTCTCTCTCTCTCTCTGTGTGTGTGTGTGTGTGTGAGTGTTTGTGTGTGTGTAGAGTGGATGAGGGAGAATGGAGGTGAATCTTAATGGCATGTATATATAATGTTTTTTCATGTATGAAGCTGTACATATATGTAAGTGTATATGTTCATGTGTGTGCATGTGCATGTACAGACCACATGTTAAAGCTGTGTAATTTGATGACTTTCACTCTGTTTACTGAGCAGGGTTTGGGTTGTCTAGCAAGGCAGCTTGACCCAGGATTTCCAGTCTTCCTCTGCTCAGAGTATAGGTGAGCAGACACACTCACTCACCACTGGGTACTGGGTTATCTGAACTCTTTTCCTCACATTTGTGTGGCAAGCACAATATCCCCTTAACTATTTCCCAGCTCCTATTATTTTTAAAAAAATGTTATTAGGAATTGGCTTTTACTTCCTTTATTTCTTTCTCAGCAAGTTCATTGATGGCATATATAAATATGTTGATTTTTTAATGTGACTTTGTATCACTCCAATTTGCTGAAACTGTTTGTATATAAGTTTTCTGTTGAAACTATTAAGGACAGGATTGCATTTTCTACAAATGGGGATCAATTGACTACTTCCTCTCCCATATGTATCCATGGTGGTATGTAAACATGGGCAGCACTGTGTAAATTAGTACACTGGTTTTCAAAACTAGACTTATGAGATAGTCTAGCTGTCACACACCAAGACAAATACTTAAAGATCCCGCGTCCTACATCTGATATATGTTCAATGCATGTTTATTGCAATATTCACAATAGCTAGGAAATGGAACCGTTTCTTTTCCATTATGAACTTAATAGATGAAATGTGGTATATAGGGCCGGTGAGATGGCTCAGTGGTTAAGCGCTCTGACTGCTTTTCTGAAGGTCCAGATTTCAAATCCCAGTAACTACTAGGTGGCTCACAACCATCCATAATGAGATCTAATGCCTTCTCCTGGGGTACCTGAATAGAGCTGGAGTGTATATATATATATCTATATATATATATAAAATTATATATGATATAATTTTAGTCAACTGAAAGGTAGCTTGCCACAGACAAACCTCACTTGGGTCCTTGCTCCATGGGCATATCTTGGATTCTGAGTAAAGGTGGGCAAGGATTTAACAAGAAGAGAGGCTGAGAAACAGACAAGACACAAAGGAGTGTGGATCTGAATGTAATTTGTCTCAAAGGGAGCAATAGTCTTATAAGTGACTTTTACACAAAATAGAGGAATGCCTACAAAGGACTGGCAGGGACCAATTGGGATAAAATTCAATGTTAAAAACTGGGATCAAAAGTAGCCTTCCCTAAGGTTTGCTTAATCTTAGAAGTCATAGGCAATGGTTTTGTGCCCTTGCAATAGTTCCTCTTCTAGTCTATCATATAATACCTCGGGCCCCTAGGTCATTGCAAATTCCTGTGTATGTTTGAAGCTCAAATATCTATAGTTCTAATTATCTATTCTTGTTTCTTCTTATAACACAACCTTTCTTATTCCTAGATAATAGTAAATTCTTGCATATGGTAGTAGTTTGCCCTGAGAATTCTAACTCTGTGGAACAGATAGTAATGCCTGATTTCTTTCATTATCTCTCTTACAGTACTAGAGGTAAATCTGAATGTCACTGAATAGGCAGCATCTTTGGTGAATTCAAAGACCATAGTTTGCTCAAGGAATGCCTAGGACAGGAATTCCTAGATGAGGTATCTAACTTAGCAATATGTCAAAATCAATCCTTAGAGGCACTTACAAAAAAGCAATATTAAGGGAAAGCACACAGATCCATTTACCGACTAAAGCAAGGACATTGGAACATTCATTATACAGGTTACCATGAATACAGGAGACTAAGTTTCCGTGAAGTTTTCGCCTCGGGACCATGTCTAGGCTTTTCGGCCTGTCAGGTGGGTCACTACTGGTGTGTTTGTAGCAGTAGCTGAAATCAAGGCATTTGGAGGAAAATGGATGGAAGGAGAGTGTTTTGTTAGGTGAGTTAACACAGATTTGGAATAAGGTAATTAACATAGTTTTGCTCTCATACGGGTTTGAGGCCATTTTTATATAATTTCGTGCATGTGTGAGGTTGAGTGATAGTATTCTCTTGCAGAAAGATAGAAAACCTAATATATTACTTATCATAATGA